>NW_024962255.1:4503826-5008898 GCF_019238085.1 Lagopus leucura | reverse complement strand
ACCCCCGCTTCCCGCCCGCCCTCCGCGCCCCGCCCCGCAGAGCGGCTCCGGCGGCGCTGCCCGGCCACGGGAAGGGGGCTGCGGGAGCCGCGCGCCCGAGGGATGCCGAGGGCGCAGCGAGGAGGCGGCTCCGGAGGCGAGGCGGGGGTTCGACGGCAGCTTTCGCCGCCTCGACGGCGCGCGGCCCCGCTGCTCTGGCAGCCTTCCGCAGCCCTTGCTCGTCCCTTCCCTCGGGGCACGGGCGGCGGAGGGGCGGAGGGCCGGGCCCGACGGTCGGCCGCCGCAGCAGCTTCGGGCGGAGCTCCCGTGCCCTGGCGCCGCGGCGATTAGACGGCATGGCCGCGTGCAGTGCGAGCCCCAGAAGCCGCTCCGACCCCGCCAGGTCCCCGGGGAACTGCTAGCCCTCCCCGGCTGCCTCAGGGGACGCGGAGAGGAGGGACCGGCTGTTGCCGTCTAACCGAGAGCTGCCCTCACGAGCTGCCCGCTCTGACTGCCTCGCGGCGGCGGGGCTCGGAGGGGCGGTCTGTAACGGGGAGCGGGGCCATGAGAGGCCGGGCTGATCCTTGCCCTTCCCCGGGGGTGCCAGCGCTCCCTCCTCGGGGGCCACTGAAGCTGGATTGGAAAGCAGAGACCAAAGCAGTCACCATCCTCCTGCGTGCGTGTGGCACTCAGACAAATACCAGAGCGAAAACCTCAGCCGTGGAGGCATAACATACTTGTGTTTGTCTGGGCAGTGCTGCAGCTGGAAGCCCTGCGGAGTAAGCGGCCTCGCGTGGCGAGGAAGATGCTCTTGCCATAAAGCAGAGGGTAAACGTTGGTGCTCCTGCAGCAGAAACGACACGTGGGCTGATCCAAGGAGGGTGTCTGCAAAGGTCGGTGTGAAATCACCGGGTCTCTTGGACGAGTGGTTGAGGAGTTCAGGCACCTTCATTTGCTTGCGTAGCTGGGCTTGCACCACTGAAAGGGAGGTGATTTATCTGTCAGTTGCTGTATCTTGCTCTGTTGCAAGAAAACTGTCTGGATGACCAACGAGACGTTAAGATGGATCTCTGTGTGGAGAGCATACAGATCTGATTGTACTTACACAGAAGCAGAGGCTTAAAGCACTTTTAATAGTTCCTCAAGATATCATTGTTATTGTTATTAGTTTATTGCCCAGTGTAGAAGTACAGGAATGCACCACTGGCAGTAGGGACAGGGCTCTCAAGCTGGGACTCCAAAGAAGCCAGTGTCCTGCTGCTCCCAGTGCCTGCTTCAGAGTGTAAACATCCCTGAGAGAATGAAGGGTCTTACTGAGAAGGGTACTGACCTGGAGGATAGGGCTGCATGTGGCAGCATAGCTCAAGACTACTCACTACTCATGAAACTGACCTAGTTGCACAAAAAGTGCTCAAGCAGCCGAAGCCTGTCCTCCTCAGGTTCCTTGAGCAGAGCCTGGGGAGCAGCCTGAGAACTTGTCTCTGTGAGTCACAAGAGGAGCAGCTCCTGGGATAACAGGAAGCTCTTGAAAGATGTGCCTCCTGTTTGGAATGGATGTCACGTTTACAGTAAGCTGTAATGGGCTGGGGGCAGGTATGACTTTGGATCATTGCTGTGCTGCAGTCAGGAGTATTGGAATCTTGGCTCTCGCTTGATGAGGCACTTTATTTGATTAAACTTTCCCTTTTAATCAGAGATATGGCTATTTCCCGTCTCTAAAATGGAATCCAGCTCTGGGGGTCATGTCTGGATAATAAAGGGACTGGTTCTCCTGTCTCAGGGGAGCTGATATCGAATTTATTTCCATCAAGGGAAAGCAGAATTATGCTTGTAAAATGTTGCATAATAAATTTAGCCTGCTTAGTAAATCAAATCAGTGGATACCCTTATCTACAAGAGATGCGTCATCGCTACGTGAACTTCTTTGACTAGACAGAACTAATGGGCAGAAAGTGGACCTTTAGCTGTGGTCAAAAGTTGATGAACCCACAGTAAATTAAAAGTTAAAAAAGTTAAAAAGTTAAAAAAGACCTCCCTGGTGTTTAGCTTAGAAACTTCTATTTGGGGTGGAACTACAGGGTGAGATGAGGTGACTTATAAAATTGTGTGCTTCTGTCTTAAAGCCCAGAAGATGTAACTTATTTGGTCTGAGAGGAGGAATGTGGAGGAGGTGATGTACTTCATTTGTCCTTGGTTGCAGAACATGCAGTTTTGGAAAGTCAATTTTAATGTCAAGGAGAAAGACTTTCGGTCTGTTTTAAGATTTTAGGTCTGGTTACTACACTGGAATTTCTTACTACTTTCTTTGTTGTAGAGGCTGTGGATGGAGGAAAATGCAGGCCATGATGGCAACTTTACCGTGTATGGGAATTTATTCTCCTGCTCGAGAAAGGCTCAGGACCCAGGAATGGAAATTATGTTTAGGATCTTTGTCATTTCAGAAGCAGCAGAAAAATATGTAGCACACATATAAGCGTATAAGCCTACCCCTCTGATGATGGTATCAATTAGTTGGACACAAAGGAGAGTGGGTTTGCAAAGATGGTCCCCTTTCTAACACTCGCTTTATTTTTAGAAGTAACATCTACCTATGTAGGGAATTTTGGAAAAGGTTTTTTTCCTCCAAACATCAAAATAAATATCTGAGTAACTTAACAGAAAAAAAATATGGCTGTATACAGTCTGTGCCTGCTTGTCCCTATTGAATGGATAGTCCTCATGCTTTGGGATGACTGTTTGTTTTGGGGTGATTTTACAGAGATAGGGAATGAGAGACAGAGAGAAGCACCAACTGAAGTGACGCACTCTGCTGTCAGGAACAGACTTAAGTTAATTGGATGTCCTTAAAAGTCTTCCTTCCACAGGAGAAAAACTTTCTGACACAAGGAGTCCAAACACAATGACTCAGAGAGTTAGAGTTCCTTGTGTCTGCAAAATATTAATTTTCTTAATAGCCCAAGTACTTCATATCTGCAATAAACTGCTTGTCCTCTTCAGGGTACGGCAAGAGTTTTTAGCACTTAGTGCTAAACCAATTATGTGTTTCTTTTCTACATCATTTCTGATCAAAAGGCCTGCTGATCTGATCCTGTCAAGTAGGAGAGGCTCACCCACTTTGACAAGGATGTTAAAAGCTTTAACAGTGCAGTAGGGGAAAAGGAAGAAGAAAGAAGGTTAAGCCCATTTTCAGGAGCTTCATTTCAAATGCATTTTTATGCAAGAAATGGTGAGGCTGTTAGAAACTAATAAATTATTGCATAAGTGGAATTACTGAGAAAATGTTGGTTGTTTTGGTGTTGCTGTATATCAGTGGCAGCCAAGCTTCCTGCCCATCCTGCTAAGCACTGAAATCTTCTTTCCCAAGGCAGACAGGCACACAGGTGCAGGCACAGGAGCCAAGAACACACAGGAGCTTTCATGAGCAGAGGAAAGAGTCCTGGCAGATGTTGGAAGATCCCATGGCTGGCAGTGCCAGTGGGGTGCCACAGAGGGGAGGCCAGGCAGGATTTGGTCCTGCTTTCCAGGTCTGGTTGGCAGCACCAAGGGTACGAGCTACAGCCCTTTCCACCAGTGGGGTTCTTGGTGTGAGCTCTCAGCTGCAGCTCTCTGGGAAGGCCAGGCCTGTTGTAATTCATTCCTGAAGTCAAATCTTCTTGTGTGGTACAGAAGTGATGAGGGATGGGGACTGTACATGAAATGTGCCCATCCATTTCTGTAAAAGCTGTGTTTAATAAGCAAAGCTTCTTTTTAAAAATGGTTGCCCTTACCCTTTTTTTTTTTTTTTAAGGAATGGTAAATGATCTGTTTTGTTTTTATGTTTCACCCATACTTCATGCTGCTTCACTCCTTGGCAATAATGCTTAGAGAGAGACAGAAAAATGGATGAGAAAGAGAAGACAGAAAGTAATTCAAGGGTTTATGCCCAGGCTTATGGCAGCTCTAGCAATACTCGATGTTCTTGTTAGTTGTAATAGACAGCTGTGAAGTTAGAGTTAAAAGATAGCTGTTATATTGTAGTGTCTTCCAACCCTGAAATTGCAGGGCATACCTCTACTTCTAAATGGCTGAGCCAATGGAATTTTGACTTCCCCCCTCAGAGAATAATTTGCTGTCCAACAAAATTCATGGTTTGAGTAGTCTCCTAATGTTCAGTCTGAAATTTCTTTTCCTGCTTTCCTCCTGCTATGCCTGCGTCTGCTTTATGTATCACCTTAATCCATCCTTGTCTCTTCTTTTTATCCTTCAGACATTTGCTTTGTCAGTCACAGACTCAGCAAGGACTACAAATGCTGCACTGGTATCTGTCCGTGAGATGCAAGAAGCAGCTGTAAGGTCTGGAAGATGCTGCTCTTCCCAGTGCTTCTCTTTGTGGTACTTTGGCATCATTTTTGTTTGACTATGTCTTTCTTTGCTCCTGTCCGAGTGTTTTGGAACAAACCAGAAAAGTATATATATTTTTTCTCCAAAGTCACCCAACGTTTTCAACCTTACAAATGTAAAAGCTATTCGTTTGAAAAACATTCAAGTTTGTACCTGAAAGCCTCTGATTTTGCAGTGAGCTGATCCTTATTGTGTTTCCCCATTAGCTGCTCATGTCTGCTCACATTCTGGGGCTTTGCTGCAGCCCAAATCAAGTTCCTCATTAGCTCCCTGTTGCTTAATTGCCTCTCAGAGCTAAGACAGCAGGAAACACATCTTCCATACGCTCAGAAATAGTTTCTGTTGCTCTCAAAGCGGTGTCAGATTGGCAATCTGATTTGCTGACAGTTTAAGTGTGGGTTTCCATCATGCTGGGCACTTTTGTCACATTGGCCACAGAAGAAGGATATTTCGAATAACCTGTCAAGTGTTTTGGTTTGGTAATCTGTAAAGGGATCAGCATCATCCCAAGCAGAAGAATTGCATGTGAATGCTTTACTTAAACACGGAGGCAAATCTCTTTGCAGAGAAATAAAAGCATGTTTGCAGAATATATTATATGTGACATATTCCAGTGACAGGATGCAAATCGGATTGTATCTTCATAATATCTAAGTGAAATTCCACTGTCTGTTAAAGAAAGCTCTGGCATCTGGTAATTTCGTAATGACTTACTTACTACAAAATTATCACAAAGGAGACAATTCTGAGTGAAGTATGAAAGAGGCGTTGGTGTCTGGAGACAAACAACACTGCCGTGGCTCCTACTTTTCTGGGTGATATAGAAAATTCAGAGAAGATACACCTAGAATTATTACATTATGCCTAAGATACTTATTCTTATGCCTAGACTATAGGCTTGGTAGGTGAGGCTGTGGGGTAGAATTTATTACTGCTCTTGCCCATCTATTCTCATTGCATTCTTTTGTTCACAAGGGGTTACATTCACAAGAAGCTTTCATTCTTTGCTTTAACATTTTGAATGTCTGTGATATTTCAAAGTATAGAAATCACTTGAGTACAAGAGGAAAAATGCTCATTTTCACAGCATAGATAAAGTCAGTGGGAGGCATCAGGCTGAGGGGGATGGGCTTAGGCAACTGCTGGGATGGGACACATGAGTGCTGTCTTGGAGCTTCTGTTGGAGTGAGGTCTGAAGTAATCCACAGGTGGAGGCAGAAAAGTGAAGGCAATGATTTCGCTGTGCTTTTGTCACCTGGAGTATCTGCTGAGCCTTCTGTTGTCAGTGCTACTTCAGAGCAGCATACGGCCCATGCGTCCCTTGTCAGCAGGGGGCTGTTGGTGAGGCACAAAGGGCAGTGGCTCCTGCTGCTGCTTTCAGATCTATCAAAGCAGCCTTAGATATTTTGGAGTGGAGCTGAAAGGATAATCCACGATTAATAATACATCAGATAACTATTTTTGTTTTTTGGTCTTTGCTTATGGATCTTCTGAGGGTACTCTTACAATTGTCTCACTTATTTTGTTTGAAAATGTTGTGAGTTGATCTCAGCATGAGGGTTGCCTCTACTAAAATTATTAGATAAGTATCTCACTTTCTCCTTTCCCTCGAATTGAAGGAGGCTAGGTCAATAAATGGAATAAAATTCTTAAGAAGCACTGAGATTTGTCGGCTCATCCAGTAAGTTTGTGCTTAGAAGCTGTTCCAAAAGCTGCCTGGAGAATATGCAGATCTGAGGAAAGTGAAAGCTGGCTGCTAGCCATGCAGGACAGGGCAGTGGGAAGCATACCTGGGAGGATGTGCTGAGAGAACTCTTTCTCTGAGCCCTGTAGCTGGTGGGAAAATGCATGGGATTTGCTGTCAAAAAGTGATGGGCCTGCTGGTGTCCTGGCTGTAATCACAGTGTGGTTATGTAGGTTAGTCAGAATCAGAATTTGTATTTTCCCCAGCAGTTTGGTGAAGTGGATATGTGTATTTTTAGTTTTCTTCCCCCCAAAGCGTGGTAAGGGTCAAGTTTTCTTTGAGTTTCAGTGAGATGGTGGCACCTACGTGAATATCTTTCTTTGTGAATATATCTAATTGACTTAATTTTAGACAAAGCAATAGAATGAAAAGTACCTCAGATCTGTAGGATCCCCTAAAAGTTTTCTAATCTTTATATACAGGCTGAGGGAGCTGGGCTTTTTCAGCCTGGAAAAAAGAAGGCTGTGGGGTGATCTCATTGCAGCCTTTCAATACCTAAGGAGAGCCTACAAACAGGAGGGAATCAACTCTTTGAAAGGGTAGATAACAGCAGGACAAGGGGAAATGGTTCAACTAGAAGTTGAAGGAGGGAAGATTTAGGTTGAATACAGGGAGAAGTTCTTCACTAATGAGAGTGGTGGGGTGCTGAAACAGCTGCCCAGAGAGGCTGTGGATGCCCCATCCCTGGAGGTGTTGAAGGCCAGGTTGGATGGGGCCCTGGGCAGCCTGGTCTGGTATTAAATGTGGAGGTTGGTGGCCCTGCGTGTGGCAGGGGGTTGGAGCTTCATGATCCTTGAGGTCCCTTCCAACCCAAGCCATTCTGTGATATCAGTTCCCACTCATATCGGTAATACATGTTTTTCTACCATCTACACACTGCCTGAATATTATGGACTACGCGTTGACCTGAACTATTTGTATGGAAAAGAAGGCTGTTTTGGGCAGGCTTCTGCACTATGGACATTACTGCAGTGGAAGGGAAATGCAGGGAACACACAGCAGTAAGCTGAAAGATGTTGAATAGATGCTTTGAAGGAAGACACTTCTAAACAGGGACAAATAGGAACACTTTGCCTCCCGAGGAGGTTTTAGGATTTCTGTGTATGTAAGCTCCTAACAGTAAACTTAAAAAGACACTTTCCATTTCCTTGATTGCAGCTATATTTAAAGAAGATAGTACTTGAGAATGAAGAGTAGGAGGCAGTGACCTTGCCTTACCCACAACACAGGTGGAAGCCATCTCCTCTTGCTGTGGTGTAAGTCTGCTCTTGCTGTGAGGCTCCTTTTTATTTCAAGGCAAAAGGCTGCAGCCCCCATGCAGGAGACCATTGTCCTGCATCTCTTACCATCTGTACGTTAACTAGAGAAAAGGCATCTGATTAATGTCCCTACTGCTGTCGTAAATCAATCTGCATGTGCTTAAACAAGTTACATCAGCCTAATGGGAAAAGATGTGCTGGGACAATTAAAAGAATTAACCCAGAGCAAGGAGATCGATACCATGGGATAATCTGTTGCTGGAGTGTAATGACCAGGTGCTGTGGCAGTGCTGGCAGCCAATTTCTCTCATGAGGAACCTAATGTGTTTCCTGAGGATCTGGCTCTGGTGCTCCTGGGCCCTGAAATGCTTGAAGGCTGATAAGGTTTAGTTATTTTTGTTATTAATCTTTGTTGCTCTGAGATGGAAAACAGTTTTGTGTGAATGAGTTTGTGAGTGTGTAAAGAAGTCAGCTTGTACCTTTCCAGCCAGTGGAATTGGAGCATAAGCAACAGGATGCAATTGATTGTAGTGATTTAATACTGTTTAGGCAAGCTTTTCTTCTTATTCAGTGACTCAAGAAGGTTGTCTTGCAATGTTTTTCTAATGCTTTAGTGTGTTGCCTAAATCAAGCAGTACAAATGGTTACCAATGGAAATCAGAAACTCGCTTTTAGATTTATATTGCAGTGGTTGCCATGGGAAATTTAATTCTTCCTTATGAAAAGAGAATAAGTTTGTTTTCTTTTGTTACTTTTTCTCTCGACATATGAAAAGTTGAAGTGACAATGTGTTTATTGGGCTTATATCCTTAGAGTGTGCAGTGCAAGCTCTTACTGAAGTTCAAGGGAATTGCACAGGAGTCCTTAAAAAATGGATTCCTGTCTTCCCCAGCCAATACTTATTACCTGAAACCAGTTCAGCCAAGCCTGTGCAAGTTAATGGAATACTCCAGTCCTTTTCCCCTGAGTTTGCTTGAGGTTTCTCTGGAAGATATATCCTGTGTTTCACTGGCAAACTTCAGAGAGACTACTCATAGACTGGAAAGTGCTGTCAGAGTAACGCAGCTGGTGATGACAGAAACCTTTCTCCTTTCCTGTTGATTTGATGTAAAGGAAATTGAACTATATACTGAAACGCAGTGAGTCATCAGATCCTCTGTTGTGTGGGTATGTTTCAAAGAAAGGCAAGAAAGCCAAGAGATCAGTGGAGGATGCAAAGGGGCTCCCACAACACTGTGGTTGTGGCTTTTGCTGCAGCTCTGTTATCTTCCTCAGACAGAAGCTCGTATTTTTAAGTCACCTTTGTTCCAGCCTACCCCAAAGCAGGAACAGCTGCATGCTATCAGAGCAGTGAGGAGTTATGCAGGGACCGCTCCTGTGAGGGTAAGAGGTGTCTGTGGGAACTCCACTATGTATGTCAGAATGTGTGGTATTGGTATTATGAAGCCACCAAAACCTGAAGAGTGAGGTTAAAATGCTATCAGTGTTGCCAAGAAACTAAGTGATCAGCTGGCAGACCCTTCTTTGCTAAGTGCTTCTCTTGGGTCAATGCAAGTCAGCTCAGAGCTGACACATAACAGGGAGCCAGGCAATGAATCATCTAAGGGTGCATCGGCTGTGCCTCACCCCAATAATGAAGCTGGCTTAAAGCTTCCTGTGGAAAGTAACTTGAGGTGGAATCTACTTGGTGCACAAGTGCTTTGGGCACTGGCTAGTGTTAGTGCTCAAGTTTGCTCTTCTGTAATTACTTTACTTGATGGATGGCAGGGAAACCGTCTGTCCTGCACTCTCTCTTATACGTATGAGTAAATTTTTCTGTCTGCTGTACATAAGGACATTGCTGAAGAGGATCTGGAGCAAAGGAAGGTTTTTGCTGTCCCAGGGTATTGCTACTATGGAAATGCTACTGTGAGATAACAAAATGAATGGTAACCCCACTTTACCTGCTTTGCGTTTGTTTTGGAGTCTCCTGGCAGTGAAGTAACATGCAAGATGAGGTTTTGCGGCTGATTCTCAGAGTGCCAGTTACATTTAAGGAATTAAATTCTGCTAATGAGGATTGAAATGTGGGTGTATTTTGCTGGCTGGAAAGCTGTTTAAGTATTGCGTGCTGTTGTGTAATGGATCTCAACTGGAAAACCCTACCAGGACAGGGCAGAGATTAAGGGTTAGTGCAAACCTGGCTCTGACCCTCCCCTACCAGGGATCCAGATGCCTCTGTGAGCACAATGCCTTCAGCAAAAATCTATATTCATTGAACTTCTGACCCCAGTCTCTGAAGTAATGCCAAGTATGTTTAGCACACATACAAATGATGTGGAAATCATTATTGGCTTGCTCGTGACCTGCTGAAATATGGTTCCCCTCTGGGAGCTCCGTTTGCATTTTCCTCAGTCGCTTTGGGTACTCAATCTTTCACTAGACTCACATGCTACACATTGAGCATTGCTGTGCTTTTGTTCAGGGTTACCTGATGAAGTGAGCTGTTGCCTGCTCACTCCTTCCTTCAATTTTCTCAGGCAGCAGTAGTAGGGCTTCTGTATTCTCCCCCACCCTATGTTTACACTGTGAGTCCAGAATGGCTCTTGACCCAACCTGCTTGTGCCATGCTACCATGTTTGTTCTGCCTTCTCTTGGTGCTTTCACCACCCAGGTGAAGGACATACAGACTTGCTGCAGGCTGTCAGGCAGCTGCACAGATACAGATGGCTTGCAAGTCTAATGGCAAGGCTTCTTCCAAAATGAAGTTTCATTTCTCTTCTTTTCCTCTGCATGCACACATGGGCACTGGTAAACTTTTCTCTGAATATCTATCGTGAGAGACATTCCTTCTCTTCAGCACAACAACGAACTCCAAGAGCTCACAAATCTCTCTGAATTACTTGATTGAGAGACAGGGAAATATACATTTTTCTTTCTTTCTCAAGCAAAACTACAAATGAGCTTTATCCTTATGACAAGACTTATTGATAGTCTTTCTATTTACTCTTTAAATAAAGAAAGATGTTAATGCCTGGGCTCTTGCTTGCTGGAGTATCCCCGTGTGTTCACATGGGAATGATCAGAACTGAGTCAAGTCTTACCTTGCATCAGTCTTGAAATGTTCTGCATGTTGATACTTCAGCTTTGCAACTTACTGCTTACTTCTTTTTTTCCTTCTATTGTACTTATTAATAAAACTAGTCTGCTTGGGAATCCTACAATTGCACTGAGCTCAGGTGGCTAGGATGCATGTCTTCGATGCTGCTTTGCATCCTGCCATTCACTTTGTGCACAATATAGGGGCAAATGTTGCTAAGTGATTCCTAGCTTTTCTTTAACCTTTCCTCTTTTTATGTCATGGGAGAGCTCTTTGTGTGTGACAGACAGCTGGAGTTGTGCGTGCCTCATGGCATCCCACTGCTCAGGAGTGCATATCGTTCTCAGGACTGATGCAAGCAGGGCAGATCTGGAGCATGGCAGGAGGGAATCAAGCCTCCTGCTCAACTGGACCACGTGGAGGAAGCTTTCAAGGCTCCAAGGTTTTCTTTTGTGTCGGTGTGCAGGTGTGCGTGCCTGTGTTTTCTTTCTCTTGAAACTTCAGCCATCTGGGAGATGCTTTCAACATAAGCTTGTGTACCTGTGATGCTGTCCAGCATACTCAGGGCTCTGGATTGTGGACTGGAGGTAGCTGAGATGACTTCTCTCAAAAAATTGGAAAACCTTCTGCCAAGTTAATGAATATGAATGCATCCATAAAGTAATATGAAATGGTGTGGGAGTGGCAAGGCAGCAGTCTGGCCCTTGGATTTGCTGGAAACCCACAGAGGATTCAGACAAGTCCTTGATTGCTCTAGTTTTGCCTTTTCATTGGAGATGATGTAAGTGGTGATGATCATGGCAATCTATTCCTCCGAAGCTGCCCTGAGTTTTTGGGGTATTGCTCTGCTGCTGATGTAAGACAGAACTACGTGTGTTATCCAGACTAATGGTAAAACCAGTCCTGTGGGGTTTGGTGGGAGGAAGAAGAAAAAAAAAAAAAAAAAAAAAAAAAAAAAAAGATTCAGCCCTGCTTCTGCCCCCGGTGGAGCCTTGCAGTTGTTGTCCGGCACTTTGATTCAGGCTTTTGGGCCAGTGGATGTTCCAGGGGAGGTGCAGAGCCTGGCGAATATGGGATTACCCACTGACTGCAAACTTACAGTGCCTGTCTTTCTCTTCACACCTCATCTGCCTAAATTTGTGTGTGTGTGTGTGTGTGTGTGCGCGCAAAGTGTTCTCAGGCTGCAGCTGGGAGCCAAAGTCTACTGGGACTGAATGTGGGGAGCTGCAGCTTGTAGTCTTCTGGAAAAGCCAGGGCAGATGTGTTGGGTGTCGGTGGTACATGGGAAACAGACAGGAGGGAAGAATGAAGCATTTTGCTGCCGATGTGTTAGCTGTATTGCTGTAATTGCAGGGAGCTGAGTGCAGTGGCAGCTTACCGGCTGGATCTGCAGCTACACAAAGCACCCAGGACTCTTCCCTGTCAGGTTCTGGTAAGCAGCTCAGTTCAGGGCTCTCAGAGCAGGTTTGTGGCAATTTAATGCCACCTTCTGGTTGCGAATGTAACAGCAGAGATGCTCCTCAAAAAATGAATTTATTACTATCTTGATCAACTGCCACTGTCTAATTTCTTTAATAACTTTCTCGAATATTTAGATATTAATACCTATACTGAGTAACGTGGAAATTTTTCCTTGCGTTTAAACGGAGAAATAACACTGATGAGAGCAAAATGACCACACTGTGATCTGCTGCAAAAAACCTTGAAGGGAGAGAGCCGAGGTTACATAAAAGGCTCCCTGCCCTCACTGTGGGCAGTGTGCTGCCGTGATTTCTGTGTCTCCAGAGGGAGGGCCCAGTCTTCTGTAAGCAAGTACATATTTGTCCTCCCAGAATGTTGTTGAATGATTCATCACTACTTAACGTTTGCTACTTTTTGCTATTTTAAAAAAAATATTGAGATGGCCTTTATATCCAGCAAAGGAGACTTCCTTCCTCAAGGGATGGGATAATTGAGTGACCTTAGAATCACAGAATCACAGAATCACAGAATTGTAGGGGTTGGAAGGGACCTCCAGAGATCATCGAGTCCAACCCCCCTGCCAAAGCAGGTTCCCTACAGTAGGTCGCACAGGTAGGCATCCAGGCAGGTCTTGAACATCTCCAGAGAAGGAGACTCCACCACCTCCCTGGGCAGCCTGTTCCAGTGCTCCGTCACCCTCACTGTAAAGAAGTTCTTGCGCATGTTTGTGCGGAACTTCCTATGCTGCAGTTTCCAGCCGTTTCCCCTTGTCCTGTCTCCACTCACCACTGAAAACAGTCTGGCCTCGCCATTCTGCCCCCCACACCTTAGATATTTATAGACCTGGATCAGGTCCCCTCTCAGTCTCCTTTTCTCAAGGCTGAACAGACCCAGTTCACTCAGCCTTTCTTCATAGGAGAGATGCTCCAGGCCCTTCACCATCTTCGTGGCCCTCCGCTGGACTCTTTCCAAGAGATCCCTGTCTTTTTTGTACTGGGGAGCCCAGAACTGGACGCAGTACTCCAGATGAGGTCTTACCAGGGCAGAGTAGAGGGGGAGGATCACCTCCTTTGACCTGCTGGCCACGCTCTTTTTAATGCACCCCAGTAAGCCATTGGCCTTTTTGGCCACAAGGGCACACTGCTGGCTCATGGCCAACCTGTCGTCCATCAGAATAGTGCCATCAGAAAAGAAGGAAGTGACATGAGCTTCCCGTATTGCTTATTAATCCCGTGTATA
This sequence comes from Lagopus leucura, assembly GCF_019238085.1. Taxonomy (NCBI): domain Eukaryota; kingdom Metazoa; phylum Chordata; class Aves; order Galliformes; family Phasianidae; genus Lagopus; species Lagopus leucura. The sequence continues at coordinate 4,995,757 of NW_024962255.1, read as the reverse complement.
AACTGTTCGCTGGCTGTGATTAAAGTCAATAGAGATCATGACTGGAATCAATTTTATATCACAAGGTTAAAGGATACAAAATGTCGAAGATGAGATGCAATTACCGGCAGTGCGATGTGCGCTGTGGAGGGGAACATCTTCATGATCTTCTTTGCTCGTGACTCTTTCCCCGGTAGGGGGTGCAAAGGTATCGCGTATTGAGAGGAGAAAAATCCTTTTCTTTTCAGCCCCAGATCTGGTTATCCACTGCCTTGCATTTGGGAAGTCTTTGACAGCAAAGGAGGGCGAGAGCATAGGAGATGCCGAGTGTAAGCAGATGGAGAAGCGTTATTTGATAGAATTTAATTTCCCTTTGCACATATGCCAGTTGCTATATGAGATGCAGCCTGGCAGGGAATGGGGTTCCTTCTATTTACTATAACTCTCTTCTATTTACTAGTTAGTATTTTATTGTTACTGACAGCACAGCATTTCTATGTCTCTTTTTTGGTATGGAAACATATTTTATTTCCATAGTTGGGCTATGGAGCAGCTGCTGCTTTTCATTCCTCATCACAAAGCTTTGATGCCACCTTTTGCATATTAAGATTTTCTTTTCATAAGCAAGAAGAAACTTGCTTATACATCACATCAAGAAACAAATTCTACCCAAAGGTTGGCAGAGCTCCCTTGTTTAATATTTCCTCTTGCATTTCGGCTGTTTGCTATAGAAACTTCACTCTCTGATGAGCACTAATTTACTGCTCTAACAAATTGTTCTTGGCATACGTATGCTTGCACTAATTCTACACAGAAAGACCAGCTTCTGTTATACCTCTGAGGTTGTGATGACAGCTACATGTTTTTCCAATAATACGTTATTAATAATTGTAAAATAGTCTGGGTAGATACTGTATAGTATCTACCCAGAAATAGTAATGAAATTACTATTAATTTCATATTAATAGTAGTTAATACTACTATTAATATATAAAATATAGGGAAATAGTAGTGGTAGAATTACTTGAAAGGTAATAGGAAATAGTAGTGGTAGAATTACTTGAAAGGAGTTAACAATTACCAGGCAGACTTTTTGTCATAATATTTCATTTCTTGACTAATATGGTTATCATTGTGTTTGATTAAACATTTACTTCTTTCAAGCACGTTTGCTTTGTTTCACTTCTTCCTCATATAGGAATTCTCTTAAAGTTATTTACTTCAGGAATTTTATATGGGGAAGCCTTAATTTTGTATTTTCTAAGCGTTCTTGAGGATCATCATAAGGATTTCCTCTCTGAGGATGGATATACAGTATTGTATGATCATTGGAGATATCTGAATCATAAAAACTCAACTTTCTTAGAAAAAAAAAAAACTCTCTGGCAGAGCTGGTTTCCTCTAAAGGGCAGTCTGCTCAGATGTTTGGATATCATTGTCAGCTGTCTTTATTTGCTCCCAGTTTGTTGAACCCAGATTTCACAGTGAAATCTGCAGCATTTATGCAAGCACACAAAGCAAACAGCAGCTGCTCTGTCTGGGCTGCTTAGAGCTGATTAAGCTGCAGTGAGCTGTGCTGCTTGTGGCTCTTGGTACTAGGAGACCCCAAGCGAACTCCCTCCAAGTTCCCACAGGCAGCTCTGTCCTGTAAGTCTGAGACAAATCAGAAGCTGAGCCATGCCTGGGCTCCTCTGACAAACAGGGGGCTGCAAGGGTGTTACACCCTTCTGCTCTTTCATGGCAACAATCTGAAATGCACCTCCATGTCTTGAGCTGGCAGCCTACTTTTGGCAGCTCTTTCCAGCATGACATCTTTTCTGTGTGTGGAGGCACAGTACTGAATATCCTTTCCATCTAGCCAGCACATCCCTGACACGGCGGCGTGCTTGGAGCTGACCTGTGGTGCACACCTTTGAGTTTAGCGGTGGCAAAGTAGGAGAGCTATTTCCTGCACTTATCCCAGCTAAGGGCATGTGGTGATTGGATCCATGCTAGAGCCAGGACAAATGTGTGGGTGGCTCAACTCGATGTTCATGGGTTACTGTAATTTTTAGCTTGTGATAAGCCACCCCAGGGCATGTATTTTGGAGATTATCACACTTCTTGGGTGATTAAAGTCTAGATGCAACCTGAAGCATGTGATAATCACCCAGAAATCCACTGCCTGGTAGGTATTGTACTTTAAGGAGATCGTACCATTTTCTTCTGTAATTTACAAAGCTACTGCAGCAGTCTGGTGCTGCTGTGGCTATGAGATGCTGGGAGGGAATACAGACCTTTGGGTACCCCTGAGCAAGGGTGGCTTTGTACAGAGGTGAGCTGCCTGCATCTGCTTCTCAGTCCACAGTGTCTGACAGGCAAAGCTAGCTTTGTTATTCCCAGGATGAGAGTACCCAAAGATGATTTTTTGCTTTTTTTTTTTTTTTCTTTTCCTGCTGTAACATGTGATGGGAACTGACTCTTCACCTTTAAAGTCATACTGACAGAATATATGTAGTTTTCTCCAGGAGACTAAAGACAGGGCTTGTTACCCAGGAAATGTAATTGTGTTTGTGTTATGTATCCCTTCCTGGCTCGCTGTCCTGTATTTTTTATCTTGGATCACAGGCTCTGTGCCCTGATGAGGCTCTGCTGCTTGGCTGTTGGCACACAGTGGGTCGCTCAGAGGGGCTGTGACTGTGACAGCAGCCCTGGCTGCAGCCCCGAGGGCACGCATGCAGATGGAGATGTCTGTGGGATGGGAAGTGCCTATCCCTTCCAAGGAGAACATCTCACGTTGGGTTTTTGTCTCTGATTTTTGAAGCAGTGTCTGTACCACTGCCGGTAAGGAAATATCAGTATCTGAACACCAGGCATAGGTGATGACCTTCATGTCATTTTAGTGTATCATTTGTATTTTACAGGATCTGAAAAAGGACCTGTGAAGGAGTTATGTGTTACGTATGGTATCTGGATGCTGTCCCGTGTTGCCTATGCCTTTGCAACATGGTAGATAAGTGAGCCTGCAGCCCAAAAGCTGGGAAGTCACCAGAAGTTCAGTGTGAGGTTTTAGGAGCAGTACGTGCAGTGGTTACTGTTTCTGTGCTTTGATGACCTCTTTCTGTCACAGCTGAAACAACGTGAATGGTCATCTGACATGTTAGGTTTAAATATGGTTTTGCACTGATATATTTCTAGTGTGGTATGGCCTTATCACTACAAGAAGGTATGGAAGACCTTGAAAAAGAAAATAATGTAATTCAAATGTATTTAATAACAGATCAATGGATCTTGGTGTTTTGTAAGAGATCAACTTTATTTTCTTATGGCACGCAGCCTGTTCAGGTCTCATCTGCAATCTGCTCACAGGGAGTGTTTGTGTGCCTCTAGTCAGGGTCTGTAGGAATGCTCCGTTGTCAGGAAGGTTATCTGTGAGCCACAAATTTGTCTATGTAACTGCAAGTGATTTCATGTGCTATGGCCACGTTTTCAGTATCTGTCAGTACTTTTTTTTTTTTTTTTTTTTTTTTGCCCCAATTTCTTGTCTGTTTCTCTTTCCAACAACCATTCAACAAATGACTACATGGAAAAGCTAGATTAAAAAGTCGCATAAGCTGCTTTAGCCAGTCATTAGTTTAAATATACTGAGTAAACTTTCATATGCTACATCAATTCAGTAAATGGAGGCAGGTCACTGCATTAAATGGACCAACGTGTGCTCAGGCCATCAGATGCTTTCCCTCTGCAAGTGGTGCAGGGGTTGCCCTCTCTCCATCTCTTATCTCTTGCTAGAAATGGTCTACTGGGGAAACAGTTTGATTTGTCAAGAAGTGGACTCTTCACTAGTTTATCACAGTTCACTGCCTGCACACACCTTTCTGGGAACATAGAAATAATGAAAGCTAACCAGAATGGGTGTGAAACTCTATCTCAATCTCTTTAATTAGACCTTTTTTATCATTACCAAAGAACATGAGAATGGCAAACTTGCACTGTAGAAACAAAATAATTGCTTGTTCCGTTACACTGATGTGGCTTAGGAGCTTCTCCTGGACATAGCTTATGGGATGTCTCTGCTTCTTCAATTTGGTTATGAAGCAGCTACTGCAAACAGTTCTTGCCCATGCTGCAAACAGTGATGTTTTCTTCTATCCTAGAATATATGTAACTTCTTTAGGATTACAGGGACTATCTCTTCTTGCAGTGTACTGCTGATCTCTTTCCTCCAGTTTCAGAAGGTTGTAGGTAATCTTTGTGTGTGGAATTACTTCTGGATGTCCATGAAGTAAAACACAGAACCTGTAGATATAGTAAAGTCTGTCTTATTTAAAGAAAGAAAGAATATAAAGGGAGAGAGTAAAACCTTTGGAGCGTCTTTCATCTAGTGTGATATAGTATTTCATATTTATTACAGCTGTGCCCATTGTAGGGCCTAAGGAGATTACAGTAACCTGTGTTTTGTAAGAAAATGAGAGCACAGATAATTGCTTTGTTTGCTAATCTCTTTAATGATATCAGCTAGCAAGTTTTAAAAGTTCTGCAGAATGAATCTAAACTAACATTTTATTCCAAAGAGCCTAGCTTGGGGAACCCAGAGGACTACTTCTGAAGCAGGTAACTTACCTGGGATGTTTGTCTGCTATCTACTGTAGGGAATTTGATCCGAGTCAGAGGTTGCTAGAGTCACAAGCCCAGAACAAATACCCAAAGCTTATTTACTCAGCTCAGTCTCAACTGATATTTTCTTGCTCTTTGGTTTTGTATCAGGAGCAGCTGAAAACTTACTCTCCCTAGTATGAAACTGAGAAAAACCTGATGTTTATTTAAGGAAAACATAAGCATGCGTTACAAGAAGCGCAAGGGTCTTTTTCATTACTGCAGGCTCTTGATTTCTTGCTTACATCCACTTGGATTCTACTTTGATACAGAGACTAAAGACCTTTTTTCTTTTCTGGTGTGTTTATTTGGCTGAATTTAATAACTTCTTGAAAAGAAGATCATGAAGTGCCACAGCAGTGGTTGTGGCAGATCACAAGGATTTTTTTCTGATTGATTATTTCTGCTTTGACCAGCCCTATCTATACTCTCTTTCCAATCTGTATTTAACAGATGAGCGTTTCTCGGTAATGAACATTTGTGAGTATCCCAATCTGTGAGTGTGGCAGCCCTCCAAGTGAGGGAGGAAAACTGTGGGAAGAGCTCCCACTACTCATTTTACTGCTCAGCTTCAGGCATCTGTTTAATTGTTCCCAACAAGCTGAAGCAAAATGGACAGGCAGACACAATCAGATGTGTTCTAATTTGCATTTCTATGACATTTCCCATGCCAGGGTAGGGTTTGGCAGTCATTTTCTCCCTGGAGTAGGAGAAAATGCCAGGCTTGCAGAGAATGGATTTCCCTTCTCTCCATGTGGTACCTGAAAAGAGCAAAGTAAGACATGGAGAAACTTGCAGCCTCATTAAATTCAGTACTAAACTTTTGACACAAACCCATAAGGATGTTTAAGGATGTTTCACTCCGGAATGATTGGGTTATTGAGACTCCTTTGCTGTTAGGAAATGTGACCTAAGTGATGGATGGAAAAAGAGTAGCTGGCCCAGGATAAGCATTGATTTGGAGGCAGGAATGGAACATATAGGTTAATGAGGAAGTATGTAACCTATAAAAGTCTGTGTTAAGATCCACAGAGTGAGTTTTGGCCTCATCAGGCAGGATGTACCTTGGCTGTAAAACTGTCTAGATTCTATGGGAGCTGGCGCTGATTCCTTGGGGCTACATGTAAGCTTTTCTGACCAAACGTAGGTGACCTCTGCTCTCTGAAAGCCCTTTATGAGATCCATACTTGGATGCTGGGGGCGTACTTTTTTCCTGAAGCAATTGCCAAGTGCAAGCTGGGCTTCCCACTTTGCATTTTTTAATTCTATGGTTTTACCTCTTTTCTCTAGTGACTAAAGATGACTTAATGATGGACTTCCCTCGCTATGGGTCATATCTGTTTTGCTTGTGAGAATCCTAAGGGCTGTCCTGGAAATGCTAGTGGGAGTTTGATTCACAAAAAAAGGCTTTCATGTTTGGTTTAAGCCATTTGCAAATGTAGCTAGGATAAAGGAGCTGCATAAGCCACCCCAGATTCTTGTTCACTTCTTGGGTTAGTGTTTGCATGCTGAATGCTGTAACCAAATCTGCACATGTAAGCTGTTAGACTGTCATGAAAGTCTAAAAAGCTGCTAACGAATTCACTGCTGTTGAGGTGATCTGATTATATGTACTGAGTATCTTAGTACACCTTTTTTGAAGCCTAGCAATGTTTCTAACTTCTTTCTTAAATGGCTGCTCCTGTGTAGTTAACAGAAGTCAACTTCAGGTTAAAGCCCATTTAAGCTGATGCTAGATTTAGCATTTATGGTGCTTAAAAAAATTACAAGAAAATAGATACTACATAAGTGGCCATAATCTTCTCAGTGTTTGTGATGCTTGAGTGGCAGTAAATGGGGTGCCAATCTGAGATTAGGAATCTAATTTTAGGGAGCTAACGAGAGTCACGTTGAAGAGAAACAGTGAAGGTGGATTAAATTTTGTAGAATTAGTATTTTTAATTGGGCCTCACACCTGCTTAAAATTTTACAATCAAGGCTTTAACCAAAGCATGTGATTCCAAATGCTATTTCCACATATATCATTCTAATAAAGTCAGACAAGACACTTCAGTTACACCCTTGATGGAACAACCAAGATGCACTGTCAGAGGTTATTTTTCTTCTGCTGCTTGAAGTTTGATCAGATTCCATGCCATTACTATTTGATTGCTGGAGGCATTACTTAACTGCCTCCTCTGTGTTCATTCCAAAAGGACAGTGACGAGCAAGTCCAGCCCAGGATGTGAGAAACAAGTGGAAACTGAACCTCTGCACCTTCATTTCTGCCCTTTGGTCACAGTATGGTCACCTTGCCTTGAACAGACCTTCCAGTTTGTTTCTTTTCCATCACTTGAGTTCCATACTGCAATTTACTTTTATTTCTTATGCTTATCTGCCAAAATAGAGTTGCTAATGGCTGCCCTGCTCCTGTGGCAATTGCTTAGCCCTATCTTAGGAACTGATCATGGTCTCTCAAATGCCAGCCATTAGAATCCTAGCTGAAAATCAGAGCTGACTGCCTCTATCAGACCGGCATAAGTGGGAAGAAGCTAGATTTCCTAAACAAGCAATTTTGCTCAATTGACAACATTTCTTCTTATCACTTGTACCTTCATGCCAGCTGTAACACACTGTATTCACTCCAAGGGAGCACCACGTTAAAACTTCATCCCAAATGAGTAACTTTTTTTTTTTTTAAATTTCTTCTGCTCCATTGTCTATGAAAGGAAGAGGAAACACATGCTTGGGATAGTACAGGAATGAGAAACAACTTTAGGGACTGTAAAATCATTTAGCCTGATCTCCTGTATATAGCAATTGAGTTTGTTTAAAAAGGAAGCAATTAGGATGCCTGTTGTTTCTGGAACCACAAGGTGGATGTGTATGTGCGAACAAACACAGTATAAAGAGATTTTTTGCTTTGTTCTTCTTGTCGAGAAGGAGCAATGGTGGATGAATCCTTAGTTGTCTAACAGCAGTCCTTTCCTTAAATCAGTGCTTCCCCCATGCATGAGGCCATCTCCACAACTTTATCTCTGCATCCTTGCCAGTTGCAACCCATGTAGCATCATTTTATCCATCACGGAAATATTGCAAGCACTTGGAACACAGTGGAGGCAGTTCTATTTGACCAACAGCTGAGGAAACAAGATGTTTGTGAGGAAAGAGAAGTAGGAAGGATGAGCATTACAGGTAGATATTGAACATATTTTTATATACATGAAGGTATTTTTAGAGCTCCCTATATAAACAACTCTGCAGGTGATGATGGTTTCACTAGTGCTCCTGTTTTAAATACTGCTGGAATTGTTTCTCTTATTTCAAGGTTGATTTTGTCCACCTTCAACTTTTATTCATTGGATGTTTCTCGTTTGGTTTGGAAAGCTCCTCATTTCCATCTTCCCAGAGTGCAATTACGTGCACAGTGTGATGACTGTGTATGTAACACTGTCTACACTTTCTCTTCAATGAGCTGCATATGTTGAGCTCCTTAACCGTCATGTCAGAAGGCTTGGGCTTATTTGTTAAAGCCAGAGAATTCATTTGTGACACTCACTTGAACTCAGTCCAACATCTTCAAATCCTCTTTAAAATGCAGACACCAGAACAAGATTCAGTAACATGGTAGGGGTCTTGGCAGCAGTATACAGAGATGGTAGAATCTGTCATTATTTGTCTTTTTTTTTTTTAATTTTTATTTTTAATTCAAGAATCTCATTAGTCCTTTTTGCTATAGCATTGCCCAGACAGATTACAGTGAGGCGATTATCTATAACGACCCCTAAATCCTTTCCTGAGCCCTGTTTTTCAAAGCAAATTCTTCCATTGTGTAAATATAACTGACAGCTGTTCTTGGATCTTGAACACTTGAGCTTACCTACATTTATTTATGTTATGACCATTTACCCTGGTGACTCAGGTCATCCTGCAATTACAATCCACCTATTTCTTAGTTTACTACTTCACAGACTTTTATCTCAGCTGTAGTATGGAAAATATCAAGTCTCTCCAGCATAAAAATGTCCCTGTTCAGTGGTGCTTTCCCACAACTGTATATTAAGATCTCTCAATGGCCTACTTTATAATCTATAGACTTTGTTCTGTGCTAATCCCATAGGATGTGAAGTTTGTAGTATTTTACTAATCCTCCATTCTTCATTAGCAATATGTGAGCCTTTGCATTTTTGTCCTGGAAGCAAAGATCATGAGCTAGACTTCTTTCCTTTGTAGGCAGGTGCAGTCCATCCTAGGCTGCTTGTGCTCATTTTCTACCCTATTGGCACAATGTTATTTTTTTATGCATAAGGTATGGGTGGTGTCAGTAGGGAAATGTGAGGTTTGTGACGGTAGCAAGCAGGAAAAGTACAATCTAAACATATTCCTTTCAGTGTTAAAGTCTAAGATGGTTTTCCTTATTTCATGTGTTCCCACTGTTAGGGGAGAGCTTATGTATGGCCCTGGGGGCTATCCTCCAGGCACTGGACATAATGCATGCCAAGTGTCTCTTTGTAAGAGACTCAGTAAATCAGTTCACTGTGTTACCTCATTAAGATTTTTTTAAATCTGTTTCAAGAAAGATGAGACCTTCTCAGTGAATGGAAGCTTGCATTGCTCTCTGAGGAATATGTTTGATCCATGCATTAGAGGTGCTGTTTCAGCAAGAGATTTGGGATGTGCTGCCAGTCAACGTGTTGCTGGGTCAGAAGCTTAACTACTAAGTGTCAATTAGCTTTGAGATTCCAACTGATTTTGAATAGTGAGGGAGCTGACAGATACTGCCCTCAAAGCATTGATTTTGTGCCTTCTCTGTTTACTTGACATCATTTTTCCTTTTCCATCTGCAGTTAATAGCATCTTTGAACTTCTGCTCGTATAGGTGCTTTTCAGCCCCATGACCTCTCATCTGATGTAACACGATTCACCTGTGAAGCTACCTGTATTTTCATGATGGGTCATTCTTTCAGGGAGAGAAATGAAGAATGATGCTGTAGTATCTCCTTGCGTAGTGACAGCGTGCCCCCCATCTCAGAGCAGTTGACACAAATCATTGAACACTGTGAAGGAAAAAATCTGTTATCTTGCTATTCCCCAAACTGCAAACCAAACTCATAGAGACTTGTGCAGCAGTTAGAGCTCTCCAGCTGTTGTCTGCAGGATACGATTTTTCACTGCTAAGTGGTAAAATTCATCAAAAACTTATCGCTCTTGCTGTTAAGACCTGAAAGTTTGCTCTCTGCTTCCAAATATGCCATTTTCTCTTTTCATTTTCATAAGTAAATAAATCATTATTTCCATCATTTCAGTCTTTTCTTTAAAATAAGCTTTCCTTCTTTTGAAATAAGGAAATTCTGCAGCTCAGCACAGTGAATTCAGTTAACTCCAGCCCTCCTCTTCTGACAGATCTATAATCTGATGTCATAGTCTGGACGAAGCCTGATTTTAAAATTTTAATATCTGACTTTCACAAGAAAAAAAAATCCTGCCTATGGTAATCCAAAGATGTGTTAATATGTTTAAACTTAAAAACCATTCGAACAAAAAAACCCCAAATTCATCAAAAAACCTAGAAGCCTTGCATGTACAATCTTAACTTAACAGTCTTTCAAACTTGTATCCAATTCAGATCTCTTAAAAATGTTTAAATTCTTTTTTTTTTCTTCTAATATTATAGAAGATATTATGGCACACTAGCAAATTTCTATACAACACCAAAAATAGGATATGTGTGTTCACTACTGAGGAAATCATGATTTTATTTTATCTTGATGCAACATACCCATGCCCCAGTTCTCTCTTCAGAGAATGCCTGTAACAAAGTACATTCTGATTGTTGATTGTGTTCTCCTTCCTGTGGTAGTTCATACAGAACTTGATGATAATCTTCTGATGGATAATCTCTAACTGTGAATATGTACATGACGTCCATGTTACCAACTATATTTTGCAGTTTGCCTCTGAAATGCAAACTCTCAGTAGCACAGGCTGGGCTGTGAGCCTCCGCTCAGCCATCTCTGTGGGTGAAATGTGAACAGAAACTTTAGTGAGACACAATGGGAAGGGTAAATACTTGACTAATACTTTCTGTCACCATATCATTGGAATCCTACACTATGCTTTTAATCCCCATGACGAAGCTGCTTGAAACAAACCAGTCACTAGCAGCTGAGTGCTGAATGCGTATTTAGGCATTTGGCAGTTCTTTTTCCTCAACCTGACAAAAATAACTCACTCCCCTGCTTCACAGTAATGAATTCCAAAGAGAGATGATGGTAGGATGGTAGGCTAGGAACAGTGCAAATTCTTCCTCTGACCCAGTTTCTAAACCAGTTTGGAATGCCCTGATCGGATGTATAAGAGGTGCTAGGAAGTATACATCGGAAAGTATATAGAGCACATGAAGAATGTGTGCTGCAGAAAAACTCAACTCCCTTTTATTGAACTGTAGGGTGGCTGTAACGTGGGTAGTGCAGGAAAGCTGAGTCAGCAAGACCTTGATTTGCAGCGTTATTGAGTACACAGAAACTTCATTTGGAGTTGTGGGAGTTTAATAGGATTTGAAAATAGAACTGTAAGAGTTGCTATTTAAAGTGAAGCTTTATGTGCTGTAAGAAAACCTGAAGAAATTATGCTGTTTCTGCTAGTGGTAAGAAGGAAAAATGTTTTCTACTTCTTCTAAAGAAGTCTGTTTCTCACCAGAGCATCAAAACACTGACTCGTCGGACTCAAAGGAGCAAATTTAGCAGAAGCAGGCTGTCAGTAATAAGAAGATAGAGTGGTTCAGTAATGAATTGGACCTTGATGTGATAGGCTTCTTCAGGATAATAACTGTTTCTTATCGTCAGGATTGGGGTGACCAGAGTGCTGGAGACTACCAGGGAGGCACTGCTGTCGTGAAGGCTGTAAGAATTAATGTGTAGTCAATTGGAAGTCTGTGTGAGACTTCTTGATGTACTGTGGCTTGCTTTCAGACACTTTTCTGAAGGGAACAGCATGCTGGTTGGGGCATTTATTAGTGGTCTTCAGACAGTTCTGCTTAATTCTGATAAATTAATGTTGAGAACTAGTTTACATCTAGAAAAGGATTTTTTACCTTGGTGCTTTATTCCTGGAAGCTTGTATTTCCATCCTTTTCTTTCTCTCTTCTCTAGAGAGTTGGATTATCTATGATCCAATATATGAGCAACGTCATTTCCTTTGCTCTCTTGTAGGAGTATGCTCATCACCAGCTACGTCCTCTAAGCCAGCCCTCTCCCCTACCTCATCCATTGTATGGGGGATCCTTTTACATTTGATCACATCTGTAGCCCTTTTCTAGCTTTTCTGTTCCCTCTGTGAGTTGAAATGACCCAAACTGTGCATCTTTTCCAACAAATCTGAGCAGAGTGGCTTTCAAGTAATGTGAGGTTGTGTCTTCTTTTGTTTCCTATTCATTTCTACTGGTTTTTAGCATTCTGCTGGGATTTATCAGTATGATAAAGGCATATCAGTATGATAAAGCAGGGGCTGACAAGATTATTTCAAGACCTGCATAGGTCTCTCTCCTGAGAAAGAGATAATTACACATTCAGAGTCTGTCAGTATAGATGCATATTTAATCTTAATCTTTGTGACCGTATTTTGTCATCTGCTCGTTTAATATTACGTGTACCTGAGATACAGGTCTTAGCTGTCAACCGAGTATGTGACTATTCTGAATAATCTTGTCATAACAGTATTTACTGCTCTGTCAATCTGATCCATACCTCCCCTTAGTTTTGCTCAGTGTTTGATAAAATATGAATGTTTTGATGATGGACTGTGGGATTGTTGATTGTCCTGGTAAGCAGCAACTGCAAAATCTGATGCAGCTTAGTGTGTGACACAGCTGAATGTCACACTAATTCATCTGAATGGGAGCCAAGCTAATATTCCTTACTGGAACAAAATGTCCACTAACATGTTTTAATGGAATTAGGATGGCAGATTCATTATGGAAGTTTGGAAACTCCCATTTTGAGTGCATAGAAAATGCATTGTTCAGATGGATAAGCTATTAATACAGACATGTGGCATAATTCTGGATTCTCTAATCTTCTAGTAATTCAAGCATCACTGTATGGGCAAACTGCAGTTTGGTTTGGGGAGGCCTCACTGTGTAAATGAATACCCTACTTCAGTTAATTTGCTGAGCTTTTATGTTAGACTATCAGGAGAAAAAAAAAAAATGCTTTCCAGCATACAGTTTATTTGCAGTGACATATAAAATGAGACTGATGACAATCAAGACAGGTTTGTGGCAGCTTGTTTGACAAGCAGCTCATGATGGTTTCAACAGTAATCCATGGGGCTTTCTTTCATTGCTTGTAGTCAGTGCACAGCCTTTTCAACATGGAATCACCTTTGCATGTACATACCACAGTGTACATGTCTTCCTCTACTGCGTTGCTTTCACTGGTGTACCTGCATTAATGTGGCTTGATGTTGTAATGGGTTACTTAGTTTTGTTATCAACCTCTGCTTTCTCAATCTTCTGTCCTGTGAGGAACTGCCATATTCCTCCTCTGTAGTTCTCATTGCCCAAGGCATACACAAAGCTGTCCACGGTTGGCACCGTCTTGGCAATAATGGCAGGAATCTGTAGGGAGACACGATAGAAAAATGTGCCGATGAGCCAGTGGGCTGATTTTAGGCAGGGCTCAGTTTCCCTCTGTCAATCAAATACCTTTCCCTGACGGCAGCAGCTTGCTACTCTGGAATGATGAGAAAGATGAAAGCAATTTGTTCAGCTGAGGCCTCTTACTTAGGAAAGGACAATCTCCAGGAAAGGAAAGTTAGATCAGCATCACCCAACACTAGGATATTTCAGCAGAGCTTGAACGTGAGGTGTGGAGGGTATGCCATGGACACCTTTGTATGAGTAAGCGGGCTAGTATTGCTAACATACTTTGTGGGACGCTAAGTACCTACATACAGTAACGCTTTTACTGATCTAAAAGCGGGCTGATGAATGAATGGAAGCTGAGAGGCACGTTGTAATATCAGTGAGTCCTGGAGGCACCTCAGAACTGAGGCTCATAGGAAAAAAGAAATGTTGTAACTTCAAGAGTTTCAGCCTCTTTTAGGAGAGGAGAATGAGGGAAAATGAATGGGACAAACAGTTTCTTCAAAACTGAAAACTTTGAGGTGGTACTTCACTGTGGGCGGGACACAAAATGCTTCTCCAAACCACAGAATCTTTTGGGTTGGAAAAGACCACTGAGATCATCAACCCATCACCTCCACACCCACTACCACGAAGCAGTGCAGGCTGCGGTTCTGTACTGACTACTGAAGAAAAACACACAACAAAAAGCATAATCCTCAAATTCAGCTTGATCTAAGCACTAGTTACAATGTCTGCTGTATTGCTGTGCTAAACTATTTTGCCTTAAAAATGGTAGACGAATAGGTGGTTTCATGTAAGCAATCTACTCGTAACAGATGTTATATCAAATAGGACTGTTAGTGTTTAGGTTGGTATTTTTCCTTGGGAATGGAGGGGAGAGTGTGAAAGGAATGTGTGAGAGTTCCTCCAGGTGCCACAGACGTACCATTCGGTATTTTGGTGAAATGAACATCACGTTTTCAACTGCTGCATAGAAACACAGAAGGCAGTAGGGACCCCAGCAAATGACCAGCGTCTTCAAAGGTAAGCCAGTGTTAAACTGAAAAACAAAAGCAACACAGTCTTTGTTTTTGTCTCACAACCTCACACTGCAACAGGCAGATAGGAAAGATCCTTGAGGCCATGCCCACTAGCAGGAGAGCACTGCCCAGCAGAGTGTCGTAGCCGTCAGTGTTGGAGGCATGTGAACACAGCCCCCTTTGTGCTGAGGGCTGCCTGCACAGTGAGCCTGAAGCCCTGCACCTGATGTGGGGCTGGGGTGAACGGTCCTTCCTGGGCAGAGGAGATGAAGCACCTTGAGCTTGGCCTGTGACATCAGTGCAGTCAGTAATACTGCAAAGGGGAAGGACAATGCATGCTTCTGAAAACAGATGAAGTGATTTTTGGCAGACTTCTCGAGGGCCTTGAAGGCGGGCAAACTCTGAAAGCATCACAAATATTGATGAATAGGGAGGTGGTATTTTCACACTTAGATTACAAATTTTCAGCATTGTAATTACTTTGCTTCAACTTCATTGCTATGAAGTGGTATAGGAAAAATTACAAGCTATTGCAAAAACTCACTGGAAAGAAAAGACTTATAATAGTGAAAACCAACATTTGTTTGAGAAATATGTAGAGGGCAAACATCCGTATGCATTCCGGATTGCTACAGACCAGTCTGCCTGACTGTTTCTGCACATTGCCTTTGAGAAGTAACAGTCCTTACAAAGTGCAGGGATTGGGATGTACACACCAACAACTCATAGCACCCCAAATCTAAAAGAAAAGCTGGCAGAATCACCACGTTACATTCCCATAAACCCACCACTCCTGAGAAGTTTCATTTTTCCCAGCTCATGGAAATTTCTGAATTTCCTCAGCCGAGTGTAAATGTGGTGTGCTTAGGAAAGTTCTTCTCTCCCCTGCACCACACATCTCTGTTTCCTTGTGGTGGTGTGGTTCTGGATGACTTCCAGGGCTGTCAGCTATGAACCTGTTGCAAAACTAGAAACAATGATCCTTCCTGAGCAGATTTTCTCTGGGTGGTGCTATTAGCAGATACTGTGTGCTGTGTGTCAGTTTTGTGACTAGAACTGGAATGGTGGCGGAGGGGAATCCTTGGAGTCAACTACTCCACCTGCTTCCTCTGGGTGTTTTCCCCATTGGATTGGGGGAGATGTGGCTGTGTCCAGTCAAAAATTGAGACTGAGAATGGGGTTTCCATGCTACCCTCCTGCTCAGAGCAGCATGAAGTGATGAGATAGTTCACAAGGAGCTGAGCCAAAGCCTCTGTAGAAGAAACTGGATTTCTGAAGGCTTTCACCCTGCTGGATGCAGCCCTATTTTGGCAAGGCAGTTGCAGGGGCAGAGGAAGCTTCCTTACCTTATAGTGCCCGCTTTTCTTGAACTTCTGGTGTATGGACTGATAGGCTGTCATCATGATGAAGCCCGGGATCATGAAATTGAAAATGGACAGGGCAAAAAGGAATGTGATATAGTTTCTGGAGAGGGTGAGGAGGGAAAAAAGAGGTGGTTAATTTCTCTTTTGTGCATCTCTGTAAACTTTCTGCATTTATTAATTAATCTGTTTTTTAAAAATTGCCCAAACCACTTTTGTTAGCTTGCTTTTAGGCTTAACATTTTCTAAAGTTGTGTTGTGCTGTTGCATGTGGGATGGACAGTATTGCAGACAGTCACAGCAGGTGTTTGGTTGCTAACCCCAGGCATCCTTATTAGGACATCAGGGCTAGACTGCATAAAGAAGTACCATAAAGTGTTTCAAGTCCTAAACCCCCAAAAGATGCAGAATATGACTAATGAGCAAGGGAGTGGCAGAAATCCCAGCGCCAGCTATTCCTGTGGAGGAAGCTGGCTTTGGCCATCCCTGTGTACAGGAGGCAGCCTTGGGCTGTGCATATCTTGTCCCAGCACCACAGTGGGTAGGTGACAGCTGGGCTCTGCTCTCCCATGAGAGATGGGCTCATCCTCACCTGTCCCCTTTGCTGTAGTCCAGGGTGCAGCAGGTTCGGAGGGGCTCATAGTCATACTCCCCCCAGCCCAGCAAGGGCATCGTGGCCCAGAAAGCAGCAAACAGCCATGCAAACACCATCATGGAGATGGCCGTGCTCCACTGCAGCTTGCTCCCTGCAGGAAAAGAAGAAGGAGATCTGCATGCCTGACACAAAATCTCCTGGGCAAAGCTCTTGGGCTGTGTGGTCAGAGCTAAGAGTCCTGGCCTCCAGGCCTGAGGCAGAAACAAGCAGTTCTGTGTTCTGTAGCTTGAAGCTGACCAAAGTCCAGCGATATCTATCTTGAGTAAAAGCTGAGGGAAGTTTTTGACTTTAGGAATAACAAACAGTACTTTTTCCACATGCCTTACCCAAATGCTATATTGCTGCTCAGCTCTGTACCGTGCTTGAGATACAGCTGCTGTTAACAAGCTATATTCTTGCGTTTTGGGAATGTGTTTGAAGACTCAGGGGAGGCAAAGAGCAGAAGGCATGAGGCAACACAATAAATAGTGCTTTAAGAACTAGAGCTCTGCTGCAGGGTGTGGGTCAGCTCAGGGCTGTGACTGTGAACCTGACGCCTGATGCTTCCTTCCTGCTTGGACCTGAGGGGTGGACACGTGGCTATTCAACGTACATTGTTCTAAAAATGATAGTTATTGGCATATATATGAATATATGCACTTAACTTGACAACAGATCCTGTTCTAAAATACTGCTAGTCAAATTACTTTGCCCTTAAGATCGTTGCTTTGCCTACAACAGGAAATGAGAAGCTCAAGGTCATTATTTTTTTTCTTTCTAATTTTATAATAGAAACACTCACTTGTGCCTATCTCATCTAGTTCCATAAGGCACCACTGGAATAAGTAAATGAATGAAATAAAAGACTGGGAGCTTTATAAGGTGCAGGAAGCATTTCTTCACGGAGAAGGCAGGCAGGCTTCCCTGCTGAGCAGAACATTGTGTTAGTCACGCTGCCTGCATGTAAGGAGGCCTGGATAATTTGGTTACCAGGGCTGACGTCCACAATCATGCCTGGACTGAATTGCCCATGACGCCAGCTCTACTACTTTGCCCACTACTCCTTTCTAATCAAATCTCCCATTAGAGGGAAGTAATGATGCAATTTTCACTCAGCCTGGGAAGCAGTCTTCTCTTTTGCTCTTGACAGTGGCATCATGCCAGCAGGCCAGCAGGATTCAGGGCAACTCTGACCTTTATTGAGAAGGTGAGGGACTGGAGGTGGGACGTGAGCAGGAGGTGAGCCCTCCTACCAGGTGTACAGGGCTGACTTGTGGGTGAAGGGCCTGCCAGGATTGCCTGTAATGAAGGCTGCTGAATACCATAAGGATTGATGCCTCAGGAAGGACCACAAACTCCACAGTAGCTATTTTGGATTGTGCTGCCCTCCTTTGGTTTAAGGAAGGATAGTAGTAAGGTGTGTCAGTGAAATTCCCAATTCATAGGAATGGTGATTCTATGATTCTCATCTTTCAGTGGTTCTTGAGGGAAGAGTTTGAATGGCTTGAAGAAATTGTTTGCTGCAAATGTTCAAAAATGAGTTCTGGGAAACAAAGGGGTACATGTTGCAATTCAAATACTAAGGGAAAAATAAATCATTTTTATTAAATACTTTGTTTTAATATGGTAGGTAGCAAAAAATCCATTGATGTTTTTAGTCATTTTAGACATTCTTTGTTATAATTATTATTGATAATTAACAATGATTAATACCTGTCTTTTGCATGATTCCCACAAAGACAATGTACTTCAGCTACAAAGGCTCAAATCATTTATTTACCTCGAGTACTGTGTCCAGTTTTGGGCCCCTCACTGCAAGAAAGATATTGAGGCCCTGGAACGTGTTCAAAGGAGGGCAACAAAGCTGGTGAGGGGTCTGGAACACAGGCCATATGAGGAGAGGCTGAAGGAGCTGGGAATGTTCAGCCTGGAGAAGAGGAGGCTCAGGGGAGACCTTATTGCTCTCTATAACTTCCTGAAGGGAGGTTGTAGTGAGCTGGGGGTCGGCCTTTTCTCTCGTGTCATTAGTGATAGGACCAGGGGGAATGGTTTCAAGCTACGGCAGGGGAGATTCAGGCTGGACATGAGGAAGTATTACTTTTCAGAAAGGGTGGTCAGGCACTGGAATGGACTGCCCAGGGAGGTGGTGGAATCACCGACCTTGGGGGTGTTCAAGGAAAGACTGGATGTTGTGTTGAGGGATATGGTTTAGTGGGAGCTATTGGGAATAGGTGAACGGTTGGACTGGGTGATCTTTTAGGTCTTTTCCAACCTTGGTGATTCTATGATTCTATGATTCTATGATTCTATGATTCTATGATTATAGTTATACTGACATTAATATAGCTATAGATTACATCAATGGGGGAAAAAAAAAAGGAATACCTTGTGATTTAAGGACTAGAAATTTGAGTCAAGCATGTTAGAAATTACTGTAATTATTCTTAACCTTCCAATTCAAAGCAGCAATGTAGCATATATTATATCTGTTCAGAGCTGCATCCTTCCCAGGTATATGTTCAAGAAAGCATGTTAGTGTTGTTACTGATCCAGAGCTTCCATTTTCATTTGTGTTCTACAGCATCATCCTTCTTGTAGCTTGGCTTTAAGCAATTGTAACTTGAAATTCAATCAGGACGCAGCTTATTATACAAGCTGTCAGGTTTGCTTTGTCTTTTATACATTCTAGCATGTTTTAAAAAGGCATTACCAAGAGCAGCTGCAGTGAAACCTAGATCTAAATTTCTTTTACACCACACTCATGACAAAAGTAGCATTATTGTTTTGGGAATATAGTTTTGTAAATGGTAAGTCCTCCTGATAATCTGGAAAAAGAACCAAACAAGCAAACAAAACATCGCACAAACTAAACGTTGCTTGTTCTTTTTTCTTTGTTCATTTTTCCTATAAAGTAGTTGATAGCAATTGTTTTTCATGATATCTTGCAGCAGAAACTTTGCTCTCTTTGCTCCCCATCCTTTAATTTTGCAGACTACTATGATATGAAGATGGATGGATCACAGATCTCTGCATGTAAGAAAAAGATCTTTGCATGGATGAAATTTGCCACTTGAGCAGTGTTGGTAAAATACTGAAGGCAGCTCATGGGGGTGAGTGATCCAGGTGCATGCATGGATGTGTAGGGTGCTGCAAGTTGCACGTGCTGTCATTGTGCACAGAACAGCAGGGGAAGCTCTCGCCTGCCAGCTGCTGCTACGTCGGCTGCCAGTCCTGGTGCCAGTTGCATGTCTTTCCTCTGGCCCCAAGGGATGTTAAACAAATTGTTTCAGTTTTCTGTAGTATGCTTTGCTGGAAACTCAGGAAAAAAAGCAACATTGCTGAAAGAACAGCCCTCAATGCACATGGCCATAATGTCCTCTCAGAGGCCAAAGTTCATCAACAAGCTGAAAGCAGTTCAGTTGCTGTCATACCAAGCAGGCCATTGCTTCACCTTAAATGCCTTCTGTGGACTGGTGTAACTTAGCATAATAGCCATGTAGGTCCTAATTCAGTTAGATGTGTATATATGGAGTTCAGCGTACGCTCAAAGAAATTCTTCTTAATTAGAGCCCAGTGCTGGCAGTCTGGTCTCATTAAGCCTAATCACTCCTGTGCTCTGGCCCCTCAAAGAGAAAGAAGGAAACTTCTCCTTTTCAAACAGAGAGACGTGAACATGGGGAATTTTATAGGTCTTCTGTAAGATTACTTTGGAATAGAATGAGTTCATGATCACAAACAAAACTAAATTGTTAAAAGAGTACTAAAATTATAATGTCTGAAGCTTTTATTTTAGAAAGCACTAGATAGAGCATGGAATCTTAACACTTCTAATAATACTAGCTAGTCTTTAGTGGTGCAATTGTAAACTGTTATCTGTGGAAACGTTTATGAATTTAGATCTCTGGAAGATTTATAAATTGGCTAAATATTAAGCTGATTTTCACAGAAAGAGCAAAAAGAGCACTGTGTCTCTGACACAGTGGCTACCTTTCAACTGGATTTCAGGCTGATACTCAAAAGGAATTTGTCAAACTAAAGGTCAACAGGATTTTCTAAAGTGGAAGGGACAAAGCGTTATAATAGCTGAAATATTCCAGAACAGTCCAGCTCATCCCAGGCTTACGAATGGCACATATCAATTAAAATTGGTAAAGTTTGTCAAAGACAAATAATATCTGGAATTGTCTTGTTGAGAATGATGTATATCAGTCCGAAATAAAATAGGCTCCGGTGCAGTGGGAAAAGTAGCAGAGACTGGAGAACACAATATCCATATTTTTGTAGGGATAAGAAAACTGCACTATGTAATGGCTTCTGTTGTGCATAGAAAAAAAAAAAAAAAAGCCATAGGAAAAAAAAATTTTTTAAAAAAACAAAAAAAAGGGTTTTTTTTTCTTCCCTTTTTTTTTTTTTTTTTTTTTTTTTCCTGCAGTCTTCTATGACCATAAAGCCGTCTTAGTAATTACATCCTGCTTCAGTAAAAATGCAAGAGCTGTATAAAGACTGGTGTTTCATCTTGCAAACGGATGGAGGAGCATGACTAGATGGAGAGCGTGTGACAGGGTGGCTGCCGCAATGTGACAGGAGGTGAGGACTTGCCCCTAATCTGGCTGAGCTGACAGCTGCAATTGGAGCAAATGGTAGTTTGCTAATCTTCCCAAACTGATATCACAACCCAGATTTCTTTGTATGTTAAGGATTAGATACAAACTCTCTGCAGCCCTACTTGTTGTAATTGAATGTTGCTGTGAAATCCCCACTGATTTTGTTCTTTTCTGTTGTATTACTGAGAAAAGCACTGACAAATCACTTCAGACTTTCCTTTTCCCCCTAACTCTTAAACGCTAGTGTGAAATCATTAGGATGTTTTGATTCGTGTTATTAGCATCCACAATGGATGGAAGGTCTGTTTATTTTTCCTCCTCATCATTGTAAGCTCTCATGTTCTCATCAGTATGTTCTTCCTCAAAAAAATTGATTCGTGATAATTGAGTGTCTGCTTGAGGAATGCTGTAATAGAAGTGCTCTTGGAAACTCTTAGGACACAAAAACATGAAGAATGGTGTAAGTGAATCTGGGAAGAGTATTAGTTCCCAAGATGAAGATAAAAGGTTGATAGCATTCTGTTTTAGCCAAAGGCGCTTTGTACCTTCTGTACAGGCATGCAACCCGCGAGAGTGTCAACAGGGGTTTAATATATGGATTGAGAACACAGCATAGCCTGTAGGCTTGGTACGTCAGGCCTATGAAATATGATTTAATCATTCTCATGCTCAGCATGTGATAGATGAAACTGGGAACTGGCTTGTTTTACTGGCACAGCCAAAGAGAACGAGCCCTTAAGAACACCTGTTCTTGTTTTGCTTTTTTTGGTTCAAAATGCCCAGTAACAGCAGCTGTTTGGTCATCAGTACATAACTATTTGAGCAAAGTGAAGAAGTTTGTGCCCTTAGGGTATATCTGTCTGTGCCCTTAATGTACAATGCTCTTGGCTGGAGGAGTGCACGGCACTAAAGCATTAAAGTCAATGTTGCAGAGAGTAAAATATCTTCCCAAAGATACGCTTGTTTTTCAAGCTTGCTCTCTTATAATGTACAGATGCCACTCTTCTCGCTCCAAATGCATTTTATTGTCCAGGGGGTGTTGGTATGGATACAGCTTGCAGCCTACATTATTTGGGGCCTTTGTCTGGATGTGAAAAAATGCCATTTCTTTGCCTGAGATGAGTTCTTGACAAAAGTTTCAGAACAAAAATTTGGCAACCTTTGTGCCCTCAATCATATCACCCAGTAAGCCATGTTCACTGTGTGCTCTGGGTTTGTTTTAACACTCTGTTCTAATCATATAGAGGCTGTGCCGGAATGGCTGTATGAATGTTAAAGGTGGCATTGAAGTGCTACAACTCAGCAGTCTCTTCACTGGCCAGCTTTTAAACTTTGATTTAGGACATTTTATATGGAGTGATCTGGACATCCTGTGCTTTAGCACAAGGAAAGGAGGGCTGCCATTTTCTATTAGTGCTGACAAGAGGACACAGTGTTTTTGGGAATGGTGTGCTCATGTGGGGGTACTCCAGGCTCCTCATTTGTCTGGAAGGCACCCAGCTGCAGCAGGAGAGGGGGAAGCTGCAGGCCTGCATGGAGGCTCTCTCTCATTTCTCCCAGCTGGCAGAGCTCCCACACCACTGCTGGAGTGGCCAAATAGCAGGGGCTGGGGCGTTCCTGGCATTACAGAGTGTTAGAATTTGCTTTCAGAATAAGTTTGTGTTTAATGTCACATTTCTTTCCCTTTTCCAGATGAAAACATTGCACACCCTCTGCTTCGTCTCTGCCTTTTCTTACTGACTTCTGAAATACTGACTGACTAGAACAAAATGAGAGAGTGTAGACTAGCAGGTACCAAGCTGATGCATTTACTGTGACGGTTGGTAACTGGGGGAGGTGAGGCCCCTGGAGCAGCCACCACAAGTCTATCTTACTGGACAAAGGCGAGCATCATCCCTGAGTGCCATATGCATAAGAAAGCAAGATTTGTTGGTGCCAGTGCTCACAAGATTGCTCTGGTTTGCTTTACAGCAGACGATAATGCACATACTTGTGTTTCCTGACTTCCATGCTAAGAACAGATGCTAATTTCCCAGTTCTCCCTAACTGCAGTCATGGCTGGAGCACAGCTGGTGTGCTAGCACAAATTCAATGGTCTCTGTGGACACCGAACTGTCTCAGCACCATTATTCAGCAGAATTTTTCTCTCACAAATCCAACACCACCAATGTTTGGGAGATAGTTCAGTGACAAAAGACTGTGCCTATCTCTATAAATCCATACATCTGACATTCCTGTAAAGCCTCATTTTTCATCTAACTCAAAATGATGCTTTCATAAGTGTGCAAAAAAGGCAAATTTATTTTCCTGTGTCAGCCTCCCTGTCTAATATTAGATTTCCATAAACTCCAGCTCTGGAGTGTCAGAGATAGTTAACAACTACATTGTTAAGAAAAACAAAAAACATCCTTCACTAAGAGAAGGAAAATAACATTCCTCCTGAATGACTTGACTTTGCTTTTACCAAAATTTGCAGATTATTTATTCTTTGCTTGGCGACAAATGCAGTGCATTTCAGCCTTTGTAAGAGGGTCTGGAATGCAGCACAAACCCAGAAGAAGCTCATGCCCCATAGTTCCTGTGCACTGTGCAATTGGGTTGCTGTGCTGTTTGCCCCATCGTGCCTTTGCTGTGGGCTCTGTGCCAGTTGCTGTTTGTTCAGAGCCAGCTCTGTAGCTACACTGACTTTCTGTAATTAGTAAACTCTGCATGGGCATGAAGCTCTGTTTGGTACAAAACAGGGTGTTGGATGGAAGCCCAAGGTGCATAGATTTCTCTCTGAGGTGCTGGATTTTGTTTGGGACCCTGATGGTTAGTTACGGAGGAAGTGAAAGCATGACAAGAGAGTTGGTATTTAGATGTGATCTGGAAGAGCGAAATGTTCCTGAAAGTGGTTGGTTAGTGGTTGGTTAGTGGAAAGGTGTCCCTTGGAGACAGAATTCCTTTATACATAAAAGATACACAGAAGAATAAGTATGTGCCTGCTTGGCTTCTCTGAAATCTAAACAAGCTGGTTTTTAACATGATACAGGTAAAACTGATAGGTAAGTTAGAGCCTTACTTGTACAGTAGTGATGATACCGATCCCAGGCAACTGCTGCGCTGGAGCTAATGCTGGCTAGTGCTGTCAAGAAACCTTGGAATCCATGAATCTGACAGCCCTCAGAGCCATAGGGCCAGTACCTGTCAACAAACAACCAGGGTGTTAAGAAAATTATTGGAACAAGTGAAGACATGTTTAGAAGTTGCATTGTTGGAGGGGAGAAGGTGATCTCCTCCCATTTTCAAGTCTGAGAAATGCCGTGGAGGAGTTGACTGTGGTCTCTTGTAGGTGTTTATCTGTATTTGCCCTTCTGTGGTGTCTGGTGTACTACAGCAGTTATTTTTACCCTGAATATAGAGAAGAAAATATAACCGTGCATTTACGTGTTGTAAAGGTATTTGTTTTAGTTTGAAATTTACATTTCATCCAGTTATCCATAAGTGCAACATTTTGCACTCAGTGGGCATAGAAACTGGTCAGCTTGTGAAGGTCAACTCTCTGTTCAACGCAGAGCAGAAGCTCACAGTAACTATAAACACTCCAGTTAGGCTGAGGCTTCCAAACATTTTTTGCAGACAGAATAAGAAGAAACATGAAATGGTCTCATGTAAATGTCACCTTCTGGCATGAGTGTCCTGATCATTCATGGCTTTTTTTTCTTTCTGCTTTCATCTAACCTGACTCTTAGGCTTATAGAGATGCCTGTGAGGTAGAAATCTTCAGAAATCTCTTTTCTCACATAATTTGTACACCAGTGTAATTCGGCAGAAGGCTCCTGCAAGTCCTTTTGGAAAGAGACAGCCAAGCTCTTCAGAGACTAGGAAACTTCTGCAAGGATTAAAACCAAGCACATTTAGATATATTAACCTTAGCTTTTCAGTTTCAGTTCAGAAAAGGCATCTCTATTGACTTTGGTGCCACTTAATTGTCCCAGACAAGAATAATCTATACACAAGGCAAAGCAGCTCCTTGCTAGAGCTCATTGTTGACTTGTTAATTTGAAAAAATATTTTTATTTCCACTAGAAGGAAATCAGATTGTCACACTCCAGCTTGAAATGCTTTTGTGTTCTCTACTACTTCCACAGTTTAAAAATACACTTGTTAAGTGGAATTATTAATCAGCTGCTTTATGGGGTCTATTCTTTTGTTAGTAAGGTGCGCTTATGATTTGTTGGTTGGAATTATTGACAAAAATGCTTGATATAGTTTCTGTCGTGACTGAATGATTGACATGAGAATGTGGAAAATCAAATTTCATAACTGATTTGAGCTCCCTGCAAACTGTTCTGTATTGTCATTTTCCACAGATTTCCAGAAGAAGAAATTTAGTCAAAAAGTTCATTATAAACAGTGGAAAGACTTGCAGATAAATTTGATGTCCGTCTGGATGTTCAGTCAAATGTAAGACTATTTCACTGTTCAGTTAGTTTCTGTTATAACTACCAGTAAAGTTCTCTGGTTAAATGGTTTCTTTAACGAGGCTGTGGTAAAGTCTGCTTTTTTACTTGCCTGGTATAAGTAGGGAGCACATACCTGAGGAAGCTGGAAAAGGCAGCAATGAATGCATTGATGCATATCCCGCAGTCAGCCAGTGCGATGCTGAGAACCAGCAGGTTGCTGGGTGTTCGGAGTTCTTTGATTTTTCGGAATGAAATAATCGTCAAGCCATTCAGACAGAAACCAAGCAGGGCTGAAAATCAGAACAGTTTGATGTGACTCAACTGGAAATGGAAAATGTCTATGAGGACAGTAAATATATCCAAAGGGCTTGCAATTTGCTTGCAAGTTATGGACGTTCAGTCACAGGTGACAGCTGAAGCTACTGCTTCAACCCTCATTGGAGATGTGTCTGCTCATGCGGAGAAGAAATGCTTCAATTTTATTTGCAATTCTATGCTTTGCTTTAATGGAGAAACCTGATTGCCAGGCTCCATCCAGCAATACATGGGTCAGAGGGAGGGAGCAGCAGAGGAGGCAGCTGCACAGGGACCCTCAGCCAGCACACACTGCTGGCACACGCATCTCCAGACCTGGCTGTGGCAGGGAAATGGGTCATGTTTAATGTAGATTGTTACACGCTTTTGTGTTTCAGCACAGAAGTCCCTTGTCAGCCTTTGGGATTCTGCCTAGGGTTAACCTAGAGGGTGCTTGAATCACACCAGCTCAATCTTATTACTGCCCTTCATCAACAGACTATACATGGAAAGGAATAATCTTATTATAAAAAGCAGTCACTGACAGATTTAAAAAAATAAGTTAATGTTTGTTGTCAGAGAGGAGCTCTTAAGAAACCCCAGCTACTCACTTGGCTGTGCTGCCCTGAACACCATCCTTCACCGCTTTAAACTCAAACTTTGTCCTTTGATGTCCTTTTCAAGATGGCCTGAATTATTTTAGCTCTGATGAGTCTCTGACTCAACATCTCTTCTCTAAGGCTCAGTTAGACGAGAGGCAGTATGTCTTTTTAATTTGTGTTCTTCTTGGAAGGAGAAATAATGTAGCACAGAAAAAAATCCATATCCCTTAATTCTCTAAAGTAGCGTTATTACTTGTGCTCATTGTCTTAATTCTGCAGTTACATAAGATGGATAATTTTGTGTAGTCAGAAATCCTGCTCCTACTTTAATTACATTAATGGCTGATGGCATAACCATAGTAACAGCTGATGAGAGTCTTTCATTACACAACAGATAACACAATATTTCCAGGAGAAATATTTGGAGCCATGTGAGGTTTTATTTCTTCCCTGCCAGCTTACCTCCCACCTGCAGGGTAGCGCTGCTGCCAACCCTCCCAAGTGTGCTCAAGCCTTTATGGGAGGTTTTTTGGGATCACATTTACAGTAGTGCTGAAGAGCTATTACTATATCAGCTTTGTTTTTTCCCCTCTTTCTATGGACGTTTTAGGCTTCACCTCATGCTGCTTTCTTAAAGGCCAGCATCACATACCTTTGAGTTTTTATTCTTAAAGCAGATGATCTGTCCAATTAGTAAAAGTGAATGCAAAGTTTTCCTGTTTCTCAGCACTATTTGCCCATTTTGCAAATGGCACATACAAGCTGCAGCAAAAAAATCTTCATCACTTTTCTCTCAGAGTCTCTGGGAAGGTAAATTCATGTTTAATTATTCAGTCTTCATAGTCAGATGGCAAAGATAAAGTGTTACTGTGAACCCACTGGGCATGTTCACCCTAAAACCCTGTAGAAAATATTAAGCAGTCATATGGCCATTTGTCTTTAGTGAAACGTAAATGTGCCAGACTGTTCCTAGCTGTAAGTGCAGGTTGCCAGTGAGTATTGTGCTTGGGCTTGAGCAACTGCAGGTCCCTGTCCTGTGGGTGCCAGGTGGGGGCTGGCAGGGCTGCTGGGACCAGACCCTAACAAGAGCCTGTCTGTCAGCCTGTGCCAGCACACATCAGCATCCTTGTTCTCCTGTTGCTTCTCATTCCTCAGGAATGAAGGGCAAATTTATGCATGGAACTATCAGGCCCTGATTGCTGTTGGCCGGGTATGGCTGTTAATTCTGTGTTTAATCAGCAACTGACTCCTGGGTCAGTAGCAGAAGCTTTTTCTTCTCTCTTTTTCCAAGGAAGAATTTCTGGCACAGCTCTTCCAGCTTTCCTTTGCAGGCAGATGTGATGCTGCATTCCGGCTGAGCTTGCCTGCAAATAGAAGGTGAGCATCCTTCCCTCTGCCATGCTGCACGTGCATTGAGTGTGCTGATGACCATTTCTCCCATTCTGTTCATCTGTATGTCTTCTCCTCTGTTGCTTGACCCCAGGATCCCTGTATTCCTGGCTGGGCAGCAAAATGCAGGAGTGGGGCCCAGGCCCTGACTGGATTCAGCTACGAACAGAGGCCAGTGACTCACTCTGATGTGTTCCCAGCTGCCATACTGTCCTTCTCTGTCTGCCAGGTACATGCAAACTGACAGTTCTGTTTATCTCTTATCTAGGTGGAACATCTTAAGAAAAGCCCATACTGGCTTCGTTAAATGAGTATAGTCCCTCCTACTTCAGATTTTACTTCTTAATGCCATGAAAGTTTTTGAACCTCGTGCTCATTCATTTCTGTTTGTTACTTTTACCCAGCAACCATTAATTTCCATGACACTAGTGCAATTTGGATATACGCAGCAGTTTACAGGCTATTTTGGATTTATCATTTTTGATTATAAAATAGCTATCACAAATATAGCCAACAAAACAAGCAGCCTGATTTTATTGAGGGATCATCAGTCATTTCAACATCCTTCCCCTGAGGAAGATGAAATTGCCTTTAAAAGTCAACAGCATATTCTCTCATCCCAAATTCTTGATAAGAAATCTAAGTGGAAAGTACTTCCCTACCACAGTAAGGCTGTGCATGCAGAGCAGATCTTCACTGCAAACAACTGGCAGCCCACCAGAAGCACTGATAACGCACAGCAAAAAAACACAGTAACCAGCACAGGTCTGGGCCAGTGCATTGCAAGTGCTGCTATTTGCTTCAGTTCCCATCCACCACTCCAGGAATAACGGAGGCAAAAATCTTAATTATTTGTTGCTGAGTTCCCAAACTGAGCTTACCTTCTACCAGTAGGGCTGTTCCGATGGCAAACACCTCTATTTCAGTGAAGCCTTCAGGGAGAGGATGTGAAGTGACCATTCTTGTGATAAAAATGCCAACAGATTTAACCTCTGCCCTCTGCTATGTCTGTGGGGCTGCCTTTTCCCTGCGTCCCCTTTCATCCACCAGCCCAAGGCTTCTTAAAGGAGTAGTCCACGTGCAGACACATGCTCATTATTATATAAAAGCTTTGGGGTTTTTACTCCCACCACTACAATCCCTGCAAGAATGTCGTTAACGATGGGACTAGCATCAACCCGCACCCCTCCTTCTCCTGCAAATCGTATTTCAGACGCCAGCAAAATGAAAGCATTCATTGCAATTACAACAAGTTCATTGTAGAGACAAGATTAAGAACCCTGTCCAGTTAATTCTGCAACACTGAAAAAGAATTAAAGGTTGTGGAACGAAAGAAACATGTAATATATAATTGGAAAGTGACCTGAAAAACAAAGGGGCACTCATTGAGTTGGTAATTAGGGAAAAAGTAGGAACTGAGAAATTTTTCAACATATAGATCATCTTCTCACACCTTTTTTAGAAAATGGGCAGTCTGTTTTTCTGGCAGTGACTGTTATGCACATTAACACCTCTCCCTTTAGTAAATGAGGCTTACATTAAGGTGCAAACTGGCACAGTTTGAATAAAGGAAAACGTGCTAATTATTGCACTGAGGTCCCAGGCATACAAAGATGTATATAGGTTGTCCAGTGGTGAATGCTCAAAGAAATGACCTTATTTTGCTTTCTGAGATATTTGAGGCTTGGGGTCCTGATGTAGTCAGGCTTTGGACTATGTGCATCGTGCTCTTTGACCAGATTCTTATCTGCGAGCCCTTAGGAGCAAATCACACAGTTTTTCTGAGATGAGTGCAAGTCTTTACCACGTACCAGCAGGGTCAACTATTTTCCTTCTGTTTCTTTTACTACCAATTAAGTAATCCTGGGAATTTTCTTGGATATGGGAGAATGGAAGCCAACAATTTTCAGAGTCTGAGTGACTAGAAAATTTTTCCTATACAACTGTTGAGTTGTTTTCAGTGCCTGTTCATTAAAAGTGAACAACTGGTCCATAGTTCTCCATTTTTAATCTACATTTAGAGCAGCAATAACTACAATCACTATTAAATGAGGCGTTTTCTTTTTAAGGGCACTTTACTCCATCTTTCTAGGTTCACTTGCTTAATTTTTCTTCACTCTTTCCTGGCTCAGAATATCTGTTTCTTTTCTACCTACTCACCCTCCCCTCGATTAACAAGGTGTCACTACCATGGTAGTTTCCATTTTGATGCATAACATTCTTTATCTGCATAATCCCTCTCTGAAATGGGAGCAAAAAGGGATCTGAACCACAAGGGACATTGACTTACCTCAGCTTCTGTCCTGCACTGTGCTGACCTGGCTTCTGGTTGACTGAGACTCCAGGCAGAGAGATTCTGACCCAGGTCTGGCTAGGGCTTATATATGACTCTTCCGGCTACACTGTGGAGGTGCATTCACAGTCACAGGTCTTGGTTGAAGCCTGTGGTAAAATGATGTTTTACAGTTTTCCTGAAACCCATGCTTACATACAAGTGGTGATGTGCAGGCGTAATAATCAGAGCTTCAAGACTTATGAAAACATTTGGCTGTGTTTTGTGACTTCACTGTTTTTGATGTTGATAATTGCCTTGTTGGATATGCTCTTGGATTTTCAAGTAGGATTCAGGAGGGCAAGGTATTTGTCAAACTAGTTGATTTAAACAGAACAAAATTGTGTTTCACCACATAAATCCAATGTTATGTTTATCTTTCATTCATCTAGGTGTCTTGTTGGAAGATAACTTCACCTTCTAGCATGGCAAATGACTGATCAAGGCCTGTTAACAGTCATCCATTGTACATTCTTGCAAAAAATTAGTGCTAGATTTTGTGAATGTGCTGTAAATCTTCTTCCTGTGATGGTTTTGAAGATAGATGGCTCATTGTAATGCTTGTCAGCATAAAGCTGTGCAGCTCTTCCAGAATAGGGATGAAAGACATGGGTATTCTGTGAATTGCCTTCATGAGGGCTGTCAGTTACCTCACCTTCATTGCCAAGTAAACCTCCCAAGTGTATTATACCTCTAGTATTTTTTGTGCTGTGTACTGAAGTCTGTGATACAGACTTTGCTCATTCCGAACATTTTTTTTTCCAGCAAAGTGGGTTACTGCCTCAACCCATTTTGCAATTAGCAGATCTTTATTAGAGTGAATACTGGGAAACTATCAGCTGCTTTTCTTCAAGTATCTTAAATATTTTCTACATCTAAACCTTGCTATTTTCATCAGTGCTTAGTCAAATAATGCCAGTCACTCACTGGCAAACTTTCCAGTTGTGGCTGGCTCAGCATCTGATTCAAGTGCAGTTGGTATCAAAAGAAACTGTATGGATCAGGCTCTCAATAGGTATTTTGATGCTAAGTTAATCTCACTTTCTAATAATTCACTAGGATAGGATAGGATGTTATATGGTCCAATATGACTGCTAAGCTCAATTAGTTCAAGGAAAGAGGAGAGATAAATGGGGAATTAATTAAAGATTTTGATAGAATCAAACAAAGCTGTATTAATCATCTTTCCCTCTTTTTTATGTAAGATGAAGCCTCATATCATTATCCCTGTAAAGTCAGTGAAAACATGCAAAGGATTCCAGGTTTATTAAAGGCATTTATTTGCTTCTTAAACTATGAAGTTGTTTAGCAATCCTTTTCTACTTTATGAACTCTTTCAATACCTACTTGCTGTTTCAAAAGTCAGGGGAGAAGATATTTCACTCAATCTGAGGTTATCTTACAACCTCACATTTTGAATCCCCGGCAATCTCCTTGCTCCATCAATAAAACATCCATTTCATTTCACCCTCTCATTTAAGAGTAGTTCACTGGCTGCTAACCTTTTTGCTAGGAACACACAGAAAAAAGATCTGATATGTACTTGCCAGATGTTTCCATGGATATCATAAAACTCCGTGGATTTGATGGGAGCATATTAATCTTTGTAAAGTATGCGTTGGTACAAGCATAACAAAAAAAGGTGCAGAGCAGAGATAATGCAGCACTCACATATTAAATTTTCTCTGAGTAATCAATGCAGATTACTGACATACTTTTTTATATTCACAGCAAGAACTTCACTGAATTAATGCATAATTATTCCTTTGCCTTCCTAATCCTTTCTTCTGATTCAAGTTTAGCCACATGCTAAACTTGAGTTTTTATATTAAAAAACACCTTTAGATGAAAAACTGCGGTGTTCTGGCAGAAGCAGGCCAGGAGTATCACCCCACAGGACTCCAACTCAACATCACAGAAGTGTGTGGGAACTTGTTCTCATTGGAAATATTCCTCATCGAGGGAAGGGCACCAAAAAACACATGGTCTGGAGGCCTCCAGTTGAAGTTGAGGGCATTTGTTTTGGTCAGGAAGCAGTGAATGGGAAAATGACCTAGACTGTGAATGGGCCACAGGAGAAACAGTACAGGGGATCAGCCCACAGGACAGCCCCTTAGACACGCCTGCTGCAACATAGCAATCTTCTTCCTTGATGCAGCCCAGCAATTGGACATGCTCTGCAACTCTATTTCCCTGCAGTGCTGTCTGGAGAAATGGTGGTGAAAGCCAATAGCCAAGGAGGTTGTGGGGGAACAGGAGCCAGTGGCCATGCTCACTGGGGATGGGCACCATTGCTGTGGCCTGGTCTCTGCACCGTGCTGCTACCTGGAGCCAGGCTATGACTGGAGCCTGCTGCCCTGCATATCACTGCAAGGCAGCTGTTAGAGGAATGGCAATCACTGTAGAGCTGGGAAGCATCACCTTTCTTTCCAGTTGTTTGTATTGTCCCGCTTGAGACAGGTAGCTTAATTCATAGTGAACTGAATACATATTTGATGAATGTATGTATAGTCATGTGGACTAGAAAATTAATAATATTACTAGAATATTAATCATTATCTTTGTCACTATCATTTTCAATATGTTTATTAATCATTGGATACAGCAATCATGATTGCTATAAAACGTGTGTAATTGTTGCCTTGTCCCCTTTATCCATCTTTCAAAATGCATTTTAGACATCGATAAATAATGCTTTGCTTCAGGCTGGCACACCGATTGCAGGGTCATTGAAATAGATTCAAAAATTAATGAAATATGCTATCACTCCCTACTGAATGGTGGTATGCTTCAGAATTTTAGATGAGAAAGCAGTTCTGCAGAGTATAGGATCTACCTAATACTATTTGTTTAGCTTGCCCTGCAGAGCTCAGGCCTTCTTGCAGGACGTAGAATAATAACTCTTTCAGGAATTATAGTTCAAAGACCAGTGCCCAGTTCTCAGAAGGAATTCTGCTTTCAGAAGGGGCTTTAATTGTATTAAGAGAGGATTTGTGCACCAGCTCTCCTTCTGTTTACTATTGGTTGTGTCAACAAAAGACATATCTGTCTGGACTGCTCCTCACTGAGTTTATGCCTCTGACCAGGTATGGCAGTGTGGCCATTTGTGACAAAGCCACTTCATTTTTCCTGTCACAGTAACTTTGTATATCTCGCTTGTCTTAATCTTCTACCCCTATGACTCTGTAGGAATGTCTCCAGATATTCTGCTGATAATTCCCTCATAAATTAAAACTGAATTCTGCGTAGCTTTCCCTTGACTTCTGTATGGGACATGTATCTACACCATGGGATTAATCATTACTTGGTCTGCTGTTACCAGAGGGAATCACCTGTCTTAGGGCAGGACATAATGTGCTCTGGAGACATTTCTTCCTCTTCTGAGACTGTTGAGGGAGCCCAGGCGCTAGCTTGGATTAGTGCCTACCTTGCAGCGTATATATTAAGGAGAATCATTTCTACCAGATCACAAAAATGTTGGGACTTTCTGTTTCTTATGAAGTGTGAGGTTCAGCCATTGCCAGCTCCTGCCTTCTTCAGGTCTGTTTTTTTTCTTCTGAAAGGCTCCTATAGAAACCTAACTGAATATGCATTATTTACAGTGGAGGTATCAAGACCTTTTGTGTTATCCAAGAGCACTTTTTAGTGTACCTTAGAGACAATCAATAGAAATACTTATAAATCACACCTGTTACCCTCTCCTTTTTCTGTAAAACAAATATTAAAGAAAAAACAACACATTTTTTTTCATTTTCTGTTATTCAGTTCTTCAAGGTCAATGTAATAAGCAATTTCTCAAAGCTCTTGCCTTTTATAATACGGTGCGATGAGACCTGTAAAAACTCCATTGCTATCTCACAGAACTGAATTAATCATGATGAAGACAAAATCTTTGCAGGATCAGTTGTGCTCTTCTTCTCATCTCTAATGTGAAAACATTGCTGAATTATTATTATTTTTAGCTAGTGCAAAAAGGGAGGAATTTTCAAAATGTGTCATTTATGAATGATAGTTCCAGCCCTCTTATTTAGATTTTCTTTACTGTTGATAATGGTATTTTTTTTCAGAAAAACACAATTTCTGAATAGCATTTTGGTACACAGTGTCCCTCCATGAAGTGGAAGCGTTGACTGTGAAACTGCTTTTCATAGAGAAAAAAATAAGAACCATACATGATTACATGGATGTTTTACAGGTAATCTATCAAGCTGGAGCAAGAGAAAAAGGGAACAAATTATTTTTCTTTATGCCTCCAGCATAAGCAATAACCTGCCAAAGACTTCTATATTTGTTTTAGTGCTTTAAGTAATGGCAATTTTAATACTTTAATGGATGTGTTTACTTAGCATTGTAGAATTGCCTGGAATCACTGAGGTTAAAATACAGGCACTGAGGAGTAAACAATCAAGATGGCAATGAAGGATGATTTGTAGGGAGCCTACAAACAGGACGGGAGTCAACTCTTTACAAGGGTACATAATGGCAGGACAAGGGGAAATGGTTTTAAGTTGAGTGAGGGAAGATTTAGGTTGGATGTCAGGGGGAAGTTCTTTGCTATGAGAGTGGTCAGGTGCTGGAAATGCTGCTCAGAAAGGCTGTGGATGTCCCATTCCTGGAGGTGTTCAAGGCCAGGTTGGATGGGGCCCTGGGCAGCCTGGTCTAGTATTAGATATGGAGGTTGGTGGCCCTGCATGTGGCAGGGGGGTTGGAGATTCATGATCTTTGAGGTCCCTTCCAACCCAAGCCATTCTATTATTCTGTGTATCATTTCTTGCAGGCTGCCACACTTAGTGCTACTTCCTGCTGCTGCCCTTGGAGCATCAGTCTTCCACATGTCTCTTCTGGCCTGTGTGGGAATGTAGGGCCACATTTGCCCAAGCAAAGATCCTTGAGAGTAAACTGATTTCTTCTGAAGATGAGTATGCATAGATTTAATGTTTCTGCCTCTGTGGGCAGTATCAGGTGAGAAAGTCAAAACTTAGAGGAAGCTCCCGATCAGTTTAGGCATCTTCCATCTTCTCACCTTTCTTTCTTACCCTTCCTTTGATAAGCCATCAAAATTGGGCCAATTATGTATATTGAAGGGCTGAACAAATGAAGGATGGATTATAACACAAATCAGAAGAACTGAAGCATGGCACATTCCCTTCTGGGATGGTCTCTCCCTTTGTGGGTCAGCAGGACAGCTGTGGCTATGAGGGGCTACCTGAGGCATGCACTGATTTTTTACTGTTACCACTGAAGGCTGCACCTCTCACACAGAATCACAGAATCACAGAATCACCCGGGTTGGAAGGGACCCCAAGGATCATGTAGTTCCAACCCCCCTGCCTGGCAGGGCCACCAAACATACACATTCAGATCAGGTTGCCCAGGACCCCGTCCAACCTGGCCTTAAACACGTCCAAGGACGGGGCATCCACAACCTCCCTGGGCAGCCCGTTCCAGGGCCTAACCACTCTCCTAGTAAAGAACTTCCCCCTAACATCCAACCTAAATCTTCCCTCCTTCAACTTAAAACCATTTCCCCTAGTCCTGCTGTTATCAGCCCTTTTGAAGAGTTTACTCCCCTCCTGGGTGTAGGTTCCCTTCAGGTATTGATAGGCTGCAATGAGGTCACCCCGCAGCCTTCTCTTCTCCAGGCTGAACAAGCCCAACTCCCTCAGTCTGTCCTGATAGGGGAGGTGCTCCAGCCCCCTGATCATCTTAGTCGCCCTCCTCTGGACCCTTTCCAAAATCTCGATGTCTTTCTTGTACTGAGGGCTCCACACCTGGACACAGTATTCCAGATGGGGCCTCACAAGAGCCGAGTAGAGAGGGACAATCACCTCCCTGTCCCTGCTGACCACCCCTCTCCTGATGGAGCCCAGGATCCCATTTGCCTTTCGAGCTGCCAGAGCGCACTGCTGGCTCATGTTCAGTCTCTCGTCCATCAGGACCCCCAGGTCCTTCTCTGCCGAGCTGCTCTCAAGGACCACTCCTCCCAGCCTGTACAGGTGCCTGGGGTTCTTCCGGCCCAAATGCAAAACCTTGCACTTTGCCGTGTTGAACCTCATCAGGTTCACCCGAGCCCAGCCCTCCAGCCTGTCGAGGTCCCTCTGAATGGCATCCCTTCCTTCCACCGTATCAACCGCACCACTCAGCTTGGTGTCGTCAGCAAACTTGCTGAGGGTGCACTCAATTCCCTCATCGATGTCATTAATAAAGATGTTAAAGAGCACCGGTCCCAAGACAGGCCCTTGGGGGACACCACTTGTTACCGGCCTCCACCTGGACATAGAGCCATTGACCACCACCCTCTGTCTGCGGCCTTTCAACCAATTGCTTATCCATCGGGTCGTCCACCCATCAAATCCACTTCCCTCCAATTTGGAGATGAGGGGGACCATGTCAAAGGCCTTGCTCAGGTCCAGGTAAATGACATCGGTCGCCTTCCCTTCGTCTACCAATGCCGTCACTCCATCATAGAAGGCCACAAGATTAGTTAGGCATGACCTTCCTTTGGTGAAGCCGTGCTGGCTGTCTCGGATCACATGCTCATTCTTTATGTGACCAAGCATGTTGTGCAGGAGGATCTGTTCCATGATCTTCCCAGGCACGGAGGTGAGACTCACCGGCCTGTAGTTCCCCGGGTCCTCCCTGCTCCCCTTCTTGTATATGGGGGTGACATGACCCTTCCTCCAGTCGTTCGGGACCTCACCTGACAGCCACGACTTCTCAAATATGATGGAGAGCGGCTCGGCAACCACCTCAGCCAGCTCCTTCAGACTCATTTCACACTGCTATTGTAAGCTGTAAAATGATCATCTTTGGGGAAAGAAAAAAAAAAGGTATATAATGAAGCATTTAGTCCAAGAAGAATCAGGATAGTTTAATTGCAAGAGCCATTTAATTCTCACGTTATGTCCCCCACCAAATGCATATATATATATACATATGTATGTAAGTACACTGTAAGTACACTGCATCTCTGACTATATTGAGAGAAGCGTTTTGAGAAAAATAATGTTAAGAAAATAGATACACCAGGGCAGAAGCTTTCCTTTCCCTTTCCTCCTACCATTTTCCCCCTTCTTGTCTTTTCTTCTTTCTGCTTTTCTTGATCCTTGTTTGTAAGACTTGTAGCTTCAAGTTTACTGCAGCTGCCACAAGGGCATGTACTCAGCCTGTGAATTCCTGAGGCTGAAGGCAAGCAGAGTAGGAAAACTGGCGATTATCAGTCTGGAAAGAGGGCAGAGGGTCGCTGTGTAAAACATATGATGCTCCATCTGCATTTAGGGGCCACATAAACAGTGCAGGAAGTTTAATTCTTTTTGCACGCCTGAAGAATCAAAATAAAACAGGCACCGTTTCCTAAGCAGAGGTGACTCTGCAGGGCTTAGACTAATGCTATTAACATCCAAATTAGAAAAGATTGTTACAGTCAGCAACATTATTCTACGGCCTCGTCTGTCATGCAGTTAAGGCTACTAAGCCCAAAGTTAGTGGATTTTGTTACACTGCAGAAACCTTACCAGTGATCATGAATGAAGGTACAAGCTAGGGAAGAGGGACCAGGAGGGACTTAACACAATTTTAGTCATTTTAAATGCGTCTGTCAGATATGATTACGGTATGTTCAGTCTCAAAGTGGACTCATGTGGAGTGATATATGGTTGTGATACTTCAAAGGAGAATAGTACTTTTTTTTCTGAGGGAGAAAAAATTCCAATCTAGTGGGCAATGCAACGTGTTTACTTTCTCATCAGTTCTCAAGACTGATAGCTTTGAAGACAGCAAGGGCTTTTAAGAAAGAAATGCCTGGTTCATCTGGAGGTTTCCCTCAGTGGAAGAGCTCTTTGAGTCTGTCCATGAGAATTTTGCTCTGGAGTCGTGTATGCCTGATGCCAGAAGCATCTACCTGTTGCTGTGGGGTCTTTGGAGAAGTAGGGGAGCTGTGGCTGTGGTGGCTGGCCCTCTCCTCCCTTCAGGTTGTGGGGCAGGAGTTGCTGGCACTTCTTCCACCCTGGGGCCAGGCTTGTCTTGCTGGGGACTGAGAGATTGAAGGTCGTCGTGAGACCTGCCTGGGTGCGTGAGCCCAAAGTGAAGAGGGAAAGCGAAGTGGCTTAGTGTACACCTCCATCTTCTGCTAGAGTTCATTTTGATAAGCACTGCTGGCTGTCACATGGCTTTGCGAAGTGGCTTCTGTTGTGCAGAAAGAAATGGGTCAAGTGCTGTGTTTGTGAGAAGGTGTATGAAGTTATGTTCCCCCTTAGGTCTGTGCTCTTTTCTGCTGTTCTGCACTGACTATAACAATCAAGACAAACGTACATAAAAGAAATACCACTGGTAGAGTTTTATTGCCCAGTGCCAAAAATTGTTTATGTTCCTTTTATTTCTTCAGCAAGCCCAGAGGTCTATTAATGACTTCACTCCTCCTCCTATGGAGGAGCTGTCTTCATTGGCATTAAGTGCAAGATCCAATTTAGAATGACGTAATGCATTACTGTGCTCCGGCTTGCATCAGTGGGAAGGATTTTCCACTTTACAAGATATGCCTTGCTAGAAGCTTCTTGGAGGTGCATTTACTTAATGAAATTGATTTAGTGTCTGGCCCATATTGCCTGCTAATAAAACCTTTCAGTCAAAATCATGATAATAAAATATCTTGTAGCTTTCTTTTATGACAAAGGATGCTGTTTTATTTGCTTTATGCCATCTTTCTCTAAGCATATGAGGAAAACGAATAAATTCTGTTCAGTGACCATATTAAAAAGGAAAGATTCAGAAGAGCATGGTCACTTGAGTGTCGCTTTTGAGCTTTTGAGTAAAATCAACTGATAAGACATGTCTGTGCTCAGAAAATCTACATAGGGAAAAAGGTGGAGACTATAATATCAAGAAGTTAATATTATTAGGAACCAAAAAAAAAAAATTTTATAAATGAAAACCCATATATTTTTGAAAGGCAGGAAAGATTACATTGTGCTGAACTTCACTGACTGACAGTAGACTTTGACCCCATTTGCTCTGCATTTACTTGCACCACAAGCATAAGAAGGGGATCTGGCTATTCTCAGAGAATGCAAAACGAATTCTTACATATCCACTGAATGACACCTGCTGCTTCATAGAATGTTTTATTCTCCAGGTTATTTTTTTTAGCTCAAAGCTGTGAAAAAGTCTTCCTGTGTAACAGCAAAGAGAATGTCTTTTACCATTTGAAATGCAGAATTTTGTCCATGAAAGTGAAGGGTCTATCTTTCATTATCTTCATTATGGAATATAATTGTCCACCATGAAAAAAATGTTATTATTTTAAATGTATACTCTTGGTATTGGAAAGATATCATATTGATTTTAAAAAGTTTCATATAAATAATATCATCTGCAACCACAAAGGAATTAGCTAATGAATGCTAATTTTAAATTTTGTAGTATTATTTGTGAATATCTCTACAGTAGCTGGAGTAGATAATGCAATTTAGACTTAAAAATACCATGAAAATCTAGAAAGCTGCTGCACTGCATACAGGTCATTGAAACAAACAAGGACTGTGTGGAAAAAGTGAATAGGCAATGGCAGGGTCATTTCAATGCCACTGCGAGATTTTACTTTTGATTTTAACTCTGCCATCTTTCTGAGAAGGAGCATGGATGCAAGCAGGAAGAGCTTCTTGGTTTAGTGAGCATGGTTGGGATGGGCTGATGGTTAGACTAGATCATTTAATTCCTTTTTTCCTCTAACACCTCTCCTTTCTTCACCACCTGCTTCCTTCTGTTGCAGCTATGAATCCCATTCACCAGGGAAAATCTGCTCTCCAGGCACCAAGGTTGTTTTCAGCTCCTTGTGTCCAGAACTTGCTCACACTAGTTTCTTCAACTCTTAATGAATTTCTGGAGACTTTCCTCATGGTAATGCCTATTGTACTCTTTTTACCACTCAGGTGAAGCCTAACATGATTGTATTTATGGCTTGAAACTTAGCCCATCATTTGCACTGGAGATGTATATATGAAGTCTTTCTCTTGTTTACAAGCAAGTCAGTTGTGTTAACTAAACTGGTGAAGTACATAGCATTAGCATCTGCTAATGCATGCTTTGTTTCTTTCTCTTTTTTATTATAAATTAATTTTAATTCTATTGCTCATAGTATTTAGTTGTAATTTAAGATGTTTCAGTCATGAGGCAAAATTGAGCATGGTGGAAACAAATCTTACCATACAGTCACTGGCTACTATCTACAAGGTTATTATTACAGAGCTCCAGTGAAAGGAAACCACTTTGTCTGATGCACTGAAGACATTAGAGACAGGAGGTTAATTATGTTGGATTGCCTTTTCGAGTAGAATTTAACTTCAGTGGGAAGAGAGGTGTTTCAGCCGATGTTGCTAATATTGATGTGAGGGAGTATCTGGGAAGCAAGGCATGTTGACCAATGAGTGCACTAAAAAAGCAAATGAGCTTGATCTTGGCTTGGAGATTATTAAGGGAACTGAGAAATCATTAAATCTAAAAATGGGACCTAATGGAAGTTGATGAGAAAACAACTGTGGATGTTTAACGAGCACTGCATCACATTTCCATCTCTTCAGAAATAAGAAATGAAATATTTGAATTTCTTTTTGAGGAAGAGGAAATAGTATATGAAAATAGCATAGGGAAAAATAATCCTTTGTCCATCCTCTCGGTAAGTGATTTCTACAAGCCTTAATTAATTACCAGAGTTACTTGTGGAACAAGCTTATGCAAAACTATGGCACCATAAAATGTCTGTTTAATAGTTTGCCCCAAAACACATCTAGATTATCTTGAAACTCTGAGACATATTAAAAAATTGCCAGCATAATTTCATTTTTCTGAAGAGGTTGCAGATGGAATTATACCCTTTACCCTTAAGAGAGAAATAGCAATATATTTATTGATATAATATGGTGATTTAACAAAACTTTATTATAAACAAGACAAGTTTAACAAGATTTGAGATAGCAGGGTGCACCTGATTATTTACTAAAGCATCAAGGAACATTTAATTATAAATTACATAAAGAGCATAACATAGAAGACATTATGTACTGTACAAAAGTAGAAAGAAAACCCATTCAGACAGCATTACACCAAGGACAGCCTTTGGAACTGATGACATTATACTGAGAATAGTCTCCTGTTGAGTCTCAAGGGTTTGGAATGGAGTTTGGAATCCTTTTGCCTTCTGGACTCTGGAGAGTCTAGAAGCTACTGAATCCTGTTCCATTCCTGGACTTAAGAATGAACCCTCTGCTTTTTCCAGATCCCTCCACAGAGGACTCTGGATGCAGCCAAATCCACCCTCAGTCTCAAATTTTCCCCAGCCTTGGTCAGTGCTTTGCTTAGCTAGGTTTTCCCACTAAAACATCATTAGCAAATTACTTGCAAATTGTCAAGAAGCTAGGTATTAATTACCTGCCAAAGATCTTTTATAGCAAGAGATTTCTTACTTGGTAGACCCACCTTTCTGAGCATCTCTCAAGAGGAGGTCCTATTGCGCATCCCACTTCCATGCAGGAAGAGTTTACAAGTCTCTTGGGCTGTTTACTATTTGTGGAGCAAGATAACTGACTCATAGCCATATTGCATATGGACTGCAGTTTTGAGCTAGAAGTGAAGGGGAACACGCTGTCAGAATAACACTGCATGAAAACAAATATACACCAAAACTAGTTAGCAATCTTATTTAAGATCAGTGTCTTGTTCTGCTGCTGTAATATACTTATTAACTTTCAGGTAGTTTGATGTAAGAACAGATATGCTGTTGCTTCACTTTTCTGTCTTTATACTAGAAAGTAAAAAACTAGATCCACACATCCACAAGTAGGAGAGCAAGGTGGCAATGGGGTTGCAGTGGAGACATGAGGGCAGTTACACCACATAGCCTTTTGCACCCAGCTTACCTGAGAAGCTATGCTACGTACATTTCCTGTTTCCAATGGGAGCAGAGACCAGCTTCAGCAACTGGCTATCCATGTTACACTTGCTCTAGAAGACCCTGGCCATCTTGAAAACTACCAAGGATTAGCCTAGTTATGGATCTGAGCTGGCTGTGCAAGATTGGATTGCATGAATGCTTTTCTTCCACTGTAAAGATTTGAAGACTAGAAAGGATCTATAGAGATCTGCATGGCTGGCTTTGGCTCTTCATGCTTTTTCTATCTGCAGGAAAGCATGAAACAGTTTGGAGTTTTGAAAAATAACGTCCACATCAGCTCTTCAAAATCCATCTGTCTCTCA
The DNA here is from genome assembly GCF_019238085.1 of Lagopus leucura. Lineage (NCBI taxonomy): Eukaryota > Metazoa > Chordata > Aves > Galliformes > Phasianidae > Lagopus > Lagopus leucura. The sequence goes on along the minus strand of NW_024962255.1, from coordinate 4,953,591 downwards.
TAGCACTCTCAGACAGAAGCATTACATGATGAAATATCTATTTTTTTTTTTTTTTTTTTTTTTTTGTTGTTGTTGTTGTTTTAATTTGAATTTTAATTTTTCTTCAAAACTCCAAAATGTCTTTTGGATGAGATTGTTCCTATTTCCTCCTTGGCATCATGACAGTTCATGTGATGTGACACTTATATACTCTGCAGAAGGGCAGTTGTAGGTACAACTATGCTTTTAAAAAGGTGCAGAGCTGTAGTTCACTCCCTGAGAAATATGAATTTAGGTATAAGAGGAGGATGGAAGAATCTGTCTTGGGCATTTTTTTTCTGTACAATGTGACTATAATTAATCCAACAAAGCCTAATTTTTAGGGAGCTTTTTTGTGCTTGTAATTTCTTTGCCTCCAACCTTAGCTAAAGAACAGTGAAGCTGGGAAGTGACTGGTGCTGAAAAGCCAATAGGATGCCAGGTGATTTCTGCCTTAGCCAGCTGCATTTGATCCTACACCCCAATGTCATTGGGAGAATCTGACTGTAGAGTTCCAATTGAGTTAATAAAGTCTGGGATTTTGGTAGAATTTCTTTTGTTCTGTGCTGAAGTGAGGCATCTGGGACTCTCCCCTGGATAAAAATACTGGATACGTTGGCTATCCTGAACTCCAGAAGCATGAAAAACATTTTCCTAAAGCATTTAAAAATGAGTTGTGCCTGGTTAATGCTCTATTGCTAGCTTTTCAGCTCTGTTCCATCACTCCTCACTTCTGTTAACATTTTTTAACCTGTGCTTTATGTTTTCTGTAAGACACAGGTGTGCCAAAGCTATTATGAAGCAGGCAACCGTACTGGTGAGTGTGGGAATAACAATCAAATGAGGCTGAATGTAATCACCTACAAATTCCAACGAAGATTTTTGCTTTTAAAGGAATGTTTCACATTTGGGGTGTATTTGGTATGCATACTTTCACACTCACCAGAAAATAGTAGCCCTTGTAAGAATGAGATGTCCTGGTTTGTATGAATTAAATTTTGCTCCTATCTCAAAGAGAGACTGCTTAAGCTTTACTTTGTGCTTACATAGTCTCCACTTTTCTCTCATATATTTGAGTTCTTTGGAGTGCTGAAAACGTGTTGTTTCAAATCAGCTTTGCAGTTACGGCTGCCCTTTTGAATGGATGGGAAACTATTGTCTTCAAGGGGAGTGAACAAAAGTAGTTTTTCTCAGTGTTTCTGAAGCTTTGTCATGGCTCTGCTTCAGATGATGCCTTATCCAGGCTGTGTTGTGTCAGCAAGTGAGAGCACAGTGCTTGGTTCTGCAGGCCTACTAGAAACTTGCGTGCATTTACTGGGTTATTTAGTGCTTGTTAATATCAGGAGTGATTCCAAGAGCTCAGTAAATGTTGAAAAGAAAGCCACCTAAGAGTTAAAAAAACAAAACAAAACAAAACCCAAAAAACAGCTTTTAACAGTGTCACTATGTATTTTCAATATTCTGCAGGAGGCTTACATGCTGGTAGCATAAGATACTATTTTTATCATATCATAGAGTCATAGAATGTCCTGGGTTGAAAAGGACGACAATGATCATCTGGTTCCAACCCTCTGCTCTTTGCAGGGTCGCCAACCAGCAGACCAGGCTGCCCAGAGCCACATCCAGCCTGGTTTTGAATGCCTCCAGGGATGGGGCATCCACAGCCTCCTTGGGCAACCTGTTCCAGTGCCTCACCACCCTGTGGGTGAAAAACTTCCTCCTAAAAGCATTTCCAAAGTCTCTGAGAAAGCACTCTATTACTAATTCCTGGTCAGATAAGAGTTATGCAAGTCCCCCCCCAAATATGTTTTTTTCTCACACGAGAGCCACAGATTTCCTGAGGAGGGGATCTGGGGCTCCCAGAGTGAAGCGATGCTGTCTGTACGGTTCCAGGAAGCAATAAGCACCTACATGAAAATAACTCAAGTCCCCATCCTTAATCCCTGCCTATCCTTTTTATCTGATGGACTCAGTGAGGGCTGGAAGATCACAGCGTGGCTGAAAACGAAAGGGAGTTAACAAGATGTGACCAGTCAATGGCTAAAACAATAGGCGAGACCTTGCACGTTGCCTCCTGCCCAGGTGTCCTTCCATGCACAGGTAGCCATGTGGATCACCGTGAGTTTGCTCTGCTGCTTGGTGCTCGGGGGGCTGCCGTGGGCAGGCACCTCGTGCCCCTCGCAGTGTAGCTGTGCCTTCCACAGCCTCAACGAAGGGACGAAAGCCAGGTATGCCGATACTTGCGTGGGGCTGGGGGTTTTCTTTCTTCTCTCTAAGGATGCTTTCAGAAGAAAACGTTGTGTCTAGGCTTCATGTCTTTTATTTTTCCAGTTGCTCTGCTCTCCGGCTTTATTTGCAGAGGATTAGCTTCTGAAAACACAGTAAGCTGATTTCAGAGAAAGCGTTTGGGCATCTTCTCTGTGAGAACAGCAACATAATTACTGCTGGGGCAATGGCAAAAAGGAATACAATTAAAATGTTTTTTTTCTTTTTGCCTTCATGCTGAATATACCGGTTTTGTTCTGTCCTGTTGGTCTGTTTCTAAAGTGTAAACTGATTTATTTTGTGGTATCAAAGCTTTCAATCCATTCTGCTTGCTTAAACAATCCTTGGGTTGGAGATTTTAGGCGAAGTAATAGACTCTGGATAACAATAAACAAAAAAAGTAAACAATAAAAATAAAATAAGACAATTCTCAGACTGGCAACTTTCAGTTGGAAAGGCAGGTAATGCTGGAAGGTTATCCACTGTGGGAAGCAGCACCATTATGCAGAGATTTCACTGGAGTACTACAATAAGAAACAAAGTCGTTCTGAAGGGTTATCAGAAATTAATGACCTGACCTAATGAAATACAGGCTACGTTTTTATCAGACCTGATTCACAGTAGAGGAGGTTTGTGGCAAAGAGTATCTGAATAACTCCTTTAGAAGAAATGTTTTTTCTAGACAAGATGACGGTACAGCACTGAAAGGCTGTCCTCTGTGTTTGGATCACCATCAAGTGCATCTGCTTCATCTCTTTTATGGCGGCATAGTTTTAAAACCAGAAACTGTCCCAGTGAGAAGGGTGGCAGAGCCACAAATAGTGTAGAATTTTTTAAAGGCAGCACAATAGCAGGAGAGCCTATAATTGCTCCGTAAGTGTCATAATTCCTGGTAGAATTTCCTTATAGAGACTGGAAAAAGCGGCAGTGTGTTTTGGTAAGATGCATAATAAAGCAAATGCTCGTTATTCTCTTAATGAGCATGATGTCACATTTTTCTGCACTAAGATTTGTATTTTTCACTAGTAGAAGGGAGATTATCCTATAGATTTACTGTTTAGTGCTTAGCAACATAGTTTAGGGACACTATGAGAAGCATCAGAGTACAGTTTTGTTGTGATAATATCTCTGCTAGCGAATATTTTGTGTCATGTTTACACAAAACCAAATGTTCTATTGAGAGATGATCTCTGAATTTTTCTTATTTGACATATTTCTTTTCTTCCACAAAATCTCAACCCAGGACTTAATGCCAGCATAGAAGAGCTGGATGACAGAAGTATATAGGTTTTTTTTTTTTTTTTTTTGTTATAAATTAATTGGAGGCTCTAATAATATTTAACTTCAGGAAAACTACATGAGCAGTTCAGCCATGTTATTTATTGTTGCAGACAGTAGAGGAATAGTTGCTTTCAGCCAATGTCAGTCTGGTAATGTCCTATTTATCAATCAGGCAGTATGATAAGAAAATGGTACTTGACTGATCACATTACATTACTTGAGTTATTTGGTTTAGCGTGTGGAGTGGGACATGCCAGTGTAATCTGCTCTGTTTTCTGAGGTGGCTTTGCACTTTGTTAAGAACTTGCCTTTTTTTCTCCTCCTGGCAAAGACAAAGTTACAGGTTTTTTTTTTATACAAACACTGCAAAATGCTGCATGGGGTTTTCAGATTTGAACTCCAGGAATTAGAAATAGAAAGGAGTGATTTAGACACATGAATCTGCCTTGCTTTCAGTAAAACATTTTCTAAAGTGTTAGTTTTCTGTACTTTTGCTCTCATAAATGGTATATCTCTGTGAAGTGCCCATTGCATCCCTACAGACCTTCCAGTTTCACAGTGAAGCAGAGCTTGCTATAGAATATTACTAGTGAGTTGACCTTCTTCTCCTTCCTTCATGAGCAGAGATCCTATGCTGTATTTGGTCTGTATTACTTTATCCCACCCCAACTTTCATCAAACAATTAAGACTTCTTTTTACATGACCTTTAATGTTTGCCTTATTGATCCTTTTATTTTAAAGTGCATTAGCATCTTCTGCTGTCTGTCATAAGGAACATAATAACCTAAAGAGAAAAAAGCAGGAACACAGTATGTGCCAGACTCAGATTCATACCACTTCAGGAAAGTGCAATCTCTGCTGTCAGTAAATGTATGTATGTATGAATTAGTGCAAGCCAAACGTACTTAAGGTGATGTGGAAATCAGCAGCAAGTAAGAAATGACAAGAATGAAGCTTTTGAAAAAAGAAAGGCAGATAAAATATTGTACTAAAATTGTCAAAATGTCTCAAGTATACGTCTTCAAAAATATAAGGGCATTGCATCTGTGTTTCTTTCTCACCAGGACGGTGCTGTGTAATGACCCAGAGATGACCCTCACCCCCGTGAACATCCCTGTAGATACATTCAAGCTTCGAATAGAGAAGACAGCCATCCGCAGGGTGCCAGGGGAAGCTTTCCATGCACTTCACAACCTGGAGTACCTCTGGTTACCCTATAACTCCCTGGCCAGCCTCAGCGGGATCACCTTCAAGGGCCTCCGTCGTTTGCTGGAGCTGAGGCTAGATGGAAATGACTTAATATCATTTCCCTGGGAAACCTTGTCTGACATGCCACAGTTAAGGCTTCTGGATTTACACAACAACGAACTTACCTCAATCCCTCCAGATGCTGCTCGTTACATCAAGAATATCACGTACCTGGACCTTTCTAGCAACAAACTGATGACTCTTCCTCAGGCTCTTATTTCTACCTGGGCCAACCTGCAAGCAGTCCCTTACTTTCCCAATGATAACTCCAAGATCATCTTAGGTAAGAGTGACTGTGATTTTGCAGTAGACAAAATGACAAGAGATCCTGATCTCATTGTAGCATTTTCACTTGCTGTGGTCACTCTGACCTGCACAGTGCTCATTTCATGCCCTGTATGAAGTGTGCACATTAGCTTACACCTTAACCAACTTGCCTTTCCACACTCAGCTTATTACACCCTGACCATTATCAGATTTGAGTCTTTCTTACAGAAAACAATTACTCCTCTTCAGGAGCTTTTTATATATGAGCACTGCCACTTTTGTTGAACATACAAACGTGTTTAGAGCTCCACATCTTTCAAGTGTTTCCTACTAACAGCTGGCATGGAGTTGATTAGTTTTAAGCAGCATTAAATAAAAAGATGGATTCTTCTTATGTCCAAGTTAAAAAGGAGTAAACCTGCTGCTGAGTATAAAATCTGGGTCAGAACAGCCAGTTTGTCCTAGTATGTGCCTCTTAAGAGTCTCATTTATCTCTCCACATAGAATTAAAACCTTCGTTTCCAAAGAGCCATTAATATAACGCTGCCTCCAAGGGTGAGAATCCACTTCTTGGTGGCATTTCTATGCTCCTCAGGAGTATGGTCCAGGTCAATAGTACATTTTTGTGTCAGAGAATATATTACAGACCACTGTCTTAATTACTCCAAATTGTGATATACTCAGATAAGGTTCTGAGTACACTTATCATGGGATTACTACTTAGCCTTTTAGCCATAGTACACTGGTTCAAATCCTCAGCAGGTTGATGATGTTTCAGAGTTGTTGCCATCTGCTGTCTTTATTTGTTATGAATTGACATAGCTCCACTGGCTCTTTGCTCTTTGGGATGTGTGCATCTCCAGGTATTGTGTCTACAACCACGGGTGTGAATTCAGGCACTTGATGGTAATCTAATCGGAAACATTTTCTCTCACTCTGGGAAGTGTTTGGCAAAATCTGCTCTTGTTCTCTGGATAAATTTAGGGGAGATACAATTTTTAAAACCAGCTGTCAGTGAAAAGAGACACTGAACTTTAAAAAGAATCCAATTGCCACATAAAAAACTTCTAGTGTTCTTAGCAGGTGTTAAGGTTTGATTAGGAAAGGAGCAGGTGTTTCCCCATCCTGTTTTGCCAGGTGTGACATCAAGTTCTTTAAGCCCAGTGTTTGGGATTGCCCATTTTGTTTGTGGCAAGATGAGACACTGCTGAGATCATTTTCTTTTCTTTATTTATTTTTCAGAAGAAAGTTGCCTGTAAAAGCTTCTTCTGTTCAATATGGAATTGTATGTATTGTCAGGAAGAGGTTATTTTTCTGCTCAGAGCCAACCTGAGTGTTTGCATAAGCAGCTGCACACAGGTTGCCTGTTCTGGGATTCTGAAAAATTCATGTGAGCAAATGAGTATAGTGCTAGCATTCATATGGTAATGTACAGGCATGCCACCTCCTAGCTCCTATTCTGCTGACATCCATGGAGAAACTCTTTGCAGAAGCAAAATGAGAGTAGACAGCTGCATGTCTCTATTTTGCTCTGCTGTTTCATATGTTTCATGTGACTGTTTCGTGTGGAAGCACAGAAAAATCCAAGAACAGCTAAGAATTAGCTCAGTCCCTTCCCTTGTCTACACTGCATCGTTGTGAATCCTCTTCAGGGCCCTTGCTTGTTCGTTGCTTCAAGAAAAAGTGGTTTCAGCAATAGTTTCCTGGCTGATAGTCTGTGTCAAGACTGCAAGATTCTGAGTGTGAAGATTGCCCACGTGACCTGCCTGTGAAAGAGAAAAAGCAGATCTCAGAGTTAATAATGTAAAGTGTCATGAAGGAGGGCTCTACTGATTATTTAATCTATGATGAGTCTGTACAGGAACTAAAGTGGCAATGCAAAAAGTTAAAGCTGTTTTTTTTTTTTTTTTTTTTCCAGAATATCTAGAATAAATTGTAGTCTAGTACATGAAGTCAGAAGTAAGAAGATAGCAAAAATGCCATAAAATAACACAGCTGAGATCTTAATTTTCATTCTTTCTTTAGTCTCCTTTTATATATTTTAATTAATAAGTGGTGCACTCCTGCCAAGACTCCCTTTCAAGCCTATGGAGGATGGTGTGCAGTGGTCTCAGCGAGATACTTTTTCAGCCAAATCTTTAAAACAGTTCATTTGGGGCATCAGGGTCTTTTGATGCACTCTGTGTTCCAGCTGACTCTAGCAAATTCAAGCAGTCCCTTGATGCTCATGGAGCCTTGTGCTGCACACACTGTGCTTTTGCCAAGTGTTGGCTCTTGCTGAAAAGCCGCAGCTTGTGTGACTGTTGCTGCCATGCTCCAGGGGCCAGCAGTAGCAGCACTGCTGTGTGGGCAGATGTTTCTGCTTGCTGAGAATCAGGGGATAGTGGTGCTCCTTGCTTTCAGGCTGCTGCCAAGCCCTGAGCCCTGTCCTTGGGCTGTCTGCTGAAAAGAGAGGGTGAAGCCCCCTCGCAGACAGGTCTGGGACACTGAGCTCCTGTCTTAGTCTTCAGCCGCATACTTGGATTTAGTTTAAAATCCCCAGTGGCTGTGCTGCTAGCTAAAGCCATTAAAGACCAGAAACTGTTTGTAAGACAGGCAAATGTGAATATTTTTGAGTGAGATGACATACAGATTTAGTCAGAATGCAGCAGCTTCTATTCGTGCCTGTGCATTGCTCCAGATCTGATTTTGCTTTTTCAGTACCATCTTCACAAATCTATTTTTAATGGGTAATATCTTTTCTTTTTTCAGAATTTGAGTTCAGTATGCAACACTGACAGAGCAGAAAAGCAGAAAAAGAGAAATGTTCTGGGACAGTGAAGCAGGAGTGTTTTCTTTAATATCTCTCTTCCTATGTGCATATTCTTCATACAGGTGCTGTCTAATAGATGTGTGTGGCCTACTGTAGGCCTGATTGTTAGCCTATAGCTGGCTAATAATTTTAAAGATCACTGGCAAGAAGAATTTCGTAGCCTATGTCTTATTAGGAAAATGAAAACAAATAACCAACTCACTCCCATAACTATTTTTTCTAAAGTATATAACAAACTATTGTTTTGCTTGATTACACGCATAAATAGTGACGTGTTCTTGGCACAAATTACCTTGCATTGAACTTCATGAGTGTGATTTAATGTCCAGGTTTTGAGATACATGAGCAAACCCGATTTTCTTCCTTCTACTCACCAGTATTGTGAGACACTTCAACCTCAGCCAACAGCAGCAGAGCTATGATCCCCATGCATATCCTTTTTGAGGGGCAGACTGGGAATCAGTTTGTTCTGCTGAAAAACAGGAAACAAAATTGGCAGAAACAAAAATACCATTGGAGTGACTGAGTGCTCTGGTTTCTTTTGACAGGTTTGCAAGACAATCCTTGGGCGTGTGACTGCAGTCTGTATGAAATGGTCCATTTCCTGAATTTCCAGTCTCCCAACATAGCATTCATTGAGCCCAGGCTGAAATGCTTCACCCCTCGCAGCCTTGCAGGAGTCTTCTTCAGCCAAGTTGAGCTAAGGAAGTGTCAAAGCCCTGTTGTACATACGTCTGTAGCCAAAGTAAAGACCATCCTGGGCAGCACTGTGCTACTGCGATGTGGGACAACGGGGGTGCCCATTCCTGAGCTCAGCTGGAGAAGGGCTGACGGTGCTCCACTAAATGGCACAGGTACATTTAAGCTTAAGCTTTTTTTTCCCCAGTGTGGACTGGGTGAGTGAGTCCTATACCATTATTTCCTGTGGGCTGCAAAGCATATGGAAGCTTATATGGAAGTAGCAACTTCCCACCGACAAAAGACCCAAAAAAAGAAATGGGTGCAACATCAGGATTCACTGTAACTCGTTATAGAATCATAGGATGGTTTCATTGGAAAGGACCTCAGAGATCACCTAGTTCCAGCTCCTCTACAATGGCGGAGTTGCCAGCCACTAACTCAGGCAATAGATCAGCTCTCCCAGAGTTGCATCATCCAGTCTGGCCTTGACTGCCTCCATGGCTGAGGCATCCACAACCTCTCTGGGCAGCCTGTGCCAGAGCCTCATTTTTTCAGCCTCTCAGTGAAAAATTCCTCCCTGATATCTAATCTAGATCTTCCCTCTTTTAGTTTACAACCATTGCCCCTTGCCTTATCACTATCTACCCATGAACAAAGTCAATTTATCTCCTGTCTGTAAGCTGTCTTTAAGTACTGGAAGGCCACAGTGAAGTCTTCCTGCAGCCTTCTCTTTGCCAGGCTGAAAAAGTACAGCTCACTCAGCCTGTCTTCACAGCAGAGATGCTGCAGCCCTCTGAGCATCTTCATGGCCCTTTTCTGGACCTGATCCAAATGCTGTCTTTTCTGTGCTGGGAGACACAGTATACCAGAAGGGGCCTCGTGAGGGCAGAGCAGAGTGGGACAATCACATCCATGTCCCTGCTGCCACCCCTCTTCTGATGCAGCCCAGGATGCTGTTGGCCTTCCAGGCTGCTAGTGTACACTGCTGGCTCCTGCCATGTTTTTCATCTACCAGGACCCCCAGGTCCTTCTTGGCAGAGATGCTCTTAAGGAGTACAGTAGTGTGTGTAATTCACTATAGCACTGAAATTTTCTGTAGGCTGTAAAGTTGCTTACACATTGATGTAAATATCATCAGATAAATACATGCCATCATTTTTTGTTTTGTTTCACAATTGTGCTGGTGGTGAGGTGACTTGAAGGGTTTTCTGCAAATCTGTTGGAGCTGAAGAAATGAGATATGTCCAGCTGTAGCAAGAGACTGTCTTGATTTAGTTAGCTACTCAGTCACTGAAAAGGGTTCCCACTGACTTTTTTATGGGCCTTTAAAAGTAAGTGTGAGCTACTATTAATAATTAGGGAACATCTCTGGAAGAGAGATGTCAGCTGGAATTCAGATCTTCTGTGGTAAAGAAGGAAGACTGCAAACATGCAACATTAAGGCATGGATAGATTAAAAATAATAATTTTAAAAAAGCACTGAACCACTGAGGAATACAACACTCCAGTAAAAATACCATGCTCCCAATGGTTCACTTATGAAGGACTGATGAGGTCTCTTAGAAAAATGCTCTTTAGGTGATGTAGTGACCAACTTCCTCTCCTGTGCAGAGCCTGCTTAGGGAGGGAGTCTTTGAATAGCTTCTGCCTTTGTGAACAATCATATCTTCATTTCCATTCTGACTGACTGGATGCAGAATTGCAATGTGAGTTGGTCCTTTAATGTGTGGGGAATTTACGAAAGAAACCATTGCTACATTCAGGTCAGTTGCTCTGAGTTTTTTTAAGGTTTTAGCTCAGAACCTGAACCTTCATTTTTTTCTAACCCCCCCCAGGTGGTACTGTCTCCTGGCCTGATTGGAAAGTGTGGGGTCTCAACTACAAAAGGTTACTATAGCAGTGCATACAGAGGAATAAGCATTTCTCTTCTCAGCAGTGGAACCACTTGTAATAAGTAAACTTTTGGGGGGACCTTCACAAGCTATTCCTCTGCTGTGCATGATGTACAGGTTGTAACAGAGCCTCTCCTTATAATGATGTCTATCCTAGTGCTGCAAACACTTCTCATACATTTGAAAGAGAGTCACAACAAAAAATAAAACAGAGGATGCTTTCCTTAAAATGTATGTTGAGTTTACATTGAGTTACAACTGAGAATGATGGATTTTGTGCCCCGTCAAAGCAGACTTGAGCATCTTTTAGTAAAAAGTTGGCTGAAAATATGCATTATTTCTCAACAGTGGCAGCTCTAGTTGTTGTATCACTGAAATAGTGGTGTTCTGAGTACATAAGGGTGAGAAACAGCTCAGTGTCTACATGAATGGGGAAAGGCCATAGAAAGACTGGTAGCTTTGTTTCCTAGTATTTCAATTCAGTAAAAAATTAAATGGAAAAGGTATGTTTTGCTGCTATTCCATTTCATTGCTGTTGAAATGTGCCTTGGTTGCCAAGGCTGGATCGTGACCCATGTGGGCTGGAGAAGTTTTCATCCTGTCTTACCTTTGCCTTTCAAATATCTTCATTGTTTACCTTCAAATGGAGAGGCATTACATGCTCATCCTAAGGAGGCTGGTTAAATGATGGAGAAGGTGCTTTACCCCCATTCCCTTTTTTTCTGCCTAAATAGAAAAATATAAAAAAATGCTGGTTTTTAGCCTCTTGGCAAAAGAAACAAGAAAGTCAACACTCAGCTACATACATGTTGCTTAGTGGAGCTGTCTGCTTTGATAAGTGATCAGACTTCCCTATGTTTGACTTGACGTAAAAACCTGCCCTAATTTCATAGTAATAGGAAAATTGTTTTTCGGCTTTGTTCCATATATTCTAGACTAATCCATGTGTTATTGTTGAAGAAAATCTCCACTGTTTTTATTTTCTGTGTCTCTGAGAAGTGCATTCAGTGTTCAACTAGGTTGTGTTACAGCCCACTCCTGCTGCTGCTTTAAATATTGTACCTGCATATGTGAATTTTTTTTTTTTTAAATGGAGGAAAATTCCCTGTTTAGTTTGCAAGTTGTGTGTCAAATGGAGGGAAATAGCATGAAATGCTTCACCATCCATTTGTTCTGAGGCAGACTGAATCCTAATATAACTTTATTTTAGTGTTAATGTCATTTTCTTGAAATTACTTTAATGTTGTAACGTACTTGGTGGCAAAAATAAACAATTTTGCTGTCTCTGGCAGATATTCTGTTGATTGAGTCCTAATAGTTCACAAAACACACTATTAATTCTAGTGACAATTGTCTGTTTTACATTCTTCCTTCTTTGCAGTGCACCAAGAGATCTCTAGTGATGGGATGAGCTGGTCTATCCTGGGCCTTCCTGTAGTCTCTTACCTTGACTCTGGAGAGTACATTTGTAAAGCAAAGAATTTCTTGGGGGCAACAGAAGCATTCATATCCCTAATCATCATGGACTCAGAAAGCACGGATGACCCCAACTCCAGTGCCAAAGGCACGTGGAGTGGGAAGGCAAGCGGGATGGAGGCAGCTGCCTACAATGACAAGTTAGTGGCAAGGTATGTTATCACCACCTCCACCATGCCTACCCTAGGGGCTGGAGCAGGAGCAGGAGAGGATCTCCTCATCCCAGCTGGAGCACAAGATAGCAACCCCCAAAACCTACTGGTGAGCCCACCTACTGGTCAGCAGGAGCCAGAGCGAATTGTAAGATCTGTCAGGGTGATAGGAGATACTGACCAGAGTGTCACCCTGGCCTGGAAGGCCCCTCTGGCAAAGAACACGACAGTGTTCAGTGTCCTCTACGCTGTCTTTGGAGAGAGAGACATGCGTCGGATCAATGTGGAACCAGGGAAGACCAAGGTCAGCATTTATGGGCTGCTACCAAAGACCAAATACATAGTGTGCGTCTGTGTGAAAGGGCTGATCCCTAGGAAGGAGCAGTGCATCATATTTTCCACAGATGAAGTTGCTAGTGCAGGAGGGACCCAGAAACTCATCAACGTGGTTGTCATCAGTGTGGCTTGTGTCATTGCCGTTCCTCTGACGCTGGTGGTCTGCTGCGGAGCACTGAAGAGACGCTGCAAAAAGTGCTTTGTGAGGAAACCCAAGGAAATTCAGGAGTCCTATGTCACCTTTGAAAGTCTTTCTCCTGGGGCCAAGGTGAAAGGAGTGGAAGGAGAATACTTAACTAGACATACCCCTGATGAGTCTAACAGGCTCCTCTCTGCCCGATCCAGTGTGGACTCCGAAGCAATACCAAAGATAGAGGGGCAACCAAATGAATACTTTTGCTGATAGTTACTAGGCTGGTCATTGCTTATTAGATGGAAAGTGTGTGGCTGTATATATGACTGTGCTCCAACACTGCATGCCATTGTGTCAATGCATGTGTCTCAGACAAATTCTGGAGGAGAATGCAAGAAAGTAGAAGATGCCCAGACTTTATAGGAATGTGACCAGCTAGAGTTTGATGTTTTGTACTCAATCAAAATCTTCTATGCTAACGGTCTCATTCTCTTGGACCATTCTTATTTTCATAAAATGATGCATGCACACTGAGTGTGAGGACATTAAGCAACACTTTTGAGCATGCTCTGCTCAGTGCTGTTTAGTACCTGCTCTGAAATATGCTAAGTGTTTTATTTGCAGCTCTTTTATGGTTCTTTGGTTTACAAATCGGGGAGTACTTGATAATTTTAGTACAAATACCTGTGAATGTGAAGATAGAGTCTTACCTTTTATGCACCACATATTTGCGTGAAACAGGCAAATTCATACTTAACAGATAGCTAAATACAACTGTTTGTAGTACATCTAACAACAGTTTTATATTCTCAGTTCAAAGAAATGTGCAAAGAGATATAACTCGAGACAAAACAATCGACTCCTAAGAACACGTAAGAGAGTAAGTTTGAGAATGGCATTTTGACCCTAACCACTGTTCTTATCACACAATTGAAAAACACTACCATGCAGACCTTTCAGTATCAGACCTAGCTGTTATTTTCTAGCAGTGTTGTAATTAGTACAGTATGATTTGTATCAGCTATGCTACTTAAAAATCATACAGTAGCCTCTTCTGCAAATTATGTGTGGCATTGTTATGTTTTGTACTGCAAAACCTACATTAGATAGTTCTGTAAAAATCTCCCAGAGCAGCCCTGTCATTGCTCCTGGCTGTAATGGTAAAACTGGTAGTGAAGATCAGAGGGCTTAGCTGGGCGCTTGTGGTTCAGCCTTGCTCTGTGTAGAGCAGAGGTGTGTACTGCTGACTGGGCACGCTGCTGCAGTACTTCTGCTGTGGCAGCAATGGTGGCAAAGGCTCCATGCTGATATTTGGGTTTCAAACATTTTGCAAGTTTGAGAACTCTGACAAAAGAAGAAAAAAGGCTAATATTTGTCTAAATGTGTTTTACTAAACACGGTTTGCTGATCAGTTATTTGTTACTCAAGTCCTGCAATTCTGCAGGAATTTGGATCTGAATACTTATCACAAAGCACTTCTTAGCTGTGTAATTTTTCACTCCTGTCCTTTAGGTTGTAATACTGTATATAATGGCTTTCTGTACATAATAAATATAAAGAAAATACTGCAGGATCTGCCAAATGTTGAATGGGAGGGAACTAACCAAGCTGAAATGATAACTGGTGAAGCCTCAGTCTTTTGGAATCAATTTGAAACGTATGCTTGTAAATGTCCTGGAAAGATCTCCACTCACATTCTGGATGTGTACGTACAATGTGGATTTGCAAAATTCAGTACTTGGAATGATACTCTGTATTTTGCAAGCCCTTCTTGTCCTGAAGGATTTCTGTGATGTCAGACTACTTGACCTGACAGAAAAAAAACCCAAATCATTTGATCTCAGCATAAATGCTAGTAACAGAGAGCACGCTACAATGGTTTCTAATATGGCTCCCTGTCCTCCTTACATTCATGAGAAGGAACTTCTCTTGTACTGGGAGAATTTTTCAGTCCCTCTTTATAGCAATTCATGCTGCTGCATAGATTTTTATGTTTACAAATAACCTTTTTCAAAATGTATTTTAACACAATAGATCAATTGATGAAATAGGTAGTACCTAATAGATCTATTATTTATTTATACATTTATATTTCCCAGGATTGATTTCAAGTCTCATTCTTCAAGGTGGATTAAAAATGTTGTTCCAGTAGCAGTTTTTTGTATGGGTTGAAAGGATTGTTGTTTTTTTCAACCCAATTCCTGCCCTCATCTGTAGTGGTGTTGCTTGTGGCTGTGCAGAAATCAGCAAGGAGCCCAGCCTAGCACAGATGGCTAATTTTTAGTATTGAAAAATCAAGGTTGTCCTGAAGCTCTCCTGCGGTGAATGGAGTGGCCCTGCTGCCCAAGGGCTTTCCCACAAGTGAGGTTTGCAGCCATCTGGGAGTGAGATGTATTTACCTTTCAGCTGCCTGAAGGCAGGAGCAGGGTAATTTGCCACATCTAGTCCTGGCTAAGAACAGCCCTTATCCACTCCAGGGCAACCACAGTGATAAAGGCACTGGTTGGGTTAGTCCCATCAGTCCTTACCCGTGGGGATGGGAAGGACAGGTCATCCCGTGGCCTTCCTTGTGGATGTGTTAAGCTTTAGACTCTACTGGATATTTTTGCACTTGGAATAAATAGCAATCCCAAGTAGAATAAATGTGATTTTCCATTTCTATTTCCTATGGTGATTCTCACTGTCCTGTAGGTGATGCAAAATGCTTTAGCAGTTCAGCTGCTGCTCCAAAACCAGAATATCTGTACCAGACTGGTTATTCACACAAGGTAGGCAATAGATTGAAACATGTGTAAGCCCTGTGTTCTGCGGTGTCATACTTTGCTAAACTGTATGTGGAATTTCAAACTGTTACAGGTAAACTGATTTTCTGCAGAATGGATGGCTGGCAGATTTCAAAACTGTGAATGGGATCTGCAGTTGTATGAGGCAAGTGAAAATGCAAATAAAAACCTCATCGCACTTTTCTGTTTCTTTAACCCATGGGTGTTAGGGACCTCTTTCCTCTTTCAGCAGGATCAGTGTAGGTGAGTGATGTTCTCTGGTTACTGCACACCGAACAGAGCTGGCTCAGAGCTTATCCCTGGGAACAGCTTCTTACTTGGTTAGGGTCAGTCCTTGGACAGAAGTGCTGTAAGGACCGTTTCCGTGCTCTCCCCTTCCTCCCCCCCTCCTATCCTCACTTTAATGTTTTGGTTTTCTTGGTGCAAATGTGAAATATTAAGATAAGGTGTCAAAAAGAACATGATAGTGTTTTAAAAATGGATCCAAATAGTTCTGAATTGCACTGAAAAAACTGGTTTTAATCAAAAGACTCTTGAGAAGAGCAGCTATCAAAATGAAAGAAGTAAGCAGAATATAAAGGAAATAATATGACAAAAGTGATTAAAATGGAGTACTGCAAGTAGTTGAAGTGCATTGGAAGAAAGGTAAAAAAGTAGGTTAAGGCTTTGAAAAATGGTTTTGCAAACATGTTCAAAAGTGCCCAGGTTGTCTGATGAGCAGATCCAGAAAAAGAATAGTATGTGCTCTGAACTACAAAGTCTCTGCAAATGTTTTCAATAGAACATATGCTAAAAATTCCACAGGTGCAGAATAATGTCCTGGCTGATAACCACGTCATTTCCATACAGTGATTTCAATGTATTGGAGGGCTGGTGGCCTCCTTGCCTGCCCCCTATGGGACCTGCTAGGGTCAGTGATGTGTCAGGAATCCCAGAGGGATGCTGTCAGTGTTGTTGGGTTACTGAGAAAATGGGGAAAGTTTTGCAGGTTTGTACAGCTGCTGTTGAAGATTCATGAAAGAATTTACCTCTTCTTTTTCACATCACTGTCCTCTTTTCAAAAGCTGCTTTTCCAGCCCTGTGCCATTTGGTGTTAGATGCACCATGTCTGAAATAACTAACTGCAGCCTTCACCTCATTTGCCCTCCCTAGCAGGGATTTCTTGCTGTGATAACCCTGGTAAAGGGCCTCTAATTGTAAAGCATTGGCCTTACCTTGATTTCTTACAGATGCATGTGCCCATCATTTCAAGACAACTGTTTGGATCCCTTTCTGTTGCTGGAGGCATGCGAGGGGCTTCCCTTCAGCATTTGCTTTGGAAATGAGCATGATCTCTTAAACTCTATTTCCCATGGATTAGCATACAATATTTCTATTGAAATTTATTTTGACAGCTTGGGTTTTAGACAATTTGTTCTGCATTTTGGCTTCAATCGTGATGCCACGTGACGGTAAAGAACAGCTGAACTGAGTGGACATCTGCTGCCACAAAAGTGGCCGTTAAATTTACAGGCAGGCATAAACTCGTCTGTATTGAAGATGCGACAAAATCTCACTCCAGTAGGGAGCATAAGCATAAAGGCTGTGGCTAACACTGTTTGGAGGATGTATACTCTTTCCTCCTCTCCCAGTCTCTACCCTATAGTGTGGTTACTCTCTACCCATCAATTCATCTTATTTTGATATATAATTCCTCTGTAGTTCCTCAGGTTAATACTGAAACTTCTGAGCACACTTGGGAATTTTGGAAATTATTTGGGAATATTTAAATGGCCTCTCAAATAGCAAATAAATATCAACTTTAAAACAGCCAGTGCATTGGCCCGTGGTACTGGCAGACAGCTCTGCTTGAAAGGCCACTTCTCAGCCTCATAGGAAATAGATGGGACGGGGAGAAGTGGAACCAAGAAAACAACCACAGCTTCTCATCAACGGTCCCCAACCCAGCTGTATTAGAGATTGAACTTTGGTGACTCATGAAATGAGCATTTCCTAGAGCATTTTTCTCAATGAGTGCCATTAAGACATTGTTTTTTGTTGTTTTTTTGGTAGTTTTTTTTTTGCCTCATCTGAAAGTGTTTCCCTAGTTGCTTCTGCAGTGCACATAGGCTTGTTCCTGATGCCCAACTCTTTTTTGGTATGTTACTACTATTATTACCATGTAATATTATCAGCAGCTATAATAAATTGTAAAATTACAAAATTATTACTATAGCATTATAATAACATTGTTCCATTAGGAGTTAAATCCATGGCAGACTACAGGACAGGACTTCAAGCACAAAGTGCCTGTGGTGTTCACTTTCTTAGATGCTCATGCCTATACAAAGTAGGCCCATGGAGTTTTGAGGCTTCAGTTCCCATGGCCAAGACCACCGTGTGACACAACTTCTTATCGCTGCTACCAGTGTGAATCCTGCAGCCCTCCTGGTTCAGTCAGCAAGCCTCAATGACTGGTGACCACTTTGCCACTTAAGCCATATTAATAGGGGATAAAGAGCACCTGTGTTGGCTTACAAGGTCTACATTGTAAGAACTCCTCAGTGACATCCCTGCAGCCACCACTGTCAGGTGGGAGCTTGTAGCTGCTGTCCCTGCTGCACTACTAGACCAACACCTTTCTCTTTCATGTCGTGTTTTGCTAATGACATATTAGATTGGAGGGCATTTGTTGAAATACCATCAAGTACGACATCATGGTAAGTAATGTGCATTTTTGCTAAAAATATCATGCCCATATGGCTGTGGTTAGCTGCTAGGCATAGACAGCAGTGGCAGCCCAATGGACCCACTAATTGCAGCCTGCCCCTTGTGAGCTGGAAGCAGTCACAAAACCCAGCAGCAGTCCTCAACGTTCTCCATCAGTTTGTTTTTCTGATTAGCCTTAAAATCAAAGAGCCTGCTGATTTTAAATCTACAGAATCAGCCCCACGTCTTCTGGAGGCTTACAGCAGCTACACTAGTGCACGTGCCCCAGAAGATATGTATGGTTCTAAGCTTTTGTGCTATAAATATTTTTCTATCCTGGTCCGCAGGTTGGAGGTTAAGTAGGTTCAGGCTAATCTTGATTTGTGACCCAGCTTCACATGTATTGGTACTGAGGTTAAGCTCTTTTCCGACGGCTGCTGCATCCAGCAGGCTGTAATGAAGTCCAAGCACACTAGATGGCCCCAAGAGAACACAGTGCTGCTTGGAAATCAGAACTGAAAACTGCTGGCTTTGGATTTTAAAAGAAATATATATATATATTCTAATGATATTATTTAGACTGAGTTTTTCAAGGAGACCAAAGAGCAATTGGTACACGTCTTATGTGGGAAGCCCGAGAACTTAAAATAGCACTGAAATTTTATATTTTGTACAATGTAGATGAATGTTAAAACCAGTCTTTTCTCAGGGAAGTCCATGGACTGGCTATACCTGTTGCTGTTTTCATTGTCGTTGTGTAAGAATGAAGACAATGAGGGGGGAAAATATATATATATTTTTTGGTAGTTGTCTCACTGGAAAACTAGTGTCCAGTTTCAGAGACAGAATAGCTGAGTAGCTTTCTTGCCCACCACGTGTAATAGTGCACCCTGCGATGAGCTGTGAGGAGGTTTTGGAGCCTGATGGTTTGCACAATCAGCACTATGTACTGCCAAATCACAACTGGGAGGTCTGGTCCTTATTGTGGTTTTTGGCCTTGATGAATGCCATTAAAATACAGGAGACTGAAGCAGACTCATTTTAAAACAAACAAACAAGCAAACAAACAAGCAAACATAAATAGGCCTGGTTAACTACTTGGGATCAGACGAGTTTTCAGCTTCAGGAGCCTGTTGAGCTTTATATAACCATCCAAGCAAATCTGTCATCCCCATGGCTGTGTAAGAGGCGGCCAGGAGTGAGCCCAGGGATGATTTTTAGCCCTTCGACATAGGCTGTGAACCATACTACATGTGTTCTTTAGGCCTGGGTCCCCAGCAGGATTTATTTCTGCGTCAAGGAAGATTACAGATAATAGGATTTGCTTCTTGGAGGCTGTTGGCATGTTTGGTGAACACCCTGCACAGTGCTGTCTTAAAGGAGAATATGGACCCTACTATTCATCACATTTTTCTTCTTCTTGTGGCCTTCCACAAGATAAACCCCTCTTTTTCATCTTGTGTCACAGGATGCTCTTGTTCTCAAGACAGTTTTGGAAGGTAAGAGAACTAGTTACCTTAGCTGTAGCATCAATGTAGAAGCTCAGAGATTTCTATATATATATTCCTATACATATTTGTTGTTGTGATGAGGACCAAAACCAAGTGGCCTCATGGTATGCCTTTGCTATAACTAATACTGCACATTACCATCTTGAAGATATAATTATGAGATCTCTTTTATTTCCTTGAGATACGTAGTCATATGTAGATATGAACACATGTAACTTTTTGTTTTTTTAATGCTTTTTAAAAATTATTTTAATAGTATTCTTAGTGGGAAAGATGGTGTAAAACTGAACTGAAGGATGGATACACTGCTTCTGCACGCCATGAAAGCAACACTTGTTAATTCTTTGTGTGCTTGCAGATCTATGTAAGGAAATGATTTGTTACCCATGAAAGTAGCATATGACCTAGTGAATTTTCTTGTTTCCTCCTCAGAAGTTTACTCTGCATGTCTGCACTGCTGAGGAAGATTCCTGAAAACGTTCCTCAAGACATTAGAAAAATTAGAATAGAAAACTCTCACCTAACAGAATTGCCTCGCGGGTCATTTGCGAACATTAGTGCCTTGGAGTATCTCTGGCTCAATTTCAACAACATTACGGTGATGCACATGAAGAGCCTGGAGTACCTGCCGGCTCTGAAGGAGCTGCGCTTGCAAGGGAACAAATTAAGTTCGGTGCCATGGACAGCATTTCAAGACACCCCAGCTCTGAAAATTCTGGACCTGAAGCACAACCGGCTGGATGTCCTTCCAGAGCACGCGCTCCGCTATCTGCCCAACCTGACCTATTTAGATCTATCCTCAAATCAGCTTACTGTCATATCCAGGGATGTCTTCTACAGCTGGCCTATCTATCAGAGAAGCCAGAGGGCGGCAGGGCAGGGCGAAGCTATTCCCAATGTTGTCCTGGCCCTCCATGACAACCCATGGATCTGTGACTGCCGCCTGAGAGGATTTGTCCAGTTTATCAAGTCAGTTGGTCCTCCTCTTATTCTGATGAATTCCTACTTAACTTGCTCAAGCCCGAAATTCAGGGCAGGGAAGTTTTTTCATGAAGTGGAGCTCAACAGCTGCATGAAGCCACAAACTTCAGCCCTTGACACCAATCTGACAGTCCCAGTGGGGCTGAACATCACCCTGACCTGCTTTGTGCAAGCCAGCCCTGCCCCGGCCGTCTGGTGGACTTACGCATTCAAACTTCTACGGGCATTTAATGGTAAGCAGAGAAAAGATTTTTTTTGTATTTATTTATGTTTTGCTACTCTGCTGACGTAGTTCTTCAGGCCATCTAGTCACCACACCAGTTCTCTGACTCTTCGGTGCATCACTGTCATTGTGGCAAAAGAATCCACGCAATCTTAATTATCACACTTTATGTGAGAAATTGGCTAAAGATGAAAGGAACAAATTCCACAATTATTTTATGACATGTGGATTTTTGTTAGTAGCCTTTCCATCATGGCAAATGATATAAGAACTATAAATAATACCTCAGCCATATATATATATAAAATATGCAGTTATCTAGGCATGCATATAAATATATAATATATACTGCATAATATACAATTATATAAGTACATAGGTGTGTGTGACTAGATATGTCTATGTATGTATGTAGTCTCCATACACACATTCTCTATACATGTATCTCTCTGTATATAATTATATATTTATGTATGTGTTTACATGTGTGAACACGTACACACTTGTAGACTATTCCCATATATTTTCTCAGGAAATATCCCTGCAATCCACAAACCCTTGAAGCCTCACCACTAGACACTGTCCACTCTTACTTTATAACCAAAATGAATGCTGTCGTTCTGCATAAACCCTGCTAATTTATCTGCTTTGCTGAGGACTTCATACTAGGAGACCTTTTCCCTTCCTCTCTGTCCAGCTGGCCTCATACAAGCCCTCCCTCACAGCTATTTTTGTTTCAGCCTTCAACAGGGCAAGTTGCTATTTTCATACATTCAAAGCTAAAAAGACACACAGCCACTGTGCAGGTTATGTGTAGCCCTAGCAATCCTGCTATCTAAGTAAGGCAGCATTTACCTTTAATCTTGGTCTGATGTTTGATTTATTTCAGCATTTTAGCAGCACTTGTGCATCTTTCTGTGAGCACATGCTGGATTAATAACACACAGGTTCTTCTTACCAATGTACCCATGTTTGTGTAGATAATGTGCTAGTTCATAGAGTTACTAAAATTGCATTTTGCATCCAGGTTTGCCCTTCCTTGGCCTCACGTGCCTCTTTTTTGGGCCAGAGCCTCTTGGGAATAGAGTTTTTCAATTTCCAGTCTAGTGGAATGCAGCACATGTTTGAACTAGAGAGCCTTCCCTGCTTTCTTGCAGCCTGGACACATGGAGGGCAGAGCGCCATGAGGCATTTAGGGTCTGCTCAGTGAAATGTCCCTCTCAGGGTAGGTTCACTGAATATCCTGAGCTGGAAAGCACCCACAAAGATCACTGAGTCCATCTTGTCACTCCACACAGGGCCACCTAAAAGTTAAACCACGTAACTTAGAGTATTGACCCAACAGTTGTTGAGCTCCAGAATGCTTGACGCTGAGACCGCTGCCTCAAGAGTGTTCCAGTGCTTGACCAGCTTCTCAGTGGAGAGCCTTCTCCTATCATCTGACCCTCCTCTGATGCAGCTGTAAGCCCTTACTTTGCATCCTCTTGTTACCAAAGAGCTGAGGGCAGTACATGCCTCTCTGCTCCTCTTGTGAGGCCAGTGAGGGTCCTTACACTCTTCTTTACACTGAGCGAGCTAAAGAACCTCAGCTGCTCCACAGAAGTCATGCATTTCAGTCCTTCCAGTATCCGTTGCCTTACTTTGGACACAACATAATGCTATTACATCTTTCTTGCACTGTAGTGCCCTAAGCTGCAGGTAGTACTTGGAGGTGTGCTGCACCAATGGTGAGTGCAGCGGGCCAGTCACTTCTTTCAGCCAGCTAGCTGTGCTGTGTCCGACGGCCCCAGGACTGGGTTGGTTGGCTCTTTTGGCTGCCAGGGCCACACTCCTGTTCCCTTTTCCCCAGGATAGGCTGGAGCTGCTTGGCTCCCTTATCCATACTCTGTTCTGAGATGGTCTCAGGGCTACAGTATCACTATTCAAGACACTGACTTGGCTTCTTTCTGCCCTGCAGTTTCCACTCAGCCCATCAGCGAGGAGACTGTCCGTTCTGACCTGCTGATCCCGGCTGTACGGCCTGCAGACGCAGGCAACTACACCTGCACAGCCGCCAACTTCTTGGGCAATGCCTCGGCAGCCATCATGCTCCATGTGGGTACCTCACCAGCCTTTGCCACGCAGCCGGGCTGGGCCGCTGCCGCCCCAGTTGAGCCAGGCGCCCATGTGGAGGTGCGTATTGCCAAGCAGACAGTCTACGGCATCACCCTGGAGTGGTTTGCAGCGGCGGCAGTGGCAGAGCCGGGAGAGATCTGGTACACGCTGTTGGTGGGCCGCTACGACACCGCGCAGAAGGACGCCATCTATATCGGCCCCGGTGTCAACACCTATTCGGTGACCGACCTGCTGCCCGCCACCAAGTATGAAGTCTGCGTGGCTGTTCGCAACCAAGCGCCCCGCAAGGGCCAGTGTGTTGTCTTTGTAACAGGCAGCGACATCAGCCAGCTGGAGCAGCGCGAGAAGCTCATCCACATTGTTGTCATCGTCTGCGCCATGGTGTTGGCTGTGCCCGCCGGCATGTACGCCTGCACCGCCGAGGCCCGTCCCGGCTGCCTGGCCCGCTGCCCTGCTGCCTGGCCCCGCCGCCGCCGTGGGGACAAGCAGCCAGGTGCTGGCAGCAAGGAGAGCACACTGGACAGCCTGCCCGGCGGCAGTCAGGATGGACTCTGCCGTCCTGATGGTGGCCGTGGTGCCCGGCGGCCCCCAGCACGTGAGGAACCTGAGCGCCCCGGCAAGGCCCGGTTGCCCCACAGGAACAGCGCTGACCTCTATTAGCACAGCCCCCTCCCCAAACATATCTGTGGCTGCACGGCCTGGTGAATGGTCTCCATCTTGCTGGCTTTCCCCATGTGGCACAGACATGGAGCATGGTGGGGTGTACGGCCAGGATCTCCAGAGAGCTCGGTGCCCCAGGACTGTGGGGCGTGCACCCCAGCACCCCAGGCTGCCAGCACTGCCACAGAGCAACATGCATTGGCACACAGACATACACTGAGATGCACTCAATCAACCTAACAAACAACATAGCAAAAATATTTTGCAGTCGCTTCTTAAGAAATGTTTTAAAGCCATGGTGTGACTGCTTCAATCTGGCATGCAAAGAAACAAACATTAACAAAATCACAGACCCTACAGCTCAGTAGAAGCACGTGCAGTGACAGGATAGAGCTGCCTGCTCTTTTTCACATAAACATCTTTTTTTTTTTTTTTTTTTAAAGTATTTTTATTATTATTTCTTTATTTTTCCCACCCAGGAGGTGGTAGGCATGGAGGTTGGTTTCAGCTCCTCCCTGTGCCAGGTGTGGACTTCTGTTGGCTGCCAAGTGGAAAAGAAGGTGAGGGTGTGGTTTGGAGTGCTTTTTTGTTTGTTTTGAATTCTCCTTTGTTGTTTTCTTACTCCTGTGAACCAGCGTAATGTGACAGCAGTGCAGGGTTTTACTTGTTTTCTGATGGGAATGCTGTATGTAATACAGAGGGAAGGAATATTTACCTGTGTCTAAAACATGCGTCTTAGACGAGCAGTTTAGTTTCCTGCGTAGCCATGCTTTTGCATAACAAAAACTTGCATATCTAATGCCTTTTGTTACACAAGTGTTGTGTGAATTTATTTATTTTTTAATACTAAGAACAAGAGCTGGTGAATGAACATCTTGGTTTTTGTGGACAAATACTCAACCACTGTTTCCATTTCAATTCTTACCACCACTTCTCTCAGCTTCCCCAGGAAGGCTTGTGGCAGTGGCTTTGGAGGTGATGTGGGAAGGTGATGGGGATACTTGGCATGACCCTTGCCATTGGGACATTGGCTGCCAACCCTGTACGGGTATGGCCATGACTGTAGGGCTTTGGCTGCTGTTGAGTGTCGTGAGTCTAAGCAGCAGCCAGGCCCCCACCCCAGACAAGGATGCACCACCAGTCTCTCCTGCTGCTTCACAACCCACACTTGCCTTCTTGCTGGAGGCAAAAAAACCCGAACACCCAAATACGCATGTGGGAGCAACTGGCTCAGGCTTGCAGAGCAGCTGCATTTTTTGAGAGGGTCTGAGGACACATGACTCATCTTCTTTTTTTTTGACCTTGTGATTTCCAGCACAAACAAATTATGTGGCTGGCAGACCCACAGCCCTTGTTCTATAGGTTATTGTAGACTTTGTCACAAAAATAAACAAAACAAAACCAACCAACCAAACAAAAAAAACGAAAACAACAACAACAAAAAAACATCCCAAAAGCCAAAACCAAATCAGAATAGAGACCTTGGCTATAGTTGGAGGGACAAAAAACTAATGTGAGCTTTAGCATGTGGCAATTTGGCTTCTAGTTGTGTTTGGGTGACGAAAGCTAGGCTTCCCTGTGTATGTTCTGTGCTGTTCAAACTCAGGCCCCATTTCCCTCTGCAGCACCTCCACCTGCATGGCTCCTAAACACAGAATTGCTCTGTCAATGCTGACTTTTGTTGTCATACCTGAAGGGGCTTCTTAGTCTTGTCTTAGAGTTAATGTAATAAACATGACTGGTTTTCAGAATGTGCAGTGTTCTCTGCTTTATTTCTGCTCTTTTGTCATTACAAATCACAAAGAAACCAGAGTGCTGAGCAGCGAGGGGCAGGGCTGAACCGCCTGACCTGGCTTTGCTGGGAAGGGCAGTGCTGGCTCAGCAGCGGACCCAGGCCCCTCTACCAATGTGCCCCAAAGGAGGGGCACTGCTGTCCCACAGAAACTGCCCAGCAGGGGCCATGGGGGCTGGCCTGGGAAGTCATCCCAGTCATGCAGCATACAAACAAGAAGGCGTCTCTGTCAGTGAAAACACACCATGAGAAGAAACACACTGTGAGAAGTTTTCAATATAGATATTTTTTGTTATTTATTAAAAAATTTTCTGAAGTTGAAATACAGAGTAACTGGAAAAGTCTCACAACATTATAATAAAACATCTTTATTCCTTCTTAAATATAATCTCTAAGACTATAAGCCTATAATTCCTGCTAAATCTCACTTAATTATATTTCACTTAATTGAATGGTCCTTATAGGCTTTCCTCATGGAGAATGAACGTTGAATACTGGTTTCAACACAACACTGGGAAAAGAGCGGAACACAGGATACATCACAAGGTTTTGGTGCCCCATGAAGCGCTGCAGAGCCCGGAGGAGACACAAGCCAGAGAAAGGAGCACATGTGTGGCTGTGGCCGTAGGACCAGGGCTGAGCAATTGTGATGGGGCTGCGTCTCCCCTTTCTCAAATGGCCATGGCCGGAGGATGTAGACACAGTGCGTGATGCAAGGACCTGAAGCCAAGAGAAGGGATGGGCAGCAGGCCCTGAGGGAAAGTTGGATAGATAACACAGGAGTGATGAAGGGCACAGTGGGAAAGGTAGTGTGATACCCGCAAGGGCTGCTCCTCCCTGCTGAGCATCCATCTCTCCACTGAGGGTCTGAGGCTTTGTCTGGCTCCAGGCATTGCACTCAGATTAAAGTGTCCTTAGAGGGCTCCTTAGAGAGATTTACAGCCACATGGTTCCTCACACAGCTCCTTGTGCAGCCCCAAGGCCAGGGACTGCTTCAGAGAAGTGTGTTCATGAGTGAATGTATATTATTTTGTGTTCCCCCACAAAACCAGGTAAACTGCTGTTTCTTGATGCTCTGCAGTTTTCAGTCCCTGATCTACATGGGGCCTGAGCAGCTGTGCCTCCCCAGCACAATCTGGGAGCTAGGTCCACTGCATAGCAGTCCCAGTGCTTCTAGAGCCTGATGCAGAGGAACATCCTGAAGCCCAGCCCTGTACTCTCCTCATAAGCTTGGGCCTACTGGCTGAGCAGCACTGGGCACCATGGCTCCTCTCTGCTGCTCCTGGATCAGTCCACTGGTGGCAAGAACATGGTATGGCGAACTGGAGTGAACAGAAGTTAAAAAAAATGGGATTGTTTCTGGTAAGTGGGTAATTTCTTGTTCAACATGCTAGCTCCTCAGGTGATGAAGTCCTGGTGCAAATGAAAGGAGTAGATCAGCTAATGGAGTGAGGGAAGAGAAGCCCCAGAGGGGCCAGGCTGCTGGTCCAGCTGAAAGGACTCAAAAAAACAGTTGTTTGAGAAGCCTCACAGCCCCCTTGGATTAATACAGTGTTCTGTCACTTAGGGTTTGCTCCCCATCTCAATGTTCGTGGTGTCCATCCATGACAGCCAACTTAAGGCAGCTGGTGCTACTGCCTTAAGGGGTGGGAGTGTGGGCGCAGGGTGCTTCTCCCCGGCCAGACCAGTGCATGCTGCCTTCTTCCCAGGTTCAGCTTAAAACATCTCCTCAGAGACAAGCGTGACATAGAAACTAGGGTAGACCCAGTAAAAATCTGCTCTGCCTCCAGTGCCCTTTATATACATATATGTACGTATATATGTATATACATATATATATACATAACTGGGAAAAAAAAAAAAAAAGTCTTTCCAGTTATCTGTTGCATTATTCAGGCAAAATGCTGCTAGTACAAACCAGAATGTTTTATGGAACCTCCTGTTACACTCTCCAGTCCCTGGAGCAAGCTGGTAGGGATGATGAAATCTGTTCTCCAAGCCCCCTGCTAGCATTATATAGAACCAAATTATCTTTCCCTGACCGATATGTATGACTTTCCAGCACTTTGTTTCTATTTTTCTGATATCATTTTTCTTTTGGTTTTACCTTATTTTCCCCACTGCTTTAATCACGTCCTTCTCCTGCCGGCTTGCCTCTCATTTGGGTATGTGATCAGAAGGAGGCTGTATCAGGTGAGCACTACTACTGAATTCTTGTGCTTGTATCCTGCCCCAGCTGTCCTCCCATCCTCAGGTTAGCTGACAATCTTGGGGCGGAGGGATCATGCCAATGTGCTCTGGCAAAACCCAGCATAATCTGCAGGAAAACAAAGAACTTTTCCAAGCCTGCACACAGGATGAAGGGTGCTGTCGCCATTAGCACATTATTCCACCAGCTGCTGCACTGCACATCACGCCTGAAGACAGGTCTCACCTGCACACAACTTGCTCTCAGCGTTTTGTGAGCTGGTGCAGAAGGAGACCTGCACACTGCCCCTGGTGCCACAGCCAGAACAATGCCTTCTGAACTGGTTATGGGTTTTGAAGTGAAGGGTTTTTGAACGCCTCAGCTCCACCTACCAGACCTGATTAGAAGTGACATCTGCAGAGTGCTGACTAAGGGTCTCTGGAACAGGGGCAGCCCAAAGACCTGCTCACTTTGGGAGGCTCTGGTTGGCGCAAGAGCATACGGAGCTCCCTGGTTAGACAGCTGCAGGGTGGAACAAGCTCTGGGATATGGGATGAAGGAACTGCAGTCCTAACTGGGAACAGATCACAACATTTGATACAGGTGGGGCGACTCCACAGCACATAATATTTCTGGAAGGTGAGGGATGGCTATCACAGCGAGAAGCTGCTCTCAGTTCACGGGTATTGACAGACAGGGGGAAGACCACGGCATATAACATACCCATGTGCAGCTGCAACCCACAGTCTCCGGGGCTGCCAAGAGCACCTAGACGTGGCCTAGATGTGTGGCTCACCCATAGCTGCATTTCTCTTCTCAAACTTCATTTTGAGCTCTGACACCAGGGCGTTGTGTGCACTGCTATGACCTCTCTTCTTCAGCTGCTTGTTGATGAACTTGGGAGTGAGGGAGCCGGACACAGTTGGCACCCGCCACACTGCGGTGTTCCCACTGGCGGCCAGGGCGGGGGGCGGCGGGGGCAAGGGAGCGGCTGGGGGCACAGGGGCTGCCTGGACGTTGTTGTTGCTGTTCTCGTTCTGCAGGCTCTTGGCATCGTCCTCAACGACAAACTTCTCCGCAGCATTACTAGGCCTCTTGAACTTCAGCCACTCCATCCTCACCGTGCGGGACGGCTGGGTCTGTCTCTTTTTTATGATCCTTCTTACCGGCATGATTTTGTTGGACCGCTTATTGCGCCAGAACATGGCAGTAGAGATCATGATAGTTATCAGCACCATTATGCCCATGACACCAGCTAGCACTCCTAAGGCTTTCATGGGGTTATCTTTAGTTTGCATCAAAAAGGCGGCCATAGGCCCTTTGTGAAGAGTCTGTAAAAGAGTACAAAGGAAACACATGACTTACTCTGTGGGACAGACAGTAACCTAGAAATTTCATTTGTCCAAAATATGTATTGAGCAGGGATCACTATTGGAAGTTGTCTCTAATGAAAAGGGAGAGCCAAAGAGCCAATCCAGCTTTGGGTAATTTAAAGCCTGGGCAAATGCTGCAGTACTGTGAAATGGATGGCCACCAAACACGAGTATGTGCAAGAGTAGTACTGCCAGATTAGGGTAGGCTCCTGTGTATCACTTAGCATTTGCTTAACTTGCAAGAACTGAGCAAGACAATAATTGGCTCTGGGAACTGCAGCAGTATTGTTGCACTGTACTGCAGAATTAATTTCCTAGGAATAATAGTGCTAAACCAGATATAGGTTTATTATTAGAAAATGGTCTTTCAAGAGCAGCCACAGGTGATACAGTGATGCACTTTACAGGACTATTACTGAATATGGCATTAAAAAGAATGAGAAAACTTTGTTTTATGAAATTACAGTATATAAATGAGTAATAAGCAGATATGTGCTGCATTCTGTTTTCAAGTACTCTTTTACAGACATAACAAAACTCTTCGAGGTAGGGGACATGAGTAGTACTAAAGAGCTTTGTTTTTAAAAGAAATAAGCAAAAACATAAGCTACATATGGCATATTAAGGACAAATGAATGACCAGTTCACTTTGCAGCTTAGCACAATGTGCGTCTTGGCGGTCCCCGTATAATTTTGCGGATTTTGCCCTGCGGGTGGAGCTTGGATCTTTTCACACTTTTCCAGTACATGATGGTAGAGATCACCATTGTTACAGAAATGGTGGAAAGGACGCCACTCATGCAAATTCCAAATATCGTCCATGGACGCTTCTTGAGGCCTAAAATATAGGTTTTTACCCTGGACTTGATCTGGAAACGTCAAAAATAAGAGAAACGGTCAACCCAAATGCAGTTATGCTTGAAAGAGGTGAGCACCTATTATAAATACAACTAGGGAAGTAGGGTAAAATGTGTACAGAACATGGAAAATAAAGAAAGATACGTGTCTTCACTTCACTTCTGTATTTTCATAAACTACCTCTGAGACCACTGTTCCCATATCCTAAATATTTCTGATTGCTAAAGAGAAATGGGCAAAGAAATGCTATTGAAAGTTATGGACCGTCTTACTTCAAAGGTAGGGAGAAACTTTCATTCACTCTTTGCTGTGCAAAGAGTGTTTCCATTATTTAATCAGCAACAGAGCTTAGCTAGAATACAGAAGCAGAGCAGCCCATGACTGTCAGGGCTTCACCATTCTGTATTACATGGGTACAGTGTACATGAATTCCATCAGATGGTTATAATGAGAACCAGCCCAGAAAAGAGCTGGGAACAAGTGGGCAGCTACAGAACTGGGATAGGAGTCTGGAATTAGCTGTATATCAGTTTTGAGAAACCAGAATTCTGCTCCCGGGACAAGATTACAATTCAAAACCTGAATTAACCAAACAGGATGTCCATGCCTCTTTCTGTTACCGAACTTGTGACTTTTTTCCTTTGGTTTTCACTTTTCTGCCACAGCAGTTTGCAGCAGGTGGGCATCACAGTGTGCACACACCTGGCAGCATCTCAAAAGCCTGTCATAATGCATGGGTTGCTGAGAGCAGATTGAGTGGGCAGCACATCCAGAAGCAGGACCCAAGAGGAGGAGCATGTGGTTGAGCTTTCAGCCATGAGAGCCGCTACAGCTCATTGGCTATATTTAGAAGCGTAAGTAAGCGGGCAAAGCTGTTAAGAGCCCAAGCCAGGTTGTGTCAACTTGAGCAGGTGGGTATGTAAAACCAACCAGCTGGTTCTGAGGAGTTCACTCCCACCTTTTCAGCATCCCTTGAGTTCTTCGATTAAATCTAGCCTTGTTTTAGGGATGGTCACAGAGTATGGGAGAGGAGGAAATTAATTCAAAGACGGTATTTGTTGAAACTTTCAATCAGGGGCATCTAAAACTAAGACTCACCAGCTATGTTTAGAAGTCTAAACCAGTGGCCAAAGCTATTAAGAACCAAAGGTATCACAGATTAAGCTGTCTAAATGTGGACTTAAGCCTCAGTCCCCAGAGAGCTGTAAATAAACACCCTCATATCCTTGCAGGGCTGCAAAAAGGAGGCAGTGGGATCCACCATCAGGCCATTCTTAGGATCAGCTACTACCAGTGAAAATCTTGGGCAGCAGGAATATCTCCTACTGTGATGTAAGGGTGAAAAAAGCATAGCTTTTTCAGCATGTGCTTCTTACTCTGTTGAAAAAGGATAGGAGGCTAACAGATGCTATTCAACACCAATTTCCCTAAAATGAAACTCAGTTAAATTAAAAGACTTCTGGAGTTTTTCATCGCTGTATTGTTCCAAGAGCAAAATTTGATGTGCAATACTGCTGAACTTAACCACAAGGCATCTATCTTGAAGGGCGCAGCCTTATGTTAATTGCAGTGGTAAATGTTAATCAGAAAATATGCCTGTTTAATTGCTTGGTGTGATTAACACTGCAAGAAATCCCTTAGAGAATACACTCAAAAGTATCCTTCTTATCCAAAATCAGTAATACTTAAATGACCTCCAGACAGCTAACTAAAAGAACCTTTTTTCAGCTGGGGCACAGAAGGAGGAAATGGACATTCATAACAGTCAGAGAGAGAGAGAATACATGGTGTCCCTAAAGCAAGAGCCTGCTTCCTTCACCAAGTGCTAGCAGTAATCATGAAGTGTCTGGGGCACAGGGAGTGAGCAGGAGCCTTCTACACTGCCGTAATACATCACTCAAGTGGAAGATGAAATTTGTGAGTGCTTTGTCAAATCACTACAAGCAGTGAAAGAAGTAGTGGAGAAATGTACAGAAGTTTCAGAGGACAGATGTTACATCAGATTAGTACTCCAGATCTCCAAATCCCTCACTTTGTGCCAGATATGTATGCCTGGATTGAAAGGAAGCAGAGACGGGCTGCTGTAGGAGACACCTTCTTTACATCAGGTGCTTATGTTGCTTCACACATTAGAAAGAAATCCAAGGAACTGTTAATCCCAAAGCACTAGATACTCCTTCTTTTCTCCCAGATATCCTTCATCCACAAGTGTAGAGGCTGGAAACAGCTTAGGTATGTATCATCTCCCCCCAGCAGAGGAGGTGTAGGGCTCTCTCACTCCCGTCAACACCCCTTAGCCCTGTACCTCAGTCCCTACAGGGCTGCAGCCCTGGTGGGTTGATGCCAAGAGCAGGGATGGGGAGATCCTCCTGCGCATTTGGTACTCAGAGTTTACCTTGTTGATGAGCAGAAGTGCTCTCTGCTGAAACTTAACTTCCAGCAAGCTCTGAAGCATAATCAAGGAGTGTAATATAAATCCACCTGATAAAGAGTATTAGTGGAAAAAAAGGAGGCAGAGAAAACAGGAAAAAATCACCTGGTTGCATCTTGAGCCAAAAAAAAAAAAGGAGAAGGTGGCGTGTGTAGGAAGAGATTTGTATGTTTACCCAGTCTGTGCCTCGTCCAGTGGCTAATGATGTGGATCTCATCCATATTAAAGCCCATTTCCTCCTTGCTGGTGCCTACTTAAAGACACGGCAAGTAACAATAAATAATAACCACAGAAGCATGCACTGCTCACCATAAATCGCTCCCTGCTCTTTGGTAGATGATAAAGTTGGACTAATGAGAAAGTCAACCTATGTGTTCTATCTTGTAGAGTCATCTCCTTTGCTAATAATACTGAAATTACAAAACTCATATTCAAATTTCTATATACTTAACAAAAACCTATAAAGTCTCCTCGCTATTCCTGCACCACTAATTTTGATTTGCAAAAATGTTCTGACATATCTCACTCCGTCCCCAGGCACTTTTCAGTCACTTTTTGTGGGAGAAAAGTATTTTCCTTTTTTAAGCGTGAACAAAAGGTCAGAGATTTGGCAGTCAGCATTTATTTTTACTCTCAGGAATCTATAGTCCTTAATTTTCACCTGTCCCTAACAATCAAATGCAAGAAACTCGTAATTGGAGAACTGGAAGGCATGTCATATAACAGGAATCGGCAACACTGGATCGTTAAACTTGAAGAAGGGGAGGTTAACAGGTGAACGTAATGCTCTCTGCAACTTTTTTTCTGAGGAGAGGAAGTGGAGTGGGTTATTTCCTCCCAGCTACCTAATGGTGGGATACATGTGAATGGCTCTAAGCTGCATTGGGGGAGGCTCAAATCGGACATTAGGAAGAACTTCTTTGCCAAGATGGTAGTTAGACACTGAAACAGGCTCCCTGTGTGTTTAGGAGGCATTTTGATAATGCTTTAATGCTTGGGTTAGTCTCAAAGTTCTATGGCAGACAGTTGGACTCAATGATCTTTGTGGTCCATTTCAACTGAAACTATTCTATTCTAGCTCCCTATCATGTTATGCTCCTACCTTTGTACCTTTGCAGTTTTTCTGACCAAAATACCTTCTACATTTGTGTCTGTGGAATGTTCTGTGCTACAGAGCTACCAAAGAAAGAAGCAGTGGCAGGCAACATTTTTTCCTGACAATTTCAATTCCTGAACTGTTTTTAAAGATGTCTTGGAAATGAAACAAGCAATAGCTACACTTTGGTGCCTCTCAAGAGTCATCCCACCTAAGAATTTTTCTAAAATGTTTTCTTACCTCCTCCGTGATATCAATCTTCAGAACTGCTGTGGTACTGAAGGATGGGGAGCCTCGGTCTTTGGCCTGCACCACCAATGACCATATGCAGTCTTTGTTCTTTGTAATGTTGTGGATGATGTCCAGGGAACGGATATAGGACTTCAGCTTGATTTCCCCCGTGCTTTGGTCTATATCAAACACATTGGCTGGATCTGCTTGCATGATGGAATAATCCACAATGTTGTTTGGTTCTTCTGCATCTTGATCTATAGCCTGGTAAGGAAAGTGTAGAGAAAAAGATGACAGTGCTTGTGTCTTTGCCCAACGACAAAACTTTAGAAGTTTCTGAGCATTAAATTCTGATAATATCCATGCAGTAAAGTTACTGATCTGTTTAAGTTTGGCCTTGGAAACAAATTATCCTTTCCTGACATCAGCTGCGCTATATTTACTTGTGAAAAACATCAGTGCTAGCAATGTAGCATTCTGTAAATGATATCTATTTCAGATTAGAGGAAAAAAGAGGAAAAACTGTAGAATGCACATGGTCCATTGCTAGGGACTATCTCACGCAGTGTTGTGGACAAAAGTTGAAGTGAATAGAGAACAACTGGATTAGCTCCATGCACTTTATAGATGCCTTAAGATTTGTGCTGTAGTTTTATTCTACTCATGCTAGGTGTTGCACATTCAGGCTTGACTATATAAGTTCAAATAGGTGTAACATAGGATGTTCTGCTCCTTCGCCTGTGGACTGCTACTGCAATTATTTTTAACCCCCGTTCTGCACTGGATCATTATGTACAGTCCTGCAAAACGAAGGGAAAGAGCACAGTGGCATCACAGGAATGTTAAGCAAGTTGGGTTTCTTATGATCACTGTATAATTCAAGATTCTCCACCAGCTAACAGTTCAAATGCTGTAATAGAACCATATCTTTTACCTGTATAATTTTATTTCTCCTTTTCAGCAGCCTGTAAATACTATTTTTCCATGCTGTAATGCATTTGTTACATACAAATGGGTGTGAAGAGTAAAGCCTCAGAAAAAGGCAACCTTCAGGCATTTGTCATGATGATCCGTGAGCAATAAACTGCATAGCTGGGGCTTTTCCAAAGCACTCTGCTTTGTGACACACTATGTTCTTTCTCACCTCTATCTTCACTGGTGACCCGATGATCATCGTCTTTTCCTGGATGTTTTCATTGAATTCTGGAGAGTGGTCATTGACATCTAGCACAGTGATAAACACTTCAGCCAAGCTGTATTTCCCATCTGTGTCCTCTGCTTTCACGTAGAAATTATACTTTGAGTTCACTTCAGCATCTAATACAGCCCAGGGTTGGGTGTAGATTATACCTGTCGATGGGTGGATTAGGAACCTGGAAAAGAAGCATTGAGAGACTTATGGGGTTTGTTTGTTTGTTTTCTATTTGGTTGCTTAGTGTGTATTTGTATTCTAGGGTTAAGGTGGGTTCTAAACACTGAAAAACTTGGGGCACGCTGTGCCCCAAGGATTAATATAGTTCACCAGCCTCATGCCAGAGTAATGTTTCTGAATCATTCATTCTGCTTGTCTTTAGGTCTGGAAGTCACAAAACAGTGTTTAGTGTTTTTCTATTCACTGCTCACATCATTTCAGCTGCATTTTCTGTTATAGGCTTTGTCCTGAATAAATGCTCACCATGTTGGCCTTCTCCCAGAATAATTTCTTTGCATTAAAACATTAAGGAATTGCCTATTCCTTCAGTTTATAAGAAGTGCAGTGTATTAGATCGTGTTCTAAATAAATTGAGATTGATTGATGTATCCTTGATAGCTAATGGAAGTTTGCTGCATATCATTTTTAAGCTCTTTTCTTCTTAGAATAGGTAAGAAAAATAACTGTTCTCAAAGTCCCAAAACTGCAGGCCAAATTATTTCTTCCAAAAATAATCACTTTTCCACAGACTGGCACTGGGATGAAGTGGGTGTTCAGATTTATCTGTAGCGAGTTCAATTCTATACAATTGTAATTACTGAGACACTGTCAAAAGTGACAAGCAAAAGCTTGAATTTATAGAGAAGATACTAACACACTATCATTTGTAAATGGACTGCCAATGTAGGCTCCAAACAGCAGGGTTTTTAACAAATAGAAGGTTTTACATACCCTTTAATTAATGTAAAGAATGACAAAACATTTTCTGTACTACAGATGTGAGTACGATTGAGAGTGATTATAAAACAAGCACTTAATAAATGGGATTCATCAATTCTTTCCACTTATCTGTTAAATACAAATACTAGACCCAGTGGTGGAAAGAGTTGTGCATACTCTTGGTAGCAGTCAGTGCCTGTGCTGAGTGCCTTCTTAATGCCCAGCCCAATGAAACCTTGTAGAGAGACTCTCACCATCCCCATCTTAATGGAAGAAAGAAACACAGAGAAGTGAAGATATTGCAGCAATGTGCCCCACTCCCAAAGTCAGTTTGGAGGGAATAGTACTGATGTAATGATTATGTCTTCAAGGGCTATCAACATTCCTCTTACTCAAGAAAAAATCACTTTTCTGCCAGCATAACTGCATTTATGCTGCTGTAAAAGAAAAAAAAAAACATGTTCCTAATTGAAAATCTCAAATCTGTGCATTCAGTGATTCTGGAGGTCCAAAACTCGAAATCAGTCCAGCCTTGGAGAGCCATGCCAGCCTGGCACAAGCAAAACAAACAAACAAAAAAAAACACCAAACAACAACAACAAAACAAAAAAAACCCACCCAAAACATATTTAAGAACAGACAAAGTCTTGATATCCTAATTTGCTCATTTGGTGGTGTAAGAACAGAGTCTGAACATCCCCGCAACTCCAATCAAAAGAAAGTATTACCTACACCTTTTTCTAAATCCTTTGTCAGAAACCTTAACAAGCTTTGTTGCAACAGATGTTACATTTTAAACCAGAGAAGTCTGCCCCTATGACATGACCTCTGCCTGCTTGCCTTTATGCAGCTAGCTTAAGGATTTACTGAGTAGATCAAAATAATCCGACCTGGAAGTGCTCCCATATGTGTACCTTTCTGGCTACAGAAGAGGTTCACCCTTAGCATCTTGGATTTTGGACTTTGACAATGTCTTCTAAATGGCTTTTACCCTAACAAGAGGAGTTCAACTCTAACTCCAGGGGATAAAGCCTGGAGAAAAATGGATTGCGGGGATGAGTGCCTCAGCAGCTCGTTCTTTTCCATGTTCTATGTTCAGGAGATGCAACTTCCAGCAATGATATCTGTGACAGCCTGCTGATGCTAGGCAAGGCTAGGAGCCCCAGTCAACAGACCAGAGCAATCACTGGGATGGGAACAGTGTGGGCAAAACCAGTGTATTGGGATGCTCTTACCCCTACATTCCAAAGGCAGGGAAAGGGAACTAGAGATCATTACACCATCAAATAAGGATCAAATTCCATTCTTCCCTGATGTAGGGCGATAAGGTTTAAATATATAAGATGCCTTGAACATTCAATATAACTGGCCTTCGAAGTTCAGGTTTACATCTTTGAAAGTATTGACTTCTTTGATTTATTTTGACAGGAGTTGGAACTCAACTATTTGTACAGCTACACGGAAAGGGAAGCTAGAGAGCAAGGAATTTTTTCCCCCTATAGTGAGCTTTTCACAACTAGACCAACATCTCTCATTTCTCTTGCACATGTGCCTTAAGTCTGTTTGCATATCACTTAATTTTCCTTTTTTACTTACAGATCTGCTCCCGTTCCATAGATAGAGTACTTGACTTCTCCCCAAAGCCCAGAGTCTGGATCTGTAGCCTTAAAAGTAGAAGAGACAGCCATATTCTTAAATTGCAAAAAGAAATGTATTCATTTTTCCTTTAAAAACAAGTCACTTAACAGTGAAAAGACTTTTCCCTCCTTATCCCAGAACATTTTTAGGAGGAAGTCGCATTAACAGTTGTGCTCTTCGAAAACTGCCATTTATAAATTATGGTGATGATGATTATTTTTTAACGCAGGGAAAAGTTCTCCGTTGACACAAAGAAGTGCCAAAGAGTATTCCCAGGAAGGCAGAGAAGATGCCGTCGGACTCCTGGCCAGGCTGGTGCCGGAGGCAAGCCGCTAGGTGGCTCTATTTGTTGACATTTAACGCATCCTTCCTTTACGAGCAACGAAGTCGATCTCAATGACACAAACAAATTGCCTGCTATCAAGCCTTCCCAATTATCATTTAAATATTAATGCACATTCTCTGGTCATAATAATTTACTTTATCCAGAGGATGTTTTTTTTTAATCTGCTTATTTAATTGATTCAGTTTAAAGTAATGCATAACAAAAATTTCAAGTTATTTCAAGTTATACTTAATAATCACTTTTAAAAATGCAGATACTACATCAGATGATGTCTTTGTCCTGGACTCTTGTAAAACATTCTGCATGTGCAGGATTCTCTTTATCCAGTGAATCTTGCTTTGTGAAATATATTTATGAATGCAGATCAAGCACTGAGTTGGTGCCACTTGAAAATAAACTTCACATGGAATCTTCAGCTATGCTGTCCTTTTCACCTTGGCTCAGAATGGTTAGTTTTGCTTCTTTGGGAAACTTTCCATAATTTTTTTTTTTTGTTGTTATGTACCTTGTGGAATTGCCTACTTTTCTTGCTGCAAATACAGTGGTGTATGGAGTCAAGGTGACTTGTTTTGTCTGCCAATCCCCATGCAGCCAGGAGCTCTGGGACATGGGATGTGTTTCCCAGCAGCTGCATTGAAGAGGTACAGCTTGCATCTAATGGCTTCCAGCCACGACTCCAGCACAGCACCCATATAACACTCTGATTTTATGAAAATGTGAGATACAAGAAAATTTATAGGCATATTATTCCCTCTGTGAGGAGATGCTTACAGGAATCTTTCTTTCCCAGCTCTAAGCATTTCAGTGTCATAGTCTTCCCTTAATAACTGTCTAATTAGGCATGCAGCAGCCAGACTCTCCCCAGGAAGAGGAGACTAATACCCACTAAACAGCCATCTTGTTTTCTTTTTACTTGTACTTAAGCAAGAAAATCCAGTAAATGTAATTCCACTTAGCCATAACCAAATATTTCCATTGGACAGGGATTTGACTGCGGCCTTCCTGGTATTCAGTGATCATGTGATTTATCTTAAAAGCAGATGGCCTTTAATTCAAACAAAAATAAATAAAACTTGTTCTGAAAAACAGTTTAAAAATACTGATATCTATCTGAAAAATATTTATCAGTATTTTAAAAAATTATTATTATTGTGTTGATTCTGGAAAGGAACTGGAGCTGAATCCAGAAGCAATGTGGCAACCTGGCCTTTTAGGATCCCTTCCAACTCAAACAATTCCATGATTTTATGATTTTTAAGGCCATCAAACTGTCTGCACAAATAGCTAGAAAAGAGAACATTTATTTACAAGTGAGTAAAACTTACAGTTACAGCAACTACATTTGAGCCCCCTGGAGAGTTCTCGGGGATCCTGGCAATGTAGTAATCAGAGGAGAACTTTGGGACATTGTCATTGGTATCCAGCAGGCGTATCGCTACATCAGCCGTTGAGCTGAATTTCTCTGGTGTGTTCACCTCTATTGCAAGAAGCTACAGAAAAAGAAACAGAAAATGACTAAAAAGCACATTTTGTATCCTAGTGAAAGCTTTGAGCTTCTGATTGCACAGAAGGGTTACTGCCACGGAGCTCTTGCCCACTTTTGTGCAGCTCCTGAGCTGAGGGCTGTGGGAGCTTCTCTTCCCTGTGAGTTGGAGGAAGGCTGCATTGCCCATAGGTGGCAGGGCTTGGAGCAAGAGTTTGAAGTAGGTGGGGAGAAGACCACCAGCATCATCTTTTGGAAATGTCACTACTGGGTAAACAGGTGTAGTGGCTAGGAATAAATAGCTACGGGATTCCTGAAGGCTTACAACCTGAAGGATTGCTTGAATTACCTCAGGGCACATATGTTCTCAAAGGAGATCTTGTTGCCATGTCTCTACAAACTTGTGTTCTTGGGTGATTCAGAGGGTTTTAGCAAAATAAATTTTTAGAAGTAGAGTCAGGCATCACCAAATCTGCATGTGAGCAATCACCTCCTAGATCAGCACACAGATAAAATCTTACTGCTTATGATGCATGTGGTGCTGTAACTAAATTATAGCATCTGCAGTGAAATCATCTTTGGTGATAGAACTGGCCCATCCCAATGTGCCTTCTGACAGCTTAGTGCTTTGACTTTCTGTTTACGTTCATTTTCATTCCCTGTCCATTCAGCAGCTACAGTCTGGCTCTGTCAGCGCACCAGCAAATACTTCCCACAGGATGGGATTTTTGTCAGATTTCTGATCTGCAATGTATTATGCAGTGCTACAAGCAGAGAGAGAAAAAAAAAAAAAGCTAGAACTGTTACTTCACAGGACTGCATAGCAGCAATTAATACAAGTGCCAGAAAAGTAGACAGATATAACTTTAAAAGTGGCAGGAGATTCTTTAAAATAGACTTTTATTTTGGCAACCGAGGATAGTTGCAGCTGCGTCTGGTCCCCAGTCTGCAGGAGATGTGAGTGCCTGCAGACAGAGGATGGTGGGATCGGGCTCTCCTCAAGGAGGGATGTGCTCTGAGCCAAAAATGAAGGGAGTCCTGACAGCTGATGGAATCTAAAAGCCATCTCTGAACGGAAGATGTATTTTCTCTGGCGGCTTTTGCCTTGGGTGGTGCTTTGGTGTGCCTCCCTGTTGAGTCTGCTTTAATATCTCTCTAGCATTTTGCTGTTCAATAACAAACCAGAGAAACTGAATTGTTGCTTATAGGAAAAAAGATTTAAAAAAAAAAATAGTTTCTCAAAGCTGCTGTGGGATACATGTTAAATAGAAATAAGAGCCTGTTTCACCCTAAAGTCTATGTAGAATGACTAGACTAGGTTAGCAACTATAACGAGATAGAAAGCAATTTTGACTTCTCAAGGAAATGGAGAAGGCCATGAAGTCTTTATAAAGTATTTGCTCAAATGTATCATTACCATATCATCCCACCGCACCTTCTTCATTTGGAATTTAGACAAAGGCTCTGCGTTTTTGGCAAAATCATTCGATATTTCTTCTGTAAAAATAATAAAACAAAAGTTTCCAGCATTCGGATGATTGCTGGCTCTTGTGTGGCTAGCTTGGAACATCGGTGAGATGGCCCCAGATCAGTCTGCAAAGGGCCACACAGGGGAGATACACTTTGACAAAGGCAGTGAGCAGTTTGGGGAAATTATCTTCTGGTCAGATGGGGTCTTCGGCCAGCCAGTATTCAAAGTATGATAATGAATTGAATTACTTCTGACTACACAGGTGAATTTCTGGCTCCAGGGAAATTAGAATTTCACCCTGTGAACCTAGCACTGTAAAAGTAGAAATAACACCCTTGGAACTTAGTCTGGAATGACTTGGACTATACACAATTTCCACTGATACTTAATACTCAACAGCTTGTACTGTCTGGAGTAAATTATCCCATAGATGGATCTATTAAGCCTTTCGGAAGTTGATGAAACACGGGGAGAAATGATTTTCCTTTCTATGGAATATAAAGTCAGTGGCAAATCATCAGATAGCTCCGGGTGGACGGAGGAGATAAATCCCTTCGGATTTGTCAGCCATCATACACATATCAGACACATGAGCAGAGGGGGTCCAGAAAGCACAAGTACCTTAAAGGTTAAGACCTTGAATTTTTCATAGTCAATAGCAGCAGAATTTTCCACTATTATTGTAACCTGAGCCTCATTCAGGACCGTCTGGGGAACAACTCGAAAAATGCCACCGGGTCCGACAAGACGGAGGTTGAATTTAGCGTTGGCTCCCTGTGAAGAAAAGCAGATACTGCATTGCTTTTGGTGAATGATGCATTTCTTAAAGCTTAAGCTGGCTCTGTTTCTTCAAGCTGTATGAAATTAGAATCAGTCTTACTGCTGAGAGCCCTCTGTTCTCCATACCCAGGGAAAGAAGCTTAGCTATATAATCCCTTCAGCCCTGGTCACGAGACATGTAACTTTTCTGTAAATAGATTGACAAGCTCGGTTATTCTTCCAGTCATAATGGAAAAACCCTGCGGTGGGTCTGGCTAGGAGAAGCAATCTTTTGGTAAGAAGTTTTTGGCTTTCTGCCTAGTGCTGCAAGATAGTGCAGGAGAGAGGGACAGCACCGCTTGTGTATGGGCGTGGAAGTTCTGCCTTCTCCTGGTCCCTGCCGAGGGGAGATGACTGACCCGCCCAAGCCGGGACGATGGACCTGTCAAAAAATCCAACCTGTAGTTTAAGAGCTCACATCGCAGAATGACACATTGTGACATTGTGCAATTTCCAAACAGAAGTGGGACCTGACATTCTGCACCGACTGGGTTAAACTGGCCCTGAGTTGTGGCCTCTGAGCCTATTGGAAGTTGGCGCACTTGGGAGCAGAATGAAATGTGATACACATCTGACAGCTCCAGGTGAAGGGAAAGCCCAAATCCCAGCGTACAGATAAACCTTCTAGACAATAGAGGAGAAGTGGTGATACCTAGGTTAGCAGCACTGGTGTGTGAGATGGCGATGGCGCGCCAGAGTGCCAGACAAACTTTAAAATCAGCTGCAACATGGAGAAGAAAAAATGAAGTGGGATTCCTACATCTCTGCCTTACAAGGGAGCCCACTGAACTACGTCTCTAACGTCACTGGTTTTTCCAGTAGTAAAATGATTACACCGGGGCAACAAGCTGCATTCCCTGCCTAGCTGGTGCTGCGTTCTGCCCCCACAATCAATCTTGAGGTGAAGAATTTCTAATAGCAACTTTTGAACAGGATAACTTTGCTTTTCTATTCCTGAGGGTTGTTACGAGCAGTTCTTGCTGCAGCCCTGCCCCGTGTCAAGACAAAAAGTATTCCATGGTAGATCCCAAGGAAACAAGAGTGATCCTGGATCTAAGTACAGTGGTCTGAGTTGGCCGGTTACAGAAACCCCTGCAGCTATGCAGGAGACAACAGGCTTCCTTCTGCCAGGCGTTATGGCACGCAAAGCAAAGCCAGAGCTGCCGGATTGCAGGGAATGGTGCCGGTGGGGAGAGGTGGATGTCTGACCACAAGAAATCCTCTGCACTTGGACTGGCGGTGCTGTGGGGGAGAGTGCTATCTCCCTTCAAAGGCTCAGTGATTTTTGACAGTGTTATCCGCCCATTCCAGATCTGTGTGGAATAAGCCCTGCTGCACATAGCAAAGCAGACAGCCGCAGGACATAGGAGCAATGGAAGGGACAATGACACCAGGCCTTTAGTGGTGTCTGCTGGCTGAAGAGAGTGGGGTGAGAAATTTCTGTGTGATGTTCTTGCAAGATGGCATTTCCATCAAACTGTAGGCCTGAGACAGGCTGTGATTGTGGCTTCCTTCTCACCTGGACCACCAGAGACATCAATGTCTGTTAGAGACATAAGTTTTTACAGGGGGGAAAACATTGCTTTCTGTGTCTTGAAACAGTATCAGTCTGTAGTGGAAATACTAAATCAGGGACTGAACCAGTGATGGAACACCTTGTGGGAAGGCAGGACCAGCACAGGTGCATGCAATGCAGTTGAGTAGCCGGAAGGTCTGGAACCAGGATCCATCCCTTCCCAGATCTCATTGAAGGATTGGCAGTGGAGATGATAGTGTTTGCCACTGGGAATCCATACCTACCTGACGCCTTCTGAAGGTAAGCAGCTCTTTTATTATCATGGCGCTTTCTGTCCCATGATAGCATTACAAAATCCTATCCCTACAGAGTGATGTCTTATGTTGTACTAGGAGGCTTCTTGAGAAATTTGAACTATTAGCTGTATTTTCTGCTTAGTTTATAGTCTAACATGCAGCCCTGAGTATTTTGTCGGTCTAGGTGATACGTATGTATTTGGTCTCCAAATAAAAGAGATAGGTTTTGTTTCTTCTCTTCTGCAGCAACGTCCTCAGTGACAATAGTGAGATAGACGCAGCGCTGCTTTGAAAGCAGTCAT
Source organism: Lagopus leucura (assembly GCF_019238085.1). Classification (NCBI taxonomy): domain Eukaryota; kingdom Metazoa; phylum Chordata; class Aves; order Galliformes; family Phasianidae; genus Lagopus; species Lagopus leucura. The sequence goes on along the minus strand of NW_024962255.1, from coordinate 4,910,097 downwards.
TTATCTGCTTGCTGCAGTGCAGTTGGAGGGAGGTGGAAGAAGCTGGTGGGTTTGATAGAGTACAATACAGTCAAAACAGCACAATACTGAGAACAGTTGAATAAGAGCGCTCTTTCCAATGACAATACAGTTGTCAGATGCATTAATCTCTCTTGTCACTGCCTACTCTGAGACTAAATCAGGTGGATGCCCTTCCTGCAGTACTTAGGTTAGGGATCCCTATAGCAACCATCACAATAGTATCTGTGAGTGTCAGGGGTCAGCTAGATATTGGGCTGAGATGGATGGAGTTGTCTTTTTTTTTCCTTTGATCAGTTAGTTTGGTGCTGGCATAATTTTTAAGATGACCCAAAAATATGACTCCAATGGGAATGATATTTCAAAGCATGAATTACAGACTCTGGTTGTAACATAAGCTCTAGAAGGATAATACGCTGCCATAAATACAATGTAAGGGCACAGACAGAATTGTTTCCAGAGGGCTTATGAAAGGTACGGACGGAAACTTAAAGCACTTAAAGTTGCTAAAGCAATTAGGGCTTCAGTAGTTATCTAAAGGGAATATGTTCCCAGACTTCATGCTGACAGCAACTGAACATAACCAACAGACAAAGGAAATGCATGAAGACTTTTCAATTTCAGAGGTCCTCGAGAGGTGGGCTGCAGATTCGGGACCGGTGCTCTTCTCTCTGACATAACGGTCAGACTAAATGATGTATGACAAACTAAATATGCCTTAGAGTCCAAATTCTCTGTGGCAATGGTCCTGGCAAGTATTTTGCTTGCCCTAAGCTTTCTGGGAATGCACATGAAACAATTCAGTTCTAAAAAAAACCTGAAGGCCTGACACTTGCCACTCTGATGTCCATTTCTATCTTTGTGAAAACAGGGCAGGAAAACTCACAGTTTCCACGTACCTGATCTGAATCATTGACAGTAATCTTCAGCCCTCTCAAGATTTCACCCTCTGGGGGATGCTCGTACATGGTCAGTTCAAATCTGTTCTGGGGACCGCTTTCTCCATAAAATGTTGGCGGATGGTTGTTGAGGTCGACCACCCTTATAGTCACTATGGCAAAGGCGTATGCTGAGACATCCCCTTCTGGGCTGACTTCTGATGCCTGGACAAAGTTAAGAGAGAGAAAAGAGATGAAGGAATATTCCCTTCTTAGCTGCAGCTGGCTCCTTCCTTAGTTCTATGTTTGGGTCTTGTTTTGCATGCACAAATCCACCTAACAGCAGTTTTGTACAGGCATTCACAGTCTTATATTGCTGTAGAAATCTCAGTCCACTTTGCAGTGGAGTTCACGATAATTAGAAAGTGTGGTAATAATTCAGTCTCAACCAGCTCTGATGGAAAAAATTCTTGTTTTGTTCTTGAGCTTAGTATTTCACCCTAGGTAAAAACAGTCCTCTAAAGACAGATAACTTGATACAGACAAGATAATTGCTTGCCCAAAGTATTTATGAAATGGAAAAGGAAGATGAACTTGACATTTGCTGAGTACCATAGGTATTTAACTGGCAGAGTTCTGGAAGGGCAGCAGCTTTGGATCTCTGAGAGGTCAGATGTACTTGAGGTATTCAGGCTGCGTGAAATTTGAAAGAGCAAAATGACAGTTCTGTTCTCGGATTTGCAATTCTGCTTTGCCATCTGGATAGACTTCATTTAAGCTGGGTATAGGTTGTATAGATGAGCAAATCTAGCTGCTGTTTTTATTAACTGAAAGACAAAATCTGTTTAAATTAAACAATTGCAACATGCAGACTAATTCACCTCCTTCAATTTAAGGTGTTTTTCCTGTCAGGACAGAAACTGTTGGAAGAAAAAACCACATCCCTAATGGGCATGTTTATGCTGAAATGGCTTAGAAACAAAGGTGCTGGTCTGCTGAACCCCTCTTAAAAATACCACACTTGCTGTCTTCCCCTTAAAATATTAGGCTGTTCACTCATTTGGCATTACAGCTCTGCAACATAAAAATGTGATGGATTTCCCTAAAAGATTGTTGTCTTTTTCTGAGGATGGAAAGAAATATAATCATCTTGATGTAGATGCAGTTAGAACTGATAGCAGTAGCCAAGGTGCAACATTACTTTGACTAGATATTATGGGGGGGTTGTAAATTATTTCTCAACTCCCATATGTATCACTGTATGGATTGCAATGCCTCTGGTCACACCGAGATAAGGAGCCACACCAACAACTAGAGGGAGATTTCCCCACTAGGGCTCCTCCAGAAAGGGGCGGTAGCAGGGTAAATCGAGTGCAGCCAGGTCCCTCAGTACATACCTGAACTCTTAGTTCATACACTTCTTTCTTGAGCTGATTTGGACTTTTTATAACAGAAATGGCTCCGGTGGTGTTGCTGATTTCAAAAGAACCTTCACTTCCTGCAATAAACCAAGATAGTCTAGTTAAGTGCCGTTCTTCCTGTTTCTTGAACCAGCGCGATATTCTTAATGAAGTGTGCAGTTAGTATATTTGTCTGTATGTGTATCCACTCTGATAGGCTATTTTTAAAAAGTGAAGCATTTCTATGCCTGCTTGTAGTGTGATAAGAGCACAGATGAGGGCCAACAAGAGTTTCCTCTTCTAGGAGCAGCTAGGCAGAGCTCTGACCCCACAGGCAGCTGCCCTTGCTTTTCTCTCTCCCATGCTGGCAAGGTTCCCTTTGAGCCTCAGCAACTGGGCCTGCACATTTGGTTTTCCTTTCTGTTATGCTGCTGCCTTTACATGTTGGTTTAGATAAAAAACAAAAACAGAAACAAAAACCACTACTCATTTTAATTAGCAAATGCATACATAATTAAGCTTCTGTGCAACAAGAACATTGCTCTTGCTATTATCAGCTAAGGTGAGAAGTCTGACAATTTATCCTAAAGAAGCACAGTCACTCATTCTGTGAAGAGCGGCTTGGGAGAAGCATCTTCTGGCTTTAAACACCCAATTTGTTAAACAACACTCATTTTCTTGCAAGGCGCCAGCATGAAAGGGGACTTAGGAGAATCTAGGGTAAAGCCTAGGCTCTTTTCACAGAGGTTGAGACAGCTCCACAGGCAGGACGAGGCTGCAGGCTGACTTTGGTCCATGCAGTGTAACTTCCATCTTTCCGAACAGAAAACCAGTTACAGGGCTTTGATTCTTTTCCACTTGGTGAATTTGCCCTGCTCAGAGAGGGAACGGCTGGCAGCTGGGAACCCATCCTACCCTATGTGCCCCAGTCTCACCCATAGGATTCTCCACAGGTTCTGCTTTGTTGCAGAGCCTATCACTGAAAGGATGTGAGGAAAAAACCCTTAAAATGAAGGAACTTGAGGCTTTTAGAAAAGAGGATGATCATCTGAAAGCCCAGTCATTTTTATTTCTCTCTAACTTGATTCCAACGCTTATTTTTAAACCATATGATAGAGTCCCATCTTGCTAATACCTGTAGTAACTGCAACTTCTTTAAAGTATATTAGACACAACATTGAACAGATTGACACATCTAGGGGGTCAATTATTAACATACATTGACCTGGAAAGCACATCCTGACTGAGAAGGAGCTGAAGTCAATAGTAGTTTCAATTCACAATACCACATTGTCTATTTTTAGGGAGAGAAACTGATAACTCAGGGTATGTAGCAATGCACATGTTCCTCCATTTTGCATTTTTAGAAGGTTAGAGTACTTTCTAAAGTTATCCTACACACTCTAGATTAAAAAAAAGTCTTAAAATAAATGATTTCCCATTTGCTGATTCCCCCTCCCCCCTCCCCTAGCCTTCTCTCTCCAGGTAGAAGAGTCCCAATTTTTTCAGCCTTCACTTGTATGGGATGTGTTCCAGGTCCCTCATCTTTGTGGCCCTGTGTGGAATCTCTCTAGGAGTATTCTGTCTTTAACTGGGGACACCAGAGCTGGACATGGTACTTCAGACATGGCAGAGTAGAGAGGGAGGATCACCTCCCTTGACCCAATGGCTAAGCTCTTTTTAGTGTGCCCCATACACCATACACGTATCTTTGACAGCTTCCCTGGTTCATCTGCCTTCACATGTTTTCCTTCAACTGTTTTTCCCCTTGTTTAGCTTCTTTCTGTAGCACTTCTATGTTCTCATTCCTCATTCTCCGCCTTTCTTTTTACCTTTCCTCATTTTTCATCTGTTTTCCTATTCTGCAACCCCTATTCTACCTATTCTCTTGCATCAGGGGAGAAGGTACTTATTAAGCATGATCCCATCCCACATCAAGATAAAATCCGAACTTCAACCCTCTCCATCCACTCTAGACATTGCATTTTAAACAATGTAACACACTGAAGAATTTCCTGAATAGCTCTGCAACTGAACTTTGCATTTTTTGCATGAAACTGTGGGGTCCTGGGAGTCTGGGTGCCCAGTTATTGTGGAAGTCCTGTTTTGAAGGAAGAAAGAACCAAATGAAACTAAAGATTTAGCTTGGAGCTAAGCAGTTGACTTCACCTGCTAATGAGTTGTCAATTCAGGTAAGGTTTGTATTTATGCCATTGAAAGACAGGCTACAGACACCCTCAGTAGACCTAATGAAACGCATTACTGCTTTGATAATATCTACTTTCTTACAGTACGGTTGACAGATTCTTTTCACTAGTAAATATCATTTCTTCCAAGAAACCAGAGATTTGGCAGTTTATGAACCCCAATGAAAATGTTAATAAGAACAGTCCTCTTATTGCCATGTCTGGGTCTCTCAATGCATTTTCTCATTTCCTTGATCAAACTGTAGAGATGTTCAGTGGCACTGAATGCATCTCCCTTCATGTTTTCTTAAGCGACAAGCAGGCTACTGATGCTTAACAAATGAACTACACTAACAACTCCAAGCACAGTGCTGCGAAGCGGATACTGAAACTCAGTGAATCTTACCTTGCTTTTTGGTAGGCATGGCCCTGGAGTTGTTTGAGATATTTGGTGCTATTCCATGTGAGTTTGTTACAGCATTATTAACCTGTAGGCTCTTCTCTCTCTAATTTCATGTCACATCTAGATTTGACTTCCCTTCAGATTTCGTATAAGCCAAGTCTACTCACCGTTCACGATGCAGTAATGAATGCTGTTTGGCTTTCCTCTGTCTCCATCAAGTGCAACAACAGTGAGGACCTCAGAGCCCTGGGGTGAAATAGGGAATTATGGTTTGTGTGTTGAGATCAAAAAGCAATGAAATTACAATGGTGCATTAATAAACTGAATTTCAAAGAGTCCTTCTGCAGTAAGGCATAGAGGGAATGGTGGTACTTTTGCTCATGATGCATGGGGAACCCCCTGAGGTTCATTGATTTCCAGTGAGAAAAATGTTTCTGCGAAGAGACCGTGCCTGTTTGCCTAGTGCCCAGCCTCTTGTCCCTCTCTTCAGATTTGGAGTAACAGATCTGAGACCTGATCGCTTCAGTTTGCTACCAAGATGGTAAGTGGTAGTTGCTGGTTCCATGGTAAATATGAATTTGTGTGCACCTGATAGTTATTTCAAGATCTATGTGTAACTCTCAGAATAAGTCTATGTTCCATACATTCCAAACATCTGCAAAGAACGCAAGTGTTACTCTGCCCGGCAGAAATGTAACAGCCTATGAACTGAGCTGCTGTGTACTGTCACACATTTGCCCCTGAGGAGGAGAACGAGGCAAATGGGGTGCTAACACACTGACAGTAGTCTAAGGTTAGGTATTTCATAAGTAGATAGCATTTCTTATCCTATGTATGAAGAAAATTTTAATTAAAACATGTATCAGGGTGAAAGTTGGTCCCTATTCAGTACTGTGCCTCTGCTTAGGTAGAAAGAAAACTAATGAGTTTGCAGCTTTGGGAATGATACGTGTCTGGAAGCATCACCAGCATCAAGACTACTGTATGGCTAAAGTGCCATGATACACTGACTGGATAAACTCTACACTCTCTTTTGAGTAGATCTGACAGTAGGACTTTCTGAGATGGTGGCACAGCCAGGAGATCTCTGTATTCCTTAGGCTGTCTGTGATATATAAGGAGGTGTATCTTCAGCAGTAGGCATAGCAACAAACACAGTTTTAGGACAACTCGTACGTGGTTCTCCTCAGTTTGCCCCTGCTTTCTTAGTATTCTGGTGCATTTGGACCTGGGAGGATTTCCTGGGCCCTTCCTACTGCCTAGCTGAGCAGAAAGTACCCTGCGCTACTTGGTGTCAGGTTCACCTTGGCCCAGATGAGATATTGAGAGGATAGTGCAGCAGCCCAAAGCACACGTTTATTTTGGCTGAAACGTGAAAGACTGCACTTCTGCAGGTCAAAACCAGCACTTACTGCAAGCGTATCCTCATAGACGTATCCATAGTAGGGAGTCCCAATGAACATGGGAGGAGTGTCCTGAACATCCTCCACGTTGATGGTGACAGTTGTTGTGGCTGAGAACACTTTGTTGTCTCCCCTCAGCTTCCCACCGCCATCCTAGAAGAGAAGTCGCTGTCAGATCCCTCTGCTGAAGTATGCAGGCAATTTCAGGGGAAAATTAAACAGGTGAATATGACCGAAGTCTTGTGTAGCGTAAGTGTAAGCATGGTAAAGCACAAACCCAGGAGTTGTGTGACAGCCACAGCATATAAACAATCTCTAGGGACCTTACCACCATTGGCACTGTGCTGGTGGTACAGCAATGCCAACTAGAGAAATGCCTCACGGTTTTGGAAGCCACAGCTCCGGCTGGAGGTCACTGGTCATGCTGGTGTGAATTGTCCTGGGCACCTGCTGTGCCCATTCTGAAAGTTCTGGATTTTGGAAGAGATTTGCTCCTTATTGCCCAAAAGTAGCATTTAACCCAAGTTCTGTTATTTCTCTTCAAATGAATCCTGGCTAAATAAATAAATAACAAAGTCCATACATTTTTCACAAAACAAGAAACGTAAAGCCACTGTAAGTAGCAGTGAAAGTATTCTCCTTCCACACATGCGGCCACCAGCCTGACAGCTCTCTGCAGGATCCTGGGAGACATTACTTCAGAGTCTGAATTTTTAATGCCTGTTATGAATCCTCAGCCATGCTGCAGGCGCTGCACTACTGAGAGTGACAGTGGGGAGGAAAGAATTGCAGCAGCATTTGTGGGATTGGTGTGAGATCCTGCCACAACACAGTGGAGACATGGAAAAAAGAAATATCCACAGACTCTTCCAGAGCTCTGCCTCTGTTGTAACATGGTTGTGTACCAAGCAGCACCGGGGAGTCCAAAGAGACTGATGCGTCCCAAAGCTGGGGCTGCGTGCAACAGTGTTTGCTTCTGAGCGAATCTCAACGTGTAAGGGTGACTTGTTGCATAGGAGCTCACCGTCCTGGTGCTGGAGCCTGAGCTCAGTGTGGGGAATTCGCCCCTGGCCCCCCTCTCCATGGTACCCTCCATTCCTTCAGACGTGGCAGAGGGAGTGACTGCTGTCTCAACAAACTTTTAAGTCACGCTTCTGTTTGACCTAAGCTGCCTTACTCAAATACAATCCTTCACTTCCTCCACTTGCAGAAGAAAGCTTTGTACCTTGGCTACCACGACAACAAAATGCGTTCTTGACTTCTCGTAGTCCAGGGTGATCCCCGATTTGATGCGCAGGACGCCGCTGTGACGGTCTATTGTAAACTTATTAGCATGGATGTTCTAGAGAAAAATGAAAGGAGAAAAGGCAGAAGATTACAGGTATGGAAACAAGATTGCCGTAGGGATTAATCTTTTATTTCATCTGCTAAAGGAAAAGACTAGAATAATGATACATCATTCACCCAAACTGTATCTGATGCATTTCACCTCTGTGTGTTTATGAAAAATTCATGAAAGAGTCATGAGCCTTTCGTTATTCAGAATAAATCAGTTACTTCAATGTGGGTTTTCAAAATCTTTTCCATAGTGAATTGACACCTAAAAGACATCTGACTTTCAAAAGGGCCTAAAAATGTCTCCCTCCCCTTTCGGCGAGAGTCCCTAACTGTGCACCTTTGGTTTTCCATATCTATGGTCACTGTCACACAGTCTTTGTCCTTTTGGTGACATCACTACCTGCCCACACCAGACTTTACAAGAGTGCTCTTTCTGAGCAACTTAAGAATTGTGCGAAAGGATGCAGCAGCATATTTTTAATAAATAAACTTATTTAGTAACCTTTCTGTTACACAAATATATTAGCTAGACCTGGAAGCTGGAAATAGCTGTTCCTGGCTTCGGAGTCTGTTGGCTTACTGGAAAAAGCCCTGTGCAAAACTGAATCCTGCACATATTGCATTTTAATTGGCTCATAATTGGTGAAATCAAAACTAAATTTCAACAAGGTGTTCTTTCTCAGTGTGCCCGAGCTCTTAACCAGATTACCTTTAATGCTATGTAAATATATTCCAACTCGTCTCCATACTGTGTCTAAGGTACATACTGCAACAAATTGGTTTGTGTTTTTTTTTTTTTATTCCACTGCCTATTGCATAAGAGAAACTACCGCTCATCTGGAGGAAAATGCTTACTGAAATAATGGATTTGAAGGGCATTGTGTAAAAAGTTGCCCTTTTGGCACACAAACGTCTGTCCAGCTTCAAATATGAAAGCTTTCTGTTCTTCCCCAGAGGGCAACACCAAGAAGGCTGGTTGCAGGTGGGCACTGGCTTCATCAGAAAGAACAGGTAGTACTCTATAATGCAACACAGGTTTCAATTTTGCACCAGCCTGCTGCATCCAAGTACAGACAGGGTTTCCATGCACTTTTCCTTCTGAAGGAAGCTATATCGTGCTTTTGATATCCCATCTGCACACAGGGTTACAAATTAGACTTGCTCTCCCATCGGGCCAAAGAAGGGGCCAACAGGAGCCGTGCTGTGATGTGCCAGAGTGACAGTGGAGACCCCAGCTCCAACGCCTGCCTGCCAGGCTGTGCTTGACTGCTTCATGGCAGACAATACCCATTTGCCAAAGCTTATTTTCTTGTGCATGCTACAGAATTGGCCCTGTAGACACTGGTAGCAGCTCAATCCTCTGAATCTTAAATGAGAGATGAGTCTTAAAAGTACAGATAATACTTTACCTGCAAGAAGTAGGTGATACTTCCTCCAGAACCGGTGTCTCTGTCAACTGCCTCAATCTTAAAGATACTGCTGCCAGAAGGAGAGTTCTGTGACCAAAAACAGATACTACAGTGAGACAGAAGTGGCAAACCAGCAGAACTACAAGAAGTGAAAATGGAGCATGTAAGGAGACAGAGAAAGAGTGCTCGTAGAAAGAATATGAATGAATGAGGGAATCAAACAGGCAAGAGATTAAAAATGGAGGAAACTGGAGCAAAGCAAAGCTTTCTGGAATAATCAGGAGGGAAAACTGCTAAAAGAGAGTACCCTATTTCCACTGAAACCAATTCTAAAATCACATTGTGGAACTTACCCACTAAGTAGCACGCCTTAAGTCCGAACTGACTTTGGCCAAACCCCATAAGAATGCGAGTTAGTCCTCCACATCTTGTGACTTTACTGGAAACACACCAGCTCGCTCCTCCTTACATTCTACTGAAATACAGTATGCAAAGAAACTTCACCAACCTCTGGGACTTGGACTATGTAAGGTGTATTGATGAACTCTGGGCTCTCATCATTAGCATCCGTTACAAGGATCCTCACTTTCTCCGAAACCTGGATTGGAATGTGAAGAACATGTTATGACTGGAGCTGATTTACGTGAACCTGTTCATTTTCCTACTAACGTGCGGCCAAAGGTAATGAAAAGATGTATTGTAATACAATGTCTTTGCACTAACAAAACTGAGCACATAAAAGAAAAAAAAAAATCAGAAAATCACAAAAACCAGAATAACTAGCCGTGTGGAGAACACCCAGGTATCTCTAAAGTGAAAAAGGAGTCTTAAAGCACTTCATAGGTTATAGATTGGGGCTAACTTACAAAAGTCATTTTTTTTCTTTGTGGCATTCAAACTACCATGATGCATTTTACAGGAATTCATCAAAGACCATGTAAAAGTTGGCACCTGACAGCCTAGAGCATTAATTAATATCTTATTCAATATCATCCAACCAGGTCAACAGCACGCAGAATTTGGATGTATGAATACATTCTTTTAATATTTAACAGACTACCCTGAGCAATCTGCCTTTTTAAAAAATATGGAACCAAAATATATTTGATCAACCAAACTTTCCAGATTTCTCCAGAGTGGGCACGTGGATGCAATCCCTTTAGTAGCTATTTACAGAAATGGTGAGAGCCATTGCCTCTGTAGGATGTAGTTGCACCCCAAACATGGGATGATCTCACTCCCCTTGTTTGAGATGAGGAAGATCTCTAGAGTTATCTGGTTTTGTGGATAGTTAGAGGGTCACATTTTTGTGACACCTCCAGAGACGAAGCCCAGGTCCTTTTACAGGCAGTCTAATACCTTGACCACCAGAATATCTATCAGTAAATTAAAAATGCCAAGGAAAATTGAAGAACTAGGACTGGTTGCTCATGCCTTATATAAGACCTTAATCATTAGACACGATCAAAGTTCAGCAGCAGACAAGAAAACCACCTTGGCCTCAGCAAGTCTTCTTAACATCACACCAGAGAAACACTGCAGGGGTGGAGGCCAGTCAGCTTTTGCACGTCCAATTCTGGTTCCAGTTCTGTTACAGTTCTTGCAAAAAAAAAAAAACAAACAAACAAAAAAAAAAACCCTTCAGTTCTTTCTTAGTTACGCCTCCCACTGAGCTGACAGTGAAACTTCAGGGGTAGCTGAACACATTTATAAAGCAAACTGCAAGTACAGACCAGCTTATGTAGATGCATTCTGGCCAAAGTTAGTAGTCATGAACAACAGTAGCAACTGCAAATGGGGCAGCTGACACAACCCCTGACCCCTCATGGCCATATGGCTGCCTGGGCATGCACACTCTCCTTTGCCTGCCTGCAGCTCCAGACAGACGCAAGAGTGCAGACATCTCTCTGCTCTGCACACAAATGTGAGAGAAAATGGGTGCTCTGGTACTGCTATGACAATAGCGAGTGCTTTTCTTTACAAATGAGCAAAGCCTAAAGAAAACCTTAATGCTAGACTTCAGCATTAAGGTGGAGGTCTTCATCAGAGTGATTTTACATATGTAACATTTTTTAGCTGATAAGAAGTTGTCCTTTTCCCCATGGGAAACACTGATTAATAATCATCTTTTTGTTCTATTTAATTTCTTCAACTGCAATTACAGTTTAAAAAGGAAATGTTTAAGCCCACCACAAAACATTCAGTCAGAGAATGCATCAGTTTTTGAGTTTTCAGTGAAACAAAACTGAACTTGTTTCAAAAGAAACAGTTGTTACCAAGCAATTCTCACTCTAAGCAGAAACGTGCTCTACCATTTGTGCTGCACATGAGGAACATGGTAACTCTTCACAGAAAACCAGGTCTCTCACTTTGCAATGTACAGCTTGCTCTTATCAGGGCTGACAAAGTTATCAGTGATAATTTTGTGCTTTCTTCTCATAAACATTTACAGCACTGATGAGAAGATCCCAAAGGTCCATACTCTGATGCTATGAGCAGACTCACGGACCGAGGAAAGGGGAGCAAAACATCACACTTTAAATTACAGCTGCAATTCCGATGTGCCGCTGTAAATCAAAAGCTTGAGAAGAAAACCCACAGTGTTTAGCACCACCTATGACAAAATGCATATTGCCAAGCAAAAGACCAACCGGCTTCAGTTGCATACTTTAACCATACGTGTCTGCATACTGACCAACTGGTGTGTCCTCGGAAAGGCTGAGGAGTGCCATGTTCCCATTTGTGCTCCTGGCTCCATTATCGAAGAAATAGGGGGCATAATTTGCCTGAACTGCAATTAAAACAGAAGGCACAGAAAAACACATCATCGGTGGCAGTTACCTGGCTGTTACCCGACTCTCAGTAAACACGAGCTCCATTGGGAATACTACGAGGGCACAACATATCCATTGCTGCAGTGCACTTTCAGGGTTCTATCTGCACGGGCACTTTCAATACACTCGCTTCTACCTGCTACTCTGTGTTCACACAGCAGCCAATGAAGAAGAAGAGCATGTAAAAAAACATCAAGGGAACCAAAGCAAGCAGCAGGACCTCTCTAAGAAGTCTCAGTCAGCTCTGGGCAAAACGTTAACCCTCCTGGCAATGCCCACACGCGTCTCACTGAGCTGCACACGCAGATCTGAAGCTCCCGGTGCCTCAGCACCTCTCCCAATGCTCTGAACACATTCTGCCCTAACGTTATGCCTACTGCATGAGCAATTAGCCAGAATTAAATTGTTACTTACTTCCTGCCAGACAACAGCAGAATTTAAGAAAACAAAAAACAAAGAATAGGTTAGTGGTGTGCCTACTGATGCCATTAGCTTCTAAACAGCCCATCTGAAACAAATCTATGTAAGCACAGAGGGCAACAATTGCACAGGGGTCAGCAGTTGGCAGGGAAAATATTTCAGGACAACATTACCACATCAGTAAGGATTACCACAGGATTTAAGGTTATGCTGTACCCTGCTATATTCTTATTTAAAGGGATCATTGTACTCACCCAGAGAAACGTGCACCACACTGAGAAATAAGGAGGGGACAAAATGCCTTACATGCTTCATCCCACTGCAGAAGGGGACAATTTCTTCTCTGTTTTAAGGATTTTAATTGTTTTTCTCTGAAATGTCCAGGAAAGCGTCCTTCAGGCTGATGCAGTGGAGAAATGTGCAAGAGGCAGTAACAGATGCTAAGATGTTAAGCGGATGACACGTCTTAATTTCTAAGGAATTTAAAGAAGCTCCTTCCTACCACGTAATTAGACCAATTACTTTGCAGGGAGCTGTGGGACTCGTTTCTCAGGCATGATTTGAAGGAAGCAGTGCACCTCTTAGAGGTTTGGCTGTGCTATCCAAACATGAAAGTCAGAGAAAAGGTGAATCTGAAGGTTGCTTTCTTTCTGATGTCTCTAATTCCCTAAGCCAGCCCTCTGCTTTTAAGAGCCGGAAGAGGTTTCTTTTTGTTTCAGTTATAGAAATTACAACAAACTATAAAGGAAGAAAATCTAACACAAGCAGCAAAGAGTAAATACTGTTGTTACTGGATTAAAGGAAACAAACCGCATTTATGATGGCAGAAAATACTTAAAATTGCACACTAAAAATATAGAAATCAAAAGCTTTTTTTTTTTAATTGTGAGTTGGCACCGTTATTAAATGCTCTGCACATAAAACCTGTCTGTGTTAGTTTAAACTATATTTATCATCCAGTTAATTATAGAGCTAAAAAGCAGCCAGTGTGAGAAGCTGTTGACAAAGTTGTTGGCTGCTGGAAGAAACTCCCTCAGTGGTGATGCCTCTGGTCAGGGATGCTTATAAAGAGGGTTAGCTGTTTGGATGTGACCTGAGGCAAATGATTTATTCTTCTGCTTTGTGAAGGTTTCTGCAGCTATCAGATAACCTGGCTGAACTACAGTGTCTCTGCTGTCAAGTGTATAATATTTAAGATCTTTAATTTGTTTTGTCATTTTCAGTAGAAAAATAACCAAAGCAAAGCTGTTTTACTATCCCACTAGCCTGTTTTGAAAGGAAATGTGCTCTTTTTTGTGTGGTTTTGAATACTGGGTTGTGGTGAGAAAAACAAATACCAGCATGCAATTGAAATAAAAGAACAGGCTTTTACAAGAATAAAAGCAGAAGGATGAGTTCCTGTTAATGCTGTTTACTGTTTGTGTTCTATTTATTTGCATAAATGAATTTTGTGGAGGGCATCAGGAGTATTGGAAATTCAGACTCAGATTTCCAAGCCTTTTTTTTTTTTTTTTTCCCCATCACTTGCAGCATAATTCACGTGACTGTTGCATTTAATTGCTTGGGAGTGGCCACTCAGAAACTGAGACAAGCTGAGAAATGAGTGGATGTTAAGAGTAATTCTTAATGTTGTAATGCCAGGGGTGGTCTGAGTTGGCAGAGATAGTATTTAAAAAGCAATAATGATTTTTCTGAGCAGTTTTTCCCTTCTTCTCAGTAACGGGTACATTGCTCACTTTTTAACTCAACTTTCTCATTCAGTGTTTCCCCACATCAGTAGCATGAATCTGGAGGGTTCTTCTGAAATGATACAAATACGTATGAAAGGCTGAAAATAAGCAAGAATGATTATCCTCGTATCTTTCATACGCTGTCATCCTAACATAAATCCACTGGAATTCAGGCAGTTCTCATTTCTCCCATTGAGAAGATGGTGCTGTTCTCTTGGAGAACTTCAGAACGTTAAAACTGATAGATTTCACAGCTGCCTTGCCCTTCCCAAAACTTACTGACGTGAAGATTTCTAAAGAGCACATGTAGCTCTGTATGCTTTTCCAGTACAAAATGAAGTTTGATATAGTTGAGTTAGAGATGTAGTGTGGGCTTTAATTCCAATTGCCTCATTAGTCCATGCCTACATCATTCAATATACTTCAGTTGTCACGTGTATGTAGCAAAACCTAAAGTGTGTGGGAAACAAATCTGACCATTAAATTTGCATAACATAGTTGTGTTGCTCTAGACTGTGGGCACGGGGAGAAACAAAACATACACTTCAGAAAACAATCTACAAATACAAAGAATCAACAGATTAAGCTGGATAAATGTAGTTCAAGAACTAGCAAGGAAAATCTTTTACTCCTTCCTCGTGGGAGTTCTATTTCAGATAATTGGGCCGTAGAGTGTAAAAAGCTGAACTACCAGCTTTGAATTGTATAATGCTTATGGTAAGAAGAAGATAAGAAGCATTAGGACATTTATTGAGGTTGATTAAACATGTCAACGAAGTGGAGGAGAAATCCACAAAACCCATATGAGTGCAAACACAGTATTATTAGATAAACCAATAACTAAAAATAATTTCAGGTACGCATCTCGCTTAGTAAAACTACACTTATTTTCCATTTGCAACACTATGGATTAAAGGCATAAAGACTTTAATTTCAAGGAGAGTTAAGCTGAATACAACAAGAACTCAGGCATTAAATACTTCTTATATCACATTTTTGTTTAAAACAGGAATTAAATAGTGTAGAGGAAATGCTAATTCATGGTCTGAAGCAGTGATTGAGCACCTGGCGGGAAGGCAGGGCCAACCCAGCAGAGCTCAGGTGTACGCAATACACCTGAGTGACGAGAAGGGCTGGAGCCAGGATCCACCCCTTCCCAGCCCTCATTTAAGGGTTGAAAGTAGAGGTGAAGGTATCTTGCTGGAGATCCCTATGTGGTTTTCTGATGGTAAGCAGATTCTTTTGTTTCTGTGTCTCTAGCTGTAGTGCTTGGATGAGCCCTCTCTCACTGTAGTTTAAGACCTTTGCTCCTCTTGTCACTGCTGTGCTTTCTATCATGTTATAAGTTTGCATTCAAAATTGGAGTTGAGTTTTAGGTAAGTTTAGCTTACTTTATTTTCAGCTGTAAGGCAACGTTAAGGCTGAACAAATATTGAAGCGTACAAATTTCAGTTTGTAGTAGGTTGATGTGAGTTACTGAGACAAACTGCATTTGTGTTATACTTCTCCTCCACAGGAAGCTTTGAGTAACTCATTAAAAAATACCATATGGGTAAATGCTTTGTTAAAACCAATTCCTCTAGAGAGAAACTGAAGAAGTAAGAGCTTGAATATTCTGTTTTCCTGTCAAGAAAAGGTTTCTCTCTGGTTTGTAGAGTCAGAGCTTGAATCTTTACCTATTTGGATAATTTATTAGAACTCAGTGTGCTATGAGAGGAAAAAAGTGGATTGTACTGCTGTGTACTAGAGAAGCAGTGAAGGATGTTGTCTGCCTTTTTCTGATGCTTTTAAACATGTTTTTCTCTCTAACAGAAATGGATGCAAACAGATCTTCAAATGCTGCCTGCAGTAAAGGGAGATTATCTGGATACTTTACAGCAGAAAGTGCTGTCAGGCTGCCCTCCTCCCTCTTTTATACAGACTAAGTATTAACCTTGTAACTTAGGACTTAAAAAGTAAATGTATTCTTTTGCACGTGCTTTTCTATATATCCCAGAGTTTTACCCTGCGGCCTTTTTGAAAATAGGAGCTGTCCTACTTGTGCTGGTGACTGAAATGAATATTCATAATTTGAATATCTTTATATAATTGTTCTTTAACAAGTTTCTTTATTTTCTTCAAATGTTCTTTAACACCCTGCCTTGAGAATAGTTCTTATTTTTATTGTAAGTTATCTGTGTAAGAGGCATGATGTGCATTTACAGAAGTTTATCTCTATAACTAACAAAATCTTCTTCTATTGTCTACTAAATTTTCCTGAACTCTTCTCAAGGTGGTGGAGAGGTTAGAGGAGATCCAGGTCAGCTGAGAATCTTCTGTCAAGATATCTCTGCACATGAAAAGGTAGGTACTCGTAGTAGTGCAATTTCAACCAACGCAGTGAAGGCAGTACGATTTTGCTTGCTTAGTTTGTTCCTCTGTGAATCTTAAGTCTTGTTTGTGAAGTCTTGCTGAAGACTGTGCACAAACAAGTCTGTAGAGAAACAGCAAGTTTCTGAGAAATGGTGTTAATGAGCCATGTGTGCTCCTTTTGCTTGACTGATCCTCTGTAGGAGAGGGACAATATTGCTCTCTGGACTTCTAGAGTCCTCCAGAATTTTTCCTCTCTGAGGTCAAACTATCTGGCATTTTAATGGTAAGCTGACCCTCATTTATGTCATGGTTAAGTGTACTCAAATGAAAATATAAGGTCAAAATGATACGAAAATAATGAGTAGGAAGATTCTAGAAAGGCAGTGTTGGAAGTATGCACTCTCATTTCCAGCACCTCTAGGCTACCAGAAGCTTAGAGACAAATAGCTTTATATTGTCCTTCTGATGGAGGAGTAAATGCTCCTCCAAATTCCTGCTCCAGGGAGGAAGGGAAGGGAAAAGACATATGGAGTTGCTAGTGTTTTTAATATCACTATCCATTCAACTTTGTGTTGGAAACATTGAGCCTGACTGTTTTCCTGTACTTGGTGCAAAGATAATGTTTACTATCCAGAGAGAGGAGGACTTTGTACTAGTGTTAGAACGAATTGTGATTAGATCCTATTTCATTCTGTGTTCTCCATTATCTTGTTTGCAGACGCGGTAAGGTACTGCAGTTCTGCACAGCTCCAAAGCAATTATCAATACAAATACAGATGTGAGTATTTGAAGCACTCAGGATCTCATTCACCAAACCAGTAAGTGTTTGTCATGTTTTTTTTTTTTTTTTTAAATTGAAATAATCACAGGGCCAAAACACTTACAGACTAGCATGGAACCCATTTTGTGAAAATGGAGAGGTTTTCTAATGCTTCTATGTTGGTTTTTTTTTTTTTTCACTCAATGGAAAGTTATCTCATTCATGTAAGTCCTTAGGGTAATTCCATAAACATCAGAAGTCTATTTTCTGGCATTTATTTTTCTTAATTCTCACTTAGGTACACTTCAAATTTCAGTATAACTTCTACAAGGCTAATGTGTGAAAGTGACAGCATAATGATGCTTGTTGAAAAACCAAACAAAATCCAGCTATAATACAACAGCTATTAACTTCACTAGCACCGTGTCATGAAAATGTTTCAGAACACGAAAGTATTATTCAGAAACACTGCAGTATTATCTTCCAAGCAAAAAATGTTTGTTTTTTTTTTTTTAATTTAAATGTATTGTATCCCCTTCTGCAGTGTATATGGACAGGTACGAGGTATGTTAGTCTTACCTTAGCTCTTCACAAAGAGCTTGCCGTAGAATAAAATGTCACTTCTGCGTGAATGTAACCTCCATGATAATTATAGTTGAGATACACTCACCTAGCTTTGGGGTTAAAAAAAAAAAAACCTAAATGTGGGTTTAAAAAAAAAAAAACTTTTGAAGGCATACAGGACAGTAATGAATTACGTTGTCTCTGGGTTCTTAAAATACTGTAACTTTCTCATTGTTGAGCCTCTGTCACATATTCTGATTTGCTCTCAGAAAGAGAAATATCTCTTTGCTAAGGTTTAGAGACCTCTTTAGGAAAGGGAGAATATATCCTAAAAGACTTTCATGTCACACACAACTTGTGATGATAACATGTAATAGAATCACCTTTCACATGTTAAAGCTTGGAGTAATGTGTTAGAAATGGTGAGTTATTTAAAAAAAAAAAAAAAGTTAGGTTTGCCAGTTCATAACTAGCTATGCAATTGGATCTTCTGGTAGTGGGTTCATGGTGTTTTTTATTCATTTTTGTTGGATTTTTGTCATCCAGCTTGGAAAGATTTTCTTTAATTTTGTCCTTAATTGTGTGGAACTGTTAGTGAATCTTCTGCCTTTCATAGCCTTGTTGTACAAAGTGCTCCTTACAGTGCTCAAAATGGGATGGCCTTTTCAAGCACATCCAGTGCCCCTTTCTGAGGAGAAGAGTGAAATTAATGTCTTTGAAATTCAGTTGGAGCCATTGCTTTTTGCAGGGTTCCTGCAAGCATGGAGCATTGTTGTGTGTCCAGGTGTTCTGAGCAGCTGGAAGTCACTACCAGTTGGAACTATGTCACCATTTCTTTTTAATGCTAAGGTGATGTTCTCCTTAGTGTTTATGTACAGTTCTGCAATTTTGACGTGTTGTTTAAGCAAATGTCATGATCTAAGATGCAGCAATATGGTTAATATATGCAAGTACTGACTATGAAATTTTTTCTATCACATTTGTTTAACTCTTAGCCCCTTTGAGAGGTGTGCAGGAATGTTAACTTCCTTCAGTACTTCACTTTTTTTTTTTTTTTTTTAGAATGCAAAAAACTGTTTATCTGTCAAGCACTGTTACTTCTACTGCTGATGAAGTCTTACTGCTTCAGTATGCCTTGACAAACTTATGATGCTCTTGTCAGAGATCTGTCAGCCTCACCTCTGTGCTGGAGGAGAGTTTGGAACAGATTCTCCTGCAATCTGTGCTAGGGCATGTGGAAGAGAGGAAGGTGATATGAGACAACTAGCATGGCTTCAGTGAGTGCAGATCCTGTTTGAACAACCTACTTTTTTTTTTTTTTTTTTCCTATGATGGAGTAAATGGGCCAGGGAAGAGCTGCTGATGTCAACTATCTGAATTTTGGTAAGGCTTTTTACACGGTCCTCCACAGCCTCCTTCTCTCCAAATCCCTAAGATAAGGATTTGATGGCTGGATCATTTGTTGAATGAGGAAAGTGAGTCAATGTTTGGAAGCAGCTCAGTGATGAGTGATGTCCCTCAGTGGTCAGTACTGGAACTAAAGGTCTCTAGTATGTTCATCAGCATCATCAAGAGTGGGATCACTCTTGCCCTCAGCAAGTTTGCAGATGGCACCACGCTGTCTAATACTGTGAACAGGTTTGAAGGACAGTATGTAATCCAGAGAGTCCTAGACAACCTCAAGCCGTGGGCTCTGTAGGACCTCAACAAATCCAATTTCAGATTCCTGCACATGGGTCCCCAAGGTTCAGCAATTCCCACTATGGATACAAGCTGGGGGACGGAAGGATTGAGCAAAGCCCTGCCCGAAAGGACTTTGGGGTACTGGTGGTTGGGAAGCTGGACTTGAGCCAGCACTGTGCCCTTGCAGCCCAAAAAGCCCAAAGCTAAAATCTGCTTTTGAAAATCTAGTAAAACAAACAAACAAAAAACAAACAACAACAAAAAAAAAACTTCAATTTCCTGCTTTTTGTGACAAAGGCTTTTTTTTTTTTTATGATGAATGGTATTCTGCTTCAGCACTGTGAGTGCTTCTGAGCCATTACTGCTTTTTAAAAGAAATTTACCTGTCTGATAAATATTTCTGCCTGTCTAATGTTTAGCCTTGTGCTTGTTACATCCTGTGACAAACGGTATCTAAGGTGCAGGAATTTTATTTCTTTGGAAAGGGGTAATACTTACTGGGGTTTGAAGCATTTTTTTTTTTTTTTTTAATGATGTGTAGATCTCCTGGGGCTTTAAGTAGATGTTCAAAACATGTCTTTCACCTGTGAAAACAACGCAGCACTGATTTTTGGTTTTTTTAAGTGCTTTGCTATGTTTTGCCTTGAATGTCTCCAGGGCTGGGGCATCTGTGGCTTCTCTGAGCAACCTGTTGCAGTGCTTCACCACCATCCCCTGAGTCAAGAATTTTTCTCTTAGTATCTAACCTAAACCTCTCTTGATTACCTCTCTCTGAGCCATTTTCCCCTTGTTCTGCCCCCATCTGCCGAGGGGGAGGGTGGGGGGGAGATTTGTCTCCCTCCTGCTTTTTTTTTTAATTATTTTTTAAGCTCCCTTCAAGTCCTAGAAAGCTGCAATCTTCAGTTCTCTGAGCATCTTTGTGGCCCTCCTCTAGGTAATAGTGTTTCAAGATCTGATAAAACATTCCTGGCAGAATAGGCAAACAGTTTGATTTCTATATCGACATGCTTGGGTTTGATAAGGTTAGCTATGAGCTGTGTAGTCTGTCTAACTTATGATGTATCTTCCTTGTGTTATTTGAGAACATCGTTCACAATTAGCCTGTTAGAAACGTGCCAAGCAACCCTATTGTACATCTTTTCGGGGCTTAGTCAATGCGGGTATTAACTGTAGAAATGATGGTTATCTTTCTGTATTGTTAGTCTTATTATTATATCTCAGTTTGTCTGCCAGTGCCTGCAGCTCGTTCTTTGCCTTTTTCAGCACTTCAAGATTCTCTTGGAATGTCGGCCGACCCCAGGTGCGCCCCGTCGGCATCCCGGGGCGGGGCCGCCCCGACGCCTCTCAAGCTCCGCCGGAGGCCGCAAGGAGCTGCGAGAGAGCTGCTGGGGTTCGCTGCGTGCGGGAGTGGTCGGCGGTCCTTCGTTCGGTCCTTGCGCCGTTGGGGTGGAATAGCGGTACGAGGGGCTGCTTTTAACGCGAGACCTCGGGATTCTATGCGATGTTCTCTGTTGCGCTGTTTCGTTTCAGGCTGGAGGGAGGTCTCTCCTGAAGAGAGATTCAGCCCGAATCGGTGAGCCGTTCCGGTAACAACGGGACCGCGGAGGAGGCGAGCGCTCTGGGGCCGTTCGGGACCGTCCGCCCGCAGCAAGAGGCCGTCCGGTTCTCGCCGCGCTCCGTTCGGGGCTGGCGCGGAGCTCCCGCCGGGCTCCCCCGGCTTTTCTTCGTCTCCGCTCGGCTGCTGTCTACTTTCGGGGGGGCCGCCGTGCGGTTCCCCGAGTCCTAGGGTAGCCGTGGAATGTTTTCAGCCTTTCCAGGGCTTTGTAGAGAGTAGTTCAGTTTCTGCCGCTCTCATCGGTGGGAACGAGCGGGACGAGGCCGTATTCCTGCGGCCTCGGCGGTGCTGGGAGTAAGAAGCAACGCCAAGGGCTGCTAAAACGCGAGCTTTTTTCTATCGCACGCTGAGCGAGGGTTGCAGCAGAGCGGCTTGTCCACTCGAACCGGCGAGTGTCTGGGAGTCGCCAGGTAAGTCATCTGTTCCTGGGGCCGCTGCTCGGCCGTTTTTTTTTTCTTTGAGATCAGCACGGAGCCTCCTTTGCCGAACCGCCCGAGACAGAGCACGACCGTGGGCCGGCCTTAGCTTCCCCTCCCCTCCACCCCGAAGGATGTTGCCAATGATTCGGTCCCTCCCGCTTCCAGCACAGAGTGAGAGACTGTGGATTTCCTCAACCTCCCCTGCCCCTTATGGATAACTTCAGGAGCGTCATCTCATTCTCATAGTGGAGTCACGGTGGGACAGCTTGCACAACTGGAATGCTGTTGTGGATGGCTATGCTTTGTGTTTTGTTTGTAGGTTTTTTTTATCAGTAGGGAAGACAGAGCAGTGAGGTGGTGGAGTTGCTCTTCCGGTGAGCTAATTGGAACATACTGAGGTGTGCCTGGGAACAGATGAAGAACCAGGGGTGCTGGGTGAGGCTCAAGAGGCAGTAAATGTGGGTAATGTCACTGGGGGTTTTGGGGACAGGCGGGGATGAGGAAGCCAATGAAATTTTATGCACGCAGCTGAAAGTAACCTCAGAACCGTGTGTGTTAGTTCTCTGCAGGTGGCAGAGAAGCCAATGAGGAGAGGGGTGCTGCCGAAGCTTGTCCTCCGTACTGAGGAAGGGCCAGCTGCAGACAAGAAGACCAGGGGAGGCCTAGAGTGCAGCAGCTGCAAAGCAACAAGTAGGAATGATGCATGGGTCTTGGAAGGAGCAGAATTCCTCCTCTTAAAGGACTTAATTGGTGGTGTCCATTAGGTTAGAGCACTGGGAGAGGTCCTCAAGCAGTTCTTGATGCTCAGGTGTTACTTCCACTGTGTTCAGAGGAGGTGTATCTCTAAAAGTAAGAAAAAGAGCAGAGTTAGCAGGAGACCTGTGCGGGCAAAATCAAAGGGGAGGAGGAGGAATAGATGGGGTGAGGAGGGCTAAGGCCCACTTGGGAATCACTTTTGGGAAGAGAGGTCAAGACTAACAGGAGTTCACAAGTTTAGCAACAACAGAAATAAGATCAAGGGGAAAATAGCAGCCTGCCTGCTTATGATGCAGAGGCCTTGTTAACAGAGGACGGGAGAATGCTGGGGTGTCCAATGCCTTCTCGGTTTCAGGGGTCACTGCTGAGGCGGCTCCTTCAGAATCCTGGATCTGGTGCGGAAGAGTCTTTAAGGAGGGGTGACCCTGTCTCGATTGCAGAGTAGCTGGTCAAAGATGATTTAGGTAAAATCCATGTCTTTAAGTACCTGGGCCCTAACAGGGGATGTACTGTGTGTGCGGAGGGAGCTGGCAGAAGCAGTTGCTAGGTAGCTCTGTATCACATTCTCTATGCTCTCTCTTACAGAAAAGATGGCCAACATCACCACTATCTCCAAAAAAGGGCAGTAAGGCTAATCAGCCTCACCTCCTTGCCTGGAAAGGTGAAGGAACAGGTTGTTTAAAATGTCATCACTAAGTCAGCGGAAGAGAAGAAACCGTAAAGGAATGGTCACAGTGGATTCTGCAAGGGGAAATGTGGCCGGATCAACTGGGTAGCCTTCTGTGTTTCCCTGTTAGATGTTGCAGGGGGTATGTCAGTACAATTAGTGAATATCTTAAGCACAGGAGTCTTGTTTGCATGCTGATGGGAGGTATGCAGTGTTTACTGCACATCAGAAGTTCTATGAAAATAGAAGGAGGAATGACTTCACCACCAGTGATGAAATAGGCTGCTGAGTCCCCTTTTCTGGGTCTATTTGGGGTTGGTTTCCTGGGTGATGGGCTTTAGCAAAGTGGGACTGGACAATCTATCTTATTGCAGGGTGGTTGGCCCAAAGGTGTGAGAAGCTTCAGCAGCAGCGGGTGGCCTGGGGGAACGAGCTTTCGGACCTGAGGGCTGTCCTCCACGGCAGCCTCTTGAATGTGCTCAATAGAACTGTGCTTGCAGGTTTAGGGCCAGTGCGGGGACTCTGACAGCGAGACTCCGGTGCCTCTGTGAAGCGAGGTAAGCCACATCGTTATGTTCCATCCCAGGGGCGAGTCAGGAGTTTCTGGCTGGGTGCCAGGGTAAAAGTCCTTTGTGTTTGATGGTGATGGTTTGTCTTGGTTTCATGTTCAGAGTGTGGCAGGTCTGCTTCTGGAGCAGGGGAGGTGAGCAGCGCTGCCTGCAGGAGTATGGGGTCCTGGGGCCATTGTCTCTGAGGTCCAGCACTTTAGAGCTGTTTCTCTTTCCTCAGGTTCCTGCACAGCTGGTGTGTGAGGAGCGAGGTCTGCATCCTTGGTTGCGAGCTGCAGAAGAAGCAGAGGGGGTTCAACGGATAGGCATGAGTTTGTGTGTTGCAGGTGGTTCCTTGGCTGTGGCAGACCTCCTAATCCCTGTGTTGGTGTGTGGTGTGTACTTCCCCGGGGCTCCTGTTTATTCCTTTTCTGTTGGAGGCTGGTTGAAGCTGCGGCTTGTGTAGAGGCGAGTTGGGGTCTCAATTGGTTTAATTTGCTTGCTGTGTCTGCTTGTTCAGTTTTCCTTAGTGGTTGGATGTTTGTAGTGTGGAGTTGATGCAAAGGGTTGTTTTCTTTAATTGGAGTTGGTGTTGTTTGAGCTTAAGGGGAGAAGCACAGGCCCCACAATCTGTGAATCATCTGGGCTGCCTGGGTTGTTTTTTTGAGTAGAGTGGTGGGATAGTTTGTCTCAAGTCCAGTTTGTCTAGGGCCCCAGTCCCCACAGCTTTTTAGCAGGTGTCCCGGTTCCTCCTGTTCTCATTAGTGGGAACAAGGTGGATGACAAGGCAGATGGGGCCACATCTGCAGCCTTGGTGGTGCTGGGAGTCAGAAGCAAAGTCACAAACTGCTGAAACAAAAGCTTTCTCTGATTGCAGGCTGTGCAGGGGTTGCAGCAGAGCTTCTTCAGCTTGAAGAAGCTGAAGCGATGAGCGTTTCTGAGCCACCTGGTGAGATTTCTTTTCTTAGAAATTGCGTTGGACTGCCGCTTGACAGCCTCCATTTCTTCGCAATGAGCTCGGCACCAGTGCTGCTGCTGGGCTCCCACATGGCTTCTTGGAAGTGCTGAGACTGAGCGTGACCCTGGGACAGCGTGACACTCAGTGCCCTGAGAGGGCTTTTCGGGTGCTTCAGCCCCTCCCGCTTGCAGCACGGGAGTGTGTATTTCCTCCCTTCCTTTGTGTAACTTCAGGTGTGTCATCTCACTTGCATTGTGGAGACAAGGCGGGACAGCTTTCAAAACTGGAATGCTGTTTTGGATGGCAGGCTGTATTTCTCTGAAAAGGAGACCAGCAACTATGGCAGCATTTGGTGAGAGAACCGGGAGCAATGAAGAATCGCTGGAGCGCAGGGGAGGAAGGAGCATGTGGTAGGTAAGTGTGGGTAACCTCACTGGGGGAGTTGTTTTTACAGAGCAGGATGAAGAAGTAGATGAAGCTGTTTGCACACAGCTGAGGGCATCAGTTCTCATAGTAGACCAGAGCCTGTCTGCTGTTTGTTAGGAAAGCAGAGATTTCTCATTGCAGGAAGTTCCAGCGATGCATCAAGGACAACTTCTGCTGCAGAAGATGGAGGACCACTGCCAGAGCTCATCCTCCTTACTGAGGAAAGGCCAGTTGGGGACTGAAGGGCCATGGGCAGCCAGGAGAGCGGCAGCTGTGTGGCAGAGGAGTTGAGGATGCACCTTTGCGTACCGAGTTGGCTGAAGCAATTTTGAAATAGCTCTTTATCCTATTACTTGTGGTGTTTCCTGTAGGAAAGGAGCCGGAGGACTGGAGGATAACCAACATCCCTGAGGAGTTCAGAAAGAATGAGAAGGACGGCTCGCACAACTACAGGGCAAGCAGCCTCACCTCCTTCCCTGGAAAGGTGAGAGAATGGCTTGTGTGAGAGGTCATCTGCAAGCAAGAGGAAGTGAAGGGGTTTCTAAGGAACAGCGATCAACCAGGTAGCCTTTTCTGTTGTTGAGAGCGTGTGCAGTTTAAGAAGGGAGGGATGTGTGTGTTGTGTGGGGGAATATCAGTGCTGGTTTTAACTATTTGAAGTGTTGGAGTCTTGCAGATGGGGCTGGATGTATTTGGCAGTAGAACAGAAGCAGCACTGTTGTTTGGGAGCACCAGGAGTCCTATGAAAAGAGGAGTGTTTTCTTCAGTGGGGACACAAGGTAGGTCCAGAGGGTTTTGTATGTGAGGTGTGTTACAGAAGACCTTTAACCAAAGGAGCTGAATGGGAACATGTCATTGCAGGATGTCAGCGTGAACAGGACAGGATTCATCATCAGCAGGGGCTTCAGACTAGAGGGTTGCCCTGCAGAAGGGATGTATGGAGCTCTCAGCTCAGGTTCAGGGCTGGAGAATGGATCTGGATGCTGATACAGCAGTGCCTTTGGGGAGTGAGGTGAGACTTTTTTTTTTTTTTTTTTTTTTTCCCCAACTGGGAGGTGCTTCCTGGTGGAAAAAAGTTGTATGGCAAGTTGTTCCCTGGAGGAATGGAGTGATGAGAAGTGCTGCCTGGGTCTCCTGCAGTCTTGTAAAGTAGCTAGTGCTGCAGCTTGTTTGATAGCTCTTTTCCTTAGGTTTGTTTGCAGCTGCTCTCTTTGCCTGGGTTGAAGTTTGCTGAAAGCTGTAGTTGCAGGAGAAGTGCTACCAGGTCTCTGGTTCCAGGTTTGGGCTCAGTTGAGGCCTTGTTTGGTTTTGCACTATGTGGTGGTGGGATAGTTTGTCTTGTGTGGCATGTTAGTGATTGTGCAGGCTTTTCTTTTTTTGCAGTTGTTGGTGTTAGTTGTTTGAGGGGAGAAGCTGTTTAGACTACCTAGACATGCTGGCCTTGGAGAAGCCAGGCGGTAGCGCTTTGCAGAGTGAGGCGGAATCGCTTGTCCTTCTCCAAGCCTTTCCTGAGAGAAGAGATCCTGCAAACTTGGAGAGCTTAGCTAAAGTGCATGAGAACGGGTCAAATGCATTCAGAGGATGAACACTGAGCGTGCTGGTGGTTACTGCCAGAGAAGTTGGCTGTGGACACGGCCAGGCACACAAACTTTTTTTTCTTTTTTTTCTCTGTTTTTAATTGCAGTTCCATCAAGAACAAGGACCAAACAGTAAAGTGCATGCCTAAAGTCACGGTCTGACTTGCAGACAACTCTGAAAAGCGAGCCCTCGTGAACCTTATAAAGTTCAATGTGGCCAAGCCTGCCCCTTGTGTCAGGGTCTTCCCAGACACAACTACAGACCCAGAGGAAAACTCACTGAGGTCAGCCCTGTGGAAAAAGATTTGAGGATTTTAAAAGACTAAAAGCTCTACATGAGCCAACAGTGCACCCTTACAGCCCAGAGGGCCAATGGTATCCTGGGCTGCATCACAAGTGAGACAGCTCTCAGAAAGAGGGACAAGATGGTCCCCCTGCGCTCCACCCTGACAGGACCCCATCTACAATGCCGTACCCTGGCCTGGGGTTGCCAACACGAGGACTAACACTGAGCCACTGGAGTGGATCTGCTGCACCTCTCTTATCAAGAAATTAGATGATTAAAGGAATTAGATGTGTTAATCACAGAAGACAAGGCCTCACTGCAACACTCTAATGGAGCTTATAAACAGGAGCAGCACTACTTACATGGCCTGTGTAATGCTACAACATGATGTTAAGCAATAATCAAAGTGTGGCAAAGCCTTAGGCTGAAACAGAGGACAAACTTAAACACTGGAACTGCCACAGATACAGAAACAAAGGAAAAAAGCTGCTTACCTGCAAAAAGCCTGCCATAGGCAGACAGCTCCAGAAAGGTGCTCTCACCTCTACTGCCAGCCCTTAAATGAGGTCTGTAAAGGGCAGATCCTGGCTCCACCCTTTCCTCTCGCTAGGCTGTATTGCGTGCACCTGAGCTTCCCTGGGTTGGCCCTGCCTTCCCTCCAGGTGATCAGTTGCTGGTTCCAGCTGTGACTGAGCATTTCTGCTACAGTTGATAGTGACAGGGCTTTAAACTAACAGAGGGGAGATTTAGGTGATGTAGTAGGAGGCAGAAATATTGTTCTCAGGGTGGGGAGGCACCAGCACAGGATGCCCAGAGCAGTGGTGATGGCTCTGTCTCCAGACACGTTTGAGGCCAGGTCAGATGGGGCTCTGGGCAGCCTGATCGAGTGAGTGGTGGCCCTGCCCATGGCAGAGCTATTTGAACAACATGATCCTTTAGGTCCTTTACAACCCGAGCAGTTCTGTGATAGAAATAGATCAACTGAGGCTGAGCCTGTTTTTTTTTTTTTTTTTTTTTTTCCCCCTGGGAAAATTAATCGACTGTCAATTAAAAAAAAATTACTGATTTCAGTAGCAGAAAATAATAATACTAAAAATTACTATGCTTTGAGAAAACGCTTGTCTTTTCCCCCTTTCCACGCTTAACTTCTCACTAAGTACCTCTCTATTATCATGACGATTTACACTCAGACCCCTTTGTGATGGAGCAGACAGTGAAAGATTATGTCACGGTTTCTCTCTGCTGTTCTTTCCCTCTCGCTCTTTTCCTCTGCTCAAACAAGGGCCCTCCATTGGATGCCGTCCCTTTGGTGTGTACTCATGTCAGCGGGGGTTCATCCATGGATGGCAGTGAAGTAACTCCTACTTTGGAGAAGTAACTCCTCTTCCATGAGTTATCCGTGCCTGGGTTGCCTGCTCTGCTGTGGAACGCCTCTGTCTCTGACCTTCACGATCCCTCTGCTCCTTCCCACTAGCTCTGTATTCCCGTCCAGTTCTTTCTGTCCTTTCTTACATTCCTTTTCACCAACAGCTCTTCTAACGATATTGTCTCATTTCTGGCATACGTCTAGCGCAGAGCACTCTAAAGCCGACTGTAATCGTCGCAGGCATCCCCTAATATTTCACAGAGATTGCTCCTGCTGCTTCCCTTTCACTATCTTACCACAGAAACCCAATAAAGATACCAAGATCTATTACTAGGAGGAATGAAAACCCTAAACATTTTGAGCAGGATTTGCTAAAACAAAACCCGAACCAAACCAAAAAAACAGTGCGACTTTGATGAGATACTAGAATGAGTGGAGAAAATGAATAATAGGGTAGATCACAGGTTTAGATCTCAAAAACCTTGAGAAATGATCACTAGCTGTTAGAATACTTTCCCCAGATCACAGACTGTAAATCAGTGCTATTCCTAATTCATGACTGATGAAATGCAATATTTTTTTCCATTCCCAATCAATGCACAACAGTAGGACTCTGACTGCAGTTGGAGTCTACAGGCAGCCAGAGAAAATCCCAACATCAAGTTACAACGTGAATTCCAGTTCTCCTAAATTTGTATGTGTTCAGACATCAAGTGAATTTCACGAATTACTTCTTTTCAGATCCAGTCTAATCTTCCATAGAGAACAACTTCAAAATTCAGATTATTTAGATGTATAGGCCTGAATCGAACAACTCTTTTGATCACATTGTGGCATCTTTCCCAAGTTTACTAAAAAATTTTTTTTTTTGATTTTTTCCATTTTTACCTCAAAGTCAACAGTTAATACATGTATAGAATCATCAGGTGTTTGCCTACTGCACTGAAAGAATGGAAGTTGGGAAGCTAGAAGACAGAAAACGAGACAATCAAAAAATGCCCAAAAAACACCAGAAGCAACTTGATTCCCTTTTCTCTCTCCGGTCATGGCATTAGAGCCTCTTTTCTTATAACTGAAATCTTATACAAATAAAAATGAAGCCAAGCCTCTGCTCTTTATCCTCTACAAAGAAGGCTGTGAAAATCTTTTATCCCATCCCATTCATCAAAAGTACGCTGAGAACACTTGCTAAATCTGCCAAACCCAGTTCTGTAATAAAATATAAATCTGGTTACGTTAAAATAACAGATCATGAGCCTTCAATAGAAAATGATTAGGCTGCCTGATGAAAAAAAATCGAGCACTTCAGATGAGAGAAACCACAATTCTGATAGTAACTGAGAACAAACCAGGAGTTGTCATCACCATAATTGTCATTTGTGATATTCCTTCTGACAAGATTTGTTCATATTAACCAGCAGGCAAATTTGGGTAAGACAAAGTATTGTTCACAGTTTCACTGCAAGAGAAATATAGATTTTTTTCTACCTGATTTATCAAACAAAGTTCAGCTCTGTCCCAATATGTTCATGTGTGATGAAGCAAGCAAAAATCAGTGCCTATTAGAAATGTAGCCAAGTGCCGAGCTTCTTTCCATAGATTTCAAAATCAATAGGCTTTACAAAAACAACTCATGGGTACCTTTCAATATATCTGTTCTCTCAAAATAAGGAGGATGCAGCTTTGATCTTGAGTATGCTGATAAAATGCTGCTTCGTGTTGCAATTTCCGAAAGTTTTAAACCACTGTTTGTTTGTCAAAGCAAGGAAACCTGCCCCTCTTAGGCAGTGACACACAGGTTGCAAAGCATGGTACACAGTAGCAAGTGTCTCATTCTGGGACTGGATTCTGCTCCCCCTTTACTCCATAGTATGCCTGTGCTGGAATTTCTGTATAGTAAAAGGTAGAGAAGAAAGCATTTTATTCTATATCTTGCTGTTTTGAAGTTTAAGTATCAAGGAAGTGATACACAAAAGGTATGGGTTCAACGGAGGAAGCACCTTGCCATTAAATATTCATCTATGAAGTTGCCAAGATGACGGGAACTTGGGATGGCAGATGAACAAGCCAGGGATGCACCACAGCTGTGTGCTCACCTCTCATTTTAACAGTAGCCTACATAGATTTCAAATAAGACACAGTTTAAGTCCTAGATCAATCTTGTGACACAAACAAGCAGGCATACTTTGTATGGACTGAGAAACTACAAGCCAGATAAACTAAGACAAACCTACTCTCAGAGAAGCTTAAGGTGGAGCTTCAATTCACTTACTGTTAATGAATTATTATAATGTAGATTTTTTGCATTAACAATAACCCATTTTTAAAGAAGAATTACTTGTAAAATTATAAATTGTATTATCATCAGCATTTTAAAAGCAGCCCGTGAAATCTCTTGAATCTAAGTTCAGGTGCTGAGTTGGTCTTTGTTTACTGTGACCTCAACATTGATTTCGTTCTAACATTTTTGCTTATTGCCCAGAGACTTGAGCTTGGCAATAGCCTGATTCCTTCCAGGAAGGTACGTAATTGTCAGATGATGATCTGAAAAGGGAATACACTGTGGTAATCCTTTGCAGCCTGCTCCTACTGTTAGATCAGGAGTAGATTACAGAATCACAGAATCACAAGGTTGGAAACGACCTGCAAGATCATCTAGTCCAACCACCCTCCCATTCCTATTAGTACGACAAGCTACTAAACCACATCTTGTAGCTCCTCATTCAGGTGCCTCTTGAACACTGCCAGGGATGGCGACTCCACCACCTCCCTGGGCAGCCATTCCAGTGCCTGACCACCCTTTGAGAGAAAAAGTTTCTCCTCATGTCCAACCTAAACCTCCTCTGGTATAACTTCTGGCCATTTCCTCGGGTCCTACTATTTGCCTGGGAGAAGAGGCCAGACCCTTTTGCACCACAGCCTCTCTTCAGGAAGTTGTAGAGTGCAATGAGGTCTCCCCTGAGCCTCCTCTTCTCCAGACTGAACAATCCCAGCTCCCTCAGCCGCTCCTCATAAGGTTTGTGCTCCAGACCCCTCACCAGTTTCGTTGCCCTTCTCTGGACATGTTCCAGGGCCTCAATGCCTTTCTTGTAGTGAGGGGCCCAAAACTGAACACAGCACTTGAGGTGCGGCCTCACCAGTGCTGGGTACAGGGGGATGATCACCTCCCTGCTCCTGCTGGCCACACTATTTCTAATGCAGGCCAGGATGCCATTGGCCCTCTTGGCCACCTGGGCACACTGTCGGCTCATGTTCAGCCGAGCATCAACCAACACCCCCAGGTCCATTTCCTCTTCACAGTCATCCAACCACTCATCCCCAAGCCTGTAATGCTGCCTGGGGTTGTTGTGGCCAAAGTGGAGGACCCGACACTTGGCCTTGTTAAACTTCATCCCATTCATCTCAGCCCAGCAATCCAGCTTATCTAGATCCCTCTGCAGGGCCTCCCTGCCCTCAGGCAGATTGACACAACCTCCCAACTTGGTGTCATCTGCAAACTTACTCAGGGTACACTCAATCCCTTCATCTAAGTCGTCAATGAAGATATTAAACAGGATGGGCCCCAGCACCGACCCCTGGGGGACACCACTTGAATCAGGTCTCCAGCTAGACTTCACTGCATTGACCACCACCCGTTGAGCACGGCCCTCCAGCCAGTTCCTTATCCAACAGAGGGTAAAACTGTCCAAGCCATGGGCAGCCAGTTTCTGCAGAAGGATACTGTGAGAGA
Source organism: Lagopus leucura (assembly GCF_019238085.1). NCBI lineage: Eukaryota > Metazoa > Chordata > Aves > Galliformes > Phasianidae > Lagopus > Lagopus leucura. Next base: position 4,878,371 of record NW_024962255.1, on the reverse strand, counting down.
CCATGTCAAAGGCTTTGCTGAAGTCAACTGCCTTTCCCTCATCTACCAGTCTGGCCACCCAGTCGTAGAAAGAGATGAGGTTGGTCAAACACGACCTGCCTTTCATGAACCCATGCTGGCTGGGCCTGATCCCGTGGACATCGTGCACGAGCCGTGTGATCTCTCCCAGGAGGATTTGTTCCATGACCTTCCCTGGCACTGATGACAGGCCTGTAGTTTCCCGGATCCTCCTTACGGCCCTTATTGTAGATGGGAGTCACATCAGCAAGCCTCCAATCCTCTGGAACCTCTCCAGTCAACCAGGAGCACTGGTAGATAGCCGAGAGCGGCTTAGCGATCACCCCCGCCAACTCCCTCAGCACCCTAGGATGAAGCCCATCCGGTCCCATGGACTTGTGACTGTCCAGATGGAGGAGGAGCTCCCTAGGCCTCCACCTCAAGTTTACTGCTCTATAATGCAGTAAACACTGAGCAAGTAAACAGCTCAGACAAAAGTAATCCATTACAGCCTTGATGTCCTAGTCAGAGAAGCCCCAAGGCTTTTGATGTTTTCACTACAAGTTGCAGTAGCCCCTGGCTGTCCCCAGGAGAAAGGAAGAAGCACAACTTTCACTAACAGCCCCAGTCAAGGCTTCTATGAAACAGTGATGCCTCAGCATTGCTGTTTTTCACAAAACTTCATTTACATAAGAAAGCTTTCTTTCAAAAGAAAGTGTTTAGGAAACACTGATGTGATAACACTTCTTCATAGGGCTGCATTCATCAAAAGTTCTGAACCAGTAGCGCTTCCAAATCCTTTGTTTGAAAACACTGTTCATCCAAGAAACAGATATGTTAACACATGACCACAGAAATAACATGTACAGAAACGATCACATGGAGAACCACACCAAACAGTTCAAAAGTCCCCATTGGGCTGAAGTTGCTTCACAAGATGCATTGAATACTGGATGGCTTACTTGCAAGAGAAATAACAAGGGCTACATTTTATAAAATATACCACGCTGAAGTATTTCTTGGCTTGGTCTTGCTCCAAACCATGCCCAGAGCCATCCATTCTTACAGCACACAAAGGGCTAGCATATGCCTAGCCTAACTTAACTTGCTTCCTGCACTGAGATACTTGAAATTCTTGGGGAGAAGAAACAGCCTCTTGTTTCTCCAGCTGCAAACACTGGAATGTAGTGGGAAAGACTGAGGGTAGGAGGAGAATACGTTAGTGAGCAGAAGACTTTGGGGAAGCTTTGAAGGGCTGTGAGGCAAACCAGAATAAGCACTTCAACTGGCATGGAGTGAAGAGGTGCAGAAGGCGAGGATCTAGGATGTAGCTCTTCATTGGGAAGGGAAGAGTTGTAGCAGTAAGCTTGAGAGATTGTGAACTATGTGGTTGAGGTAGTGGGGGTATGGGCTGTGGAAAGCAAGGGGCTAGATGCTATGTACTGGAATGAACTGGAAACTGAAACAGTGAGGAGCTCTAGGTTAGGAGACACTGAAAATCTCGAGTGAATGCCCTGCAGAACTTGGAAGCAGATGTTAATACAAATAATCTTAGCAGAGGATACACTAAGTAAGGATTTAGGTATTTACTTGAGCATATATTTGAGAATTATCCCCTGATCGTCCTATCCACACATCAAGTCTTCCTACTGTTGTTGCCAGAGATGCAGTTATTCTGACTCACATATTCTGATCTGTGTATTGCAGCATAAAGGCATTACATTCTCTCTAGATATTGGAAACCACAAAAATGTTTTGGTGTAGATCTGGATCCCAACATGTATGTGAAAGTCAAGCTTATTTCAAAAGAGACTACAAGTGCGTATCAGGAAAAAGAAGGAAACAACAGAAATTCCTTTAGACAGTGAGTCTTAAGAACGCTGTGTCTAAAAACTGTGGCGAGCTTCATGGACACACCAAAAAAACACTGTAATTCTCACAGTCCATTTTCAACTCTTAAGTAATCAGGCCTGCTGCTGCCACTATGGAATCATAGAATTAAGCAGGAGTTTCGCTGGAGTAAGACCTGCTGAATCCCTTGCCACAGTATGGCTATAACAAACATAAGCATCTCAATTTGATGAAATTAGGGTATTATACTATACTTCAGGGAGCATTAGGTGAATTGTCCACTGTAGACACTGGTCAGGAAGAAAGGGAGTCCCAGTAGGAACCAATGAAGGAAGTTGCAGTGCCAGCCTTCAAGCTTAATGGGTAATACACTTCTGTTTCATGTGCTATGAACTAGAAAAAAAAACAAAACAGTGCGAAAGGCTGATGACCACCGTGATGCCTTTTCTACACTATCAAAACACCACCACAATACAGATAGCTCAGTCCCATAAACCAGTGACTCCAGTTAGAAGAAAACATAGGGCTTGCCTGAGAAGGTCAAGGGATCACCTTCCCGGCATGGGAACGCAGCAGACTCAGTACAATTAACTGCATATTGCTCTTGTCTGTTTCCTTCAGCATTCCCAGACAGCTGAAAGGCCAGGTTCACAGAACAGGCAGGAGAGAAATCAAAGGGACCAGTGAACCCTGTTAAACACAGATTAAAGCAGCACAGGCCTGAAGGCTGCTTAGCCGCCATAATTCCCTCTGCCACAGGCAAGGAAGGTAGGCAGCAGTCCCTTTACTTACTGCCTTGACCTGTGTTTCCCACTATATTGTAGGCTGGACTGCCTACAGTCTAAGCAGTCTGACCCTGTAGTATCTTCCTGGTTAATAAACATTTGCTCTTCCTATGGGGTGAATGTTGAACCTACAATCTGCCTCACAATTGCTTTCTTTCCTAAATGCAGAACTTGGACTAACGCCACCAAAAATAAATTACATACAGTAGAAGGAGACTCTCTGCTTCTGATGTTCAAGGGAGATTTGACTACAGTAATCATTGTTTTTTTTTTTTGTATCAAAAATAATAAAGTCTGCAATGCCTGCCATAGTTTTCATTTTATATATCCAAGCAACACACTGCACTTCAGGGGCAACAACATTCCTTACCTAGAAATGGACCTAATATCTAAGAAAATGCACTTGAAAAAAGTACAATTTAAGATTCTAAAAACCAGCACTCACACTTACGAAAGCTAAGAATATTCATGGAATCACAGAATCATTTGGGTTGAAAGGGACTTTTTTTGGTTTGTTTGCTTTAAGATCATCTGGTTGCAACCCCCCACTATAGCCAGGGACACTTCCCTTTAGACCAGGATGCTCATCCTGGCTTTGAATGCTTCCTCCCCTCCCCCCCCTCCCCAGGAGAAGTTTACAGCTAATAAGGTCAGAAGCCTTCATGAGGAAAATAACAAACCTTCATCCCGCAACCCACTAGGCACGCGTAGGAGGGGAGGATCTGTGTGCTAATGAACTCTTGGGGCTGTAATGAATATGTATCTGAATTCCAGGAAAACTATTGATTATGTATTATTTTGGCCTATATCTGCAGCATGATTTTTCCAGATGCTGTGCAAATTAGGTGGATCTATCCCCCTTGCACCCAGTGTCGGTGCAGCACTGAATAAACAGTACCTGCTTTGTAATCTTACTTGGATTACAGAGTTTGATTCTGCATGTCAAGGGAAAGAACAGCAGAGAGAATCTGGGACATAATCTTTCACTGCCTACTCCATCACAGAAGGGTCTGATCGTAAACTGTGGTGATAATAGAAAGGTCCTCAGAGGACCTTTTTTTAACTATCAAGCATGGGAAAGGGGGAGAAGAAAAGTGTTTTCCCAAAGCTTACTATTATTATTACTTATCAGTCAAATCAGTAATTTTTTTTTAATTGATTGTCAGTTAATTTTCCCAAGGCAAGTCTCTTTTTTCTCACAACAGAACTGGTAAGCGATCTCCTCATTTTTCTGTTGCCCAGAGATTTCCAGCTTCAGTTCCCAATGAAGAGGTGCACAGAGGGAAAGGCCAGGTGGGAGCACGTCTGTTAGCTGCAGCTAACTCACCGCAGCATCTGAATGCATTCACAGACACACAGCCATTATGCTGGAAAGAAACAGAGCAATCTAACATTGCTCTGAGCTTTGCCCTAGTCATGATTGTACTGCCAGAAAAAAAACAAAACCATGCTTCTTGTCTGTCTCCATGGGAGTAAAAAATAGATAGCAGATAAGTAGGTCTCCCTTAAGTCTTCTAACTTAGTTTAGAATATCATTTTGAGTGTGACTGAAGTTGTACAAAAATGACAGTCTAGAAACGAGAAACTGTCTTTTCCCATCGCTGAGAGAACCAGTTTGCGTGAGGGAATACATCTAGAACACAGTGAGTGTTCAGTGGCTGTGAATACTTTTATTCGCTTCCCATTAACTCAGAAATTATTTCACAACGAAGCCAGAGAATATGACTTCTATGATAACCAATAACTTCCTGCCATGAATCTGCATTGTGACCTATGTGATATTAAGTACCCTGTGGAGGCTTACTTTGAGCGCCTCCCCAGCGCTCCAGCGATTCTTCGTCTCTCCTGGTTCTCTTGCCAAATGCCGCTGCATAGTTGCTGGTCTCCTCCAGAAAATACAACGTCTCATCCAAAACAGCATTCCAGTTTTGAAAGCTGTCCCGCCGTGTCTCCACGAGGGAAGTAAGAGGACACGCCTGAAGTTACACAAAAGAAGGGAGGAAATGCACGCGCCGCTGCCGCAAGCGGGAGGGACCGAAGTGCCCGAAAAATCCTCCTGGGGCGTCGAGACCGCCTCGGGGTCGCGCTCTGTCTCGGCCAGATCGGCGGCGGCACCGAGCTGATCGCGAAGAAACGGAGGCGGTCGAACGGTGGTCCAACGCGATTTCTAAGAAAAGAAATCTCACCGGGTGGTTCAGAAGCGCTCATCGCTTCCACCGTCTTGCCTGTTAGGGCTGAAGAAGTTCCACTGCAACCCCCGCACAGCCTGCAATCGGAGAAAGCTTCTATGTCAGCAGCTCGCGGCGTTGCTTCCGACTCCCAGCACCATCGAGGCTGCAGGAACACGGCTCCATCCGCCTTGTTCCCGCTAATGAGAACGGGAGTAACCGAGACGCCTGCTAAAAAGCTGTAGGGACTGGGGCTAACAAAACCCCGCAGCCGCGCTAGCGCTCGGGTAACCGAGCAGCAGCCCGCTCCGAAACCACGTCGGCGGACGGAGAACGGTACTTTGCCGCCTCCGAGAAACCAGAGTCGGCACGGCAGGACCCCCCCGCCGGCTCCGAAATGCTCACTGCCTCCGCGGTCCCACCGCTGCCGGAATGACTTACCGCTTTGGGCTGATCCTCGCCGCTTGAAATCCCGCTGCGGCCTGAAACAAAGCGACACAACAGAGAACGTCGCATAGAATCCCGAGGCCTCGCGTTAAAAACAGCCCCTCGTACCGCTATTCAACCCCAGCGACGCAAGGACCAGGCGACAGAACGCAGACCGCGCCCACACGTAGCGAATCCCAGCAGCTCTGCCGTGGCTCCTTGCAGCCTCCGGCGGAGCTTAAGAGGCGTCGGGGCGGCCCCGCCCGGGATGCCGACGAGGCGCACCTGTGGCCGGCCGGCCGCGGCTCCGCCGCACCTGAGAGTCGTTGCCTCGTTAGTGCGGGCGGGGCTCGCTCGGACCGGCTGGGGATCCTGACGGTTAGACGCGTGGGCTCTAGATCTGACTTAGGGACTGAAACTGCACTTTGGTTCAGTTTGTTATGCGCTTTCTCTTCGCACGTCATTGTTGAATTCATTAATAAATCAAATAATTGTGCGTGATTTGAGCGGATCACGTCCGACACCCTTCCGAAGAACATCCCCAGCCTCCGTTTTCTGAGGCCTCGCTGTATGCTTTCTGTCTCTGCCCCGAATGCAGCTGTGTGGACGAGTAGAAAACAGTCCCTCTGACTCCGCAGTCGTAATGACAAGGTCTTGAAAGAAATGTCAGCGTGGAATGTCTGTGACAGCTATTGCCCGCAGCTACTTTTAAACTACTGATATATCTAAACTTTCTCATGAAAACACCTGCAATTTGGTATAATAAATACAAGATGGTTTCACAGTGGATCAGCTCTGACTGATCGCCTGCCTGCACATCTATCTAAAAAAAAAATAAACTGCAAGTGTTTTCTCAGGAAGAAACTGATGGAAAAATAAATTACCGTATATCAACCCGGTCTCATTTTTTATTTCTAAAAAAGGAATAAAACAAATTCAGACATCCTCATTTTGAAAACTTAAACACAGCCTATCCTTTTTTAACAACATAAGACAATTTGTTCTGTTTCCATTGATCAGGCAATTTTAACTTATGACAAGTTGTGGCCGTGACAAATCAACCGGACCTCGCTGTGGCATGAGAAGTGCCTTTAAGTGTTCTCCCTTTGAGAGCGGTTCGATACCAAATACGATTCAGCCATACCATTGAGCGCGTTTAAACCGCTGACATTTGTTTCTTTAGTACCATCCTTTATCATTTGACTGTTTTTATCTCACGCTGACTCTAGCCACATCTATGACTCCTCACGGAGCGAATCCTTACGTTTGCTATTTTGCTGATTTGTTGGAATAGAGCGATTCCAACAAATGATGTACAGCCCTTCCTGCAGTAATGGATGTGCTTCGACAAAGGATAGAGCGGAGTTGCTTTATTAGTTTAAATTAAATGGTTTACAAAATATGGGAAGAGTGACTGTGCAACAGCGTTTTGGACACTTTCGGAAACCAAGGCATTTGTAAAAAAAAAACAAACAAAAAACAACAAAAAACAAACACTCATGCGAAACATACAGCAGAGAGGAACAGATGACAACGATGTCTCCAGAAAATACTTCTATTATGTGACTGGTTAGGAAGGAAAACGGAGACAAAAATGAACAGGCAGTAAATATGGCCTTTAAACTGAGCTTCTCAGCTCCTCGCTTTGTCTCCACTTGAAATTTGCTGCTTAATGTAACTCCATAGTTTTGCTTGTTCTGACGGGGAACGTTTATTGGACAGGGGCTGGAGTTGCGAATGAGAGAATAGGGAGAGATAGGCGTACGTATCAGATGGGCTTTAATCACCTTTCTCGACATAGACTGACTTACCAGGGAGACTTATATATAAAGGAATAATTCTGAAGGGTTCTTTCTCATTTTTTGTTCCTATGCTTCACCGCTGTCTCCCTGGATTTACGTCCTCGTGCTCCTATTTTAATATAAGAATTTGAACTTTGAATTTTAATTTCGGTATTGAACAACAACAACAAAAATCTTAAACCCTGAGTGCAGTTCATCAGCGCTTCCATATCTGAAAAGCTATTGTGATTTTTTCTACATTTTGCTAATGGTGCCAGGCTATAGGAACCGTTCGATCGAGTTTTGAGTATGCAGGTGAGCATATTTAGAAATTTAGATAAATAACAGACCCCTTGTCCAGTAATGGCACATAACCTACTTTTTAAATATCGAGCTTCCAGTTTTACATTTGGTATTCCTAACTCAGACTGTTCTGGTATCTTGGATATTAAGTAGCAACTGACTAAAGGTTTCCCTGTAGGAAAGACCTGTTCATAAACATTAGTCAATGATGAGTGCTTTCTCCTCGGGTTGCTATTCTATTCAAAGAAATGTGTCAAGATAAAGCCAGAACTCTGACTTAAGTAGTGAGAATTCATGCGGTTTTTTCACTTCCACTTACTGCTCCTTTTAATATATCCACATTTGAAGAATAGAACAAGTTAACACGCTTTGAAAAGATGGAAAATCACTGCTGGGTTGTGAATGGTCTACGCAAGACCGACGTGTCGGGATATTCTTAGCCTGCACTTCCAGAAAGCAGATGGAGGAAACTACAGATTGTTATGCCATCAAATAAGTGTTGAGTTCCATTCTTCCCCCACGTAAAGTTTAAATATATAAGATGCTTTGAATGCTCAGGACGGTTGGCCTTCAGAGTTCAAAGCCTCCCTTCAAAGGCTCGGTGATTTTTGACAGTATTATCCGCCCAGCCCGGATCTGCACAGAGTAAGCCCTGCTGCACATAGCAAAGCAGATAGCCGTGGGACAGAGGAGCAACGGAAGGCACGATCACACCAAGCCTTTAGTGGTGTCTGCTGGCTAAAGAGAGCGGGGTGAGAAATTTCTGTGTGATGTTCTTGCAAGATGGCATTTCCATCAAACCTTAGGCTGTGATCGCGGCTTCCTTCTCGCCTGCACCACCAGAGACCTTGCTGGCTGTTACAGAGACGTAAGTCTTTATAGGGGGAAAAACATTGCTTTCTGATCCTTGAAACTTTATCAGCCTGACTGGAAATGCTAAATCAGGGCCTCAACCACTGATAGAGCACCTGGTGGGAAGGCGGGGCCAGCCCAGGTGCGTGCAATGCAAGTGAGTGACCTGAGTGGCTGAAGCCAGGATCCACCCCTTCCCAGACCTCATTTAAGGATTGGCAGGGGGAGAAAGGAGGATTGAGGATTTTTCTTGCTGGATGTCCCTTCCAACTATGTAAGTATTTTAAAGGTAAGAGCTCTTTTCCTTCATTACATCTGCAGCTGCTGCATTTGGGCTTCTCCTTGTTTGCTCTAGCTAAAGACTTTATCATCCTACTATTATCAGGTAGTTTCCATCCTATTGTAGTGTTATGCAACCCAATCCTCATAGAGCGGTATCTTATCCTGTATTAGGAAGTTTCTTGTGAAATCTGAACAATTAGCTGTATTTTCTGCCTATTTTATAGCCTAACTTTTGTGGCCCTGAGCATTTTGTCAGTCTAGGTGATACATATATGTTTGGTCTCCAAATAAAAGAGGTTTAGTTTCTTCTGTAGAAACATCTTCAGTGACAATAGTGAGATAGACGCAGTGCTGCTTTGAAAGCAGTTGTTTATCTGCTTGCTGCAGAGCAGTTGGAGGGAGGTGGAAGAAGGTGGTGGGTTTCTTAGAATACAGCACGGTCAAAACAGCGCAATACTGAGAATGATTGAGTAAGAGTGTTCTTTCCAATAGCAATACAGTTATCAGATGCGTTAAGCTTTCTCTTGTTGCTACCTACTCTGAGACAAAGTTGGACAGATGCCCTTCCTGATGCCTATAGCGACTGTCACAATAATGTCTGTGGGTGGCAGAAGTCAGCTAGTTATTGGACTGAGATGGATGGAGTTGTCTTTTCCTTTATCTGATTATGGTTAATTTTGTGCAGGCATAATTTTTAAGATGACCTAAAAATATGACTCCAGTGGGAATGATATTTCAAAGCATGAATTACAGACTCTGGTTGTAACATAAGCTCTAGAAGGATAATACGCTGCCATAAATACAATGTAAGGGCACAGACAGAATTGTTTCCAGAGGGCTTATGAAAGGTACGGACAGAAACTTAAAGCACTTAAAGTTGCTAAAGCAATTGGGGCTTCAGTAGTTATCTAAAGGGAATATGTTCCCAGACTTCATGCTGACAGCAACTGAACATAACCAACAGACAAAGGAAATGCATGAAGACTTTTCAATTTCAGAGGTCCTCGAGAGGTGGGCTGCAGATTCGGGACCGGTGCTCTTCTCTCTGACATAATGGTCAGACTAAATGATGTATGACAAACTAAATATGCCTTAGAGTCCAAATTCTCTGTGGCAACGGTCCTGGCAAGTATTTTGCTTGCCCTAAGCTTTCTGGGAGTGCACGTGTTCCAACGTGTGTTCCAAAAAAAAAAAACAAAGGCCTGACATTTGTCTCTCTGGTGTCCCTTTCTATCTTTGGGAAGACAGGGCAGGAAAACTCATGCATTTTGCATGTACCTGATCTGAATTATAGACTGTCATCTTAACTTGTAACTTGATACAGGCAAGATAATTGCTTGCCTGAAGTGTTGACAAAAAAAGTGGAAATGTACACTAAATTTGCTGGGAGTGTGTATGGTAACTGTTGAGTCACGGCCTGAAGCACTGATTGATCACCTGGGGAAAGGACCTGGTCAGCCCAGAGAGTGCAGGTGAAGGCAATTCAGCTGTGTGACAGGAAGGGTGTAGCCTGGCTGCACCTCACTTAGATGGCATTTAAGGGCTGACTGCTGCCAGGGAAGGCTCTCTGTGGTTGGAGATCCCTCCCTTCTGGAGTTTTTCCCTGTGAGCCTAGATCCTGAAGTGGGTGAGCGTTGCTTTCCTGTTTGTTCTTTTGCTGTTCTGCTCCTGTATTGCCTTTTTACTGTGCTAATTTTTCCTACTGTAACAGTACCATAGGTGTTTGATTGCTGCTGTTCTGGAAGGGTGGCAGTTCTGGAATTCTGATAGAGAAGCTGTACTTCAACAAATTGAGGCTTGGTGAAATTTGAAAGAGCAAGATGACAGATTTGTTCTCCAATTTGGAATTCTCCTTTGCTGTTTAGATTGTCTTTGCTTAAGCTGGGTGTAGGCTGTGCAGATGAGCAAATGTAGTTGGTGTTTTCCTTAACAGAAAGATGATATCTGTTTTAATCAATCATAATGTGCAGACCGAATCACCTCCTTCATTCTAAGACTTTTGTGCTGTCTGAACACAAAATCTTTTATAACAAAACACATCCCTAACTGATGTGTTTGTGCTACGAGGGCTCAAGGAAAAAAAAGCACTTGTCTGCTGCTGCACCCCTCTGAAGAGTTACTGCTCAATTATTTGAAGCGTGCCAGACTTTGGGCAGTGCCGAATTAAATTCCTTAGCATGCTTGTTGTCTCCCATATGAAAAATTAATATGTTTGCTGGTTTGGTATTAAAGCTCTGCAATGGAAAAATATGATGAAATTTCCTTAAAAAATAGTTGTCTTTTTTTCTGAGGATGGAAAGAAAGATCCTCGTCTTGAAGTAGATGCAGTTAGAGCTAACAGCAGTAGCCAAGCAGCAGCATAATTTAGACTAGATATTAGGGGGATTCTGCAAATTGTTTCTTAACTCCCGTAAGTATCACTGTATGGATTGCAATGTCTCTGGTCGCACCAATATAAGGAACTACACTCACAATTAGCAGGAGATTTCCCCATGAGGGGTCTGCCAGGAAGGGGGTGGTAGTGGGGTAAACTGAGCACAGCTGGGGCCCTCAGTATGTACATGAACTCTTAGTTTATACACTTCTTTCTTGAGCTGATTTGGACTTTTTATAACGGAAATGGCTCCGGTGCTGTTGCTGATTTCAAAGGAACCTTCGCCTCCTGCAATAAGACAAGATAGTCTAGTTAAGTGCTGTTCTTCCTGTATCTTGAGCCAGCATGATAAACTAACTGTATGCTTCATTAAGCATATCTATCTGTATGTGTGTCTACTCCTATCACTAGATCTGTGGCAATTTTTGAAAAGTGAAGCATTTCTATGCCTGGTTGTAGTGTGGTAAAAGCACAGATGAGGGCCAACAAGAGTTTGCTCTTCTAGGAGCAGCTAGGCAGAGCTCTGACAGTGCAGGTGGCCAACCTTGGTTTCCTCTCTCCTGTGTTGGCAAGGTTCCCTTTGAGCCTTAGCAACAGGGCCTGCACATTTGGTATTCCTTCTTGCTATGCTGTCATCTTTATGTGCTAGTTTAGACAAAAAAAAAAAAAAACTGGTTTTAATTAGCAAATGCATACATAATTAAGCTTCTGAGCAACAAGAACATTGCTCTTGCTAATATCAGCTAAGGTGAGAAGTCTGACAATTTATCCTAAAGAAGCACAGTCACTCATTCTGTGAAGAGCGGCTTGGGAGAAGCATCTTCTGGCTTTAAACACCCAATTAGTTAAAAAGCATGCATCTTCTTGCAAGGCTGGCCTGCATGAAAGGGGATTTAGGAGAATCTAGGGTAAAAGCCAGGCTTTTTTCACAGAGGTTGAGACAGCTCTGCAGGCAGGATGGGGCTGCAGGCTGATTTTGATCCCTGTGCCGTAACTTCTATCTTTCTGAACAGAAAACCAGTTACAGAGCTTTGATCCCTTTCCACCTGGTGAATTTGCCCTGCTCGAGGAGGGGATGGCTGACAGCTGGGGATTGCTGCATGCAATCTCACCTGTAGGATTGTCCACAGGTTCTTCTTGGTTGCAGAATCTACCATTGAAAGGAGGTGAGGGAAAAGCTCTTAAAATGAAGGAGCTTGAGGCTTTTAGAAAAGAGGATGATCATCTGAAAGCCCAGTCGCTTTTATTCCTCTCTAACTCGATTCTAATGTTTATTTTTAAACCATCTGATAGAGTCCCATTTTGCTAATACTTGTGGTAACTGCAACTTCATTAAAGTATATTGGACATGACATTGAACAGATTGACACATCTAGGGGGTCAATTATTAAGATGTGTTGGCCTGGAAAGCACATCCTGACTGAGAAGGAGCTGAAATCAATAGCGGTTGCAACCCACAATACCTCATGTTAGCGTCTGCATACTGCAGGGAAATTGTATATAGGGCAATAGTTAACTCCAGAAAAGGCTTAAAAAGAATAAATAATTTCTATGTACTCATTTACCCCCACCCACTTCAGCCTTCCCTTCTCCAGGTTGGATGGTCCCAGATCTCTCAGCCTTCCCTCATACAGGAGGTGCGAAGGCCCCTCATCGTCCTTGTGGCCCTCTGCTGCACTCTCTCTACATGTCTCTAACCGGGGAGCCCAGAGCTGCATGTGGTACTTTAGCCATGGCAGAGTAGAGGGGGAGCATTGCCTCCTTTGACCTGATGGCCATGCTCTTTTTTATGTGCCCCATTTCCTTAGACATGGCCCCTTGTTCACCTGCCTACCTTGACGCTCCTTCAACAGTTTTCTCCCGTTGAGCTTCTTTCTGTCCCGCTTCCTTGCTTGCATTCCTCATTCTCCACCTTTCTTTTCAACTTCTCTCATTTTTCATCTATTTTTCTCTTCTGCAACCCCTACTCTAGCTATTCCCTTGCATCGGGGAGAAGAAACTTGAGCATGGGTCCCATCCCACATCAACACAAAATCTGAAATCTGCCTCTCTCTGGCCACTCAAGTCTTTGCTTTTTAGATGATGTAACAAACAAAATTTGGGAATAATTTCATGAGTAGCTCTGCAAGTAAACTGGACAGTTACTGTATGAAATGTTGGGGTCCTGGGAGTCTGGGTACCCAGTCATGGTGCAAGTCCTCTTTTGAGGTAAGAGAGAATCAGGTGGCTTGGAGGTAAATGGTTGATTTCACCAGCTAATGAGTCCTCAATTCAGATAAGAGCATAAGTACAAAACTTGAAAGAGAGGCTACAGCCACCCTCAGAAGAGTTAATGAAAAGCATTGCTGCTTTGATAATACCTGCTTTCTTACAGTACGGTTGACCTCTTCTCTAGTAAATACAATTTCTTCCAAGAAACCAGAGATTCAGCTGTTTACCCACTCCAATGAAAATAATAATAAAAATAGTCCTTTTAATGCCACATCTGGGTCTCCCAAAGCATTTTCTCATTTCCTTAATCGAATTAAAGAGATGTTCAGTGGCACTGAATGTGTCTTCCTTTAAGTTTTCTGAAGTGACAAGCGGGCTACTGATGCCTAACAAATCGACTGCGTTAATAACTCCAAGCACAGTGCTGCAATTCAGTGAATCCTATCTTATTTTCTGGTAGGCAGGGCCCTGGAGCTGTTTGAGATATATAATGCTATTCCATCTGAGTTTGTCAGAGCGTTATCAAGCTCTAGGCTTTTCTCTCTCTAACTTCATGTCACATCTAGATTTGACTTCCCCTCAGAATTCATATAAGCCAAGTCTACTCACCGTTCACGATGCAGTAATGAATGCTATTCGGCTTTCCTCTGTCTCCACCGAGTGTGACAACAGTGAGGACCTCAGAGCCCTGTGGAGAAATAGGGCGTTACGGTTTGTGTGTTGAGATTAAAAAGCAATGAAAGTGCAGTGGTGTATTAATAAACTGAATTTCAGAAAGCCTTTCTGCAGTAAGGTGTAGAGGGAATGGCGGTACTTTTGCATGAGATATATTGACTTGCAACGAGAAAAATTGTTCCTGCCAAGAGGCTGTGCCTGTTTGCCCAGGACCCAGCCTTTGTCCTTCTCTATAGATTTGGAGTAACAAATCTGAGACCTGAGGATTGCTTTGGTTTGCTACCAGCATGCCCTCTGGCAGTCACTGGAACTCATACTATTGCTGTGTGTCCCACAGTGTGCTGAGACCCCCATAGCTGCTGAAGAATAGTCTCAGCACCATCTCATCAGGTTCAGACAGGCAGCAAACGTGAGCCAAGGGTCAGAAAGCAACTTACTTCGTTGAACACATAGGACATAAAATAGCAATGAAGATTATGATGATTTAACCATTCTCAAAGCCTTCACTGTCTTTCTGTGTTAGGAAAATGTCCAGGGCCATACATAGATGTGGTCTAGAAAACATTTATTTATATGGCTGTTCCTATTGACTGAAAAGGATGAAGGCTGTCAGCTTTAAAGCGCTCACAAAAGTTGCCGTGGGCTGCACAATTTAGGTGTTATTATTTGGGACTGTGAAAACAAGAAACGCTCAAGAAACTGTCAGTTAAACACAAATGGCAGCAGGGAATGTTTTTGTTCCTTTCATTCGCTCATCCCTTGAGTAAATTTTTTAAATGAGAGCAAGTTTCCAATAGAGCAGTTGGAAATACAAAACTATTTATTACCATTCATGCTGGAAGCTGCAATAAAACTTGTCAATGGAGCAAAATACAGCACAGTCCCTTTGAAAGTGACACAGGACTTGTTAATCCTGACAACTCCACAAAGGAAAAGGCAAGTTTACGGAATTCTAGTAAAAAATAAAAACAGTGCTGAACTCTTTCATTGCACTTCTCTCTGTGAAATTAAATCTAATAGCAAATCTCTTAAAAATAGCAAATCACTTAAAAGACTTGTCAGTGCTTATATCATTATAATATCATACTTGTCTAAGCTATGAGCTCAAGGCTGGCCATAAGTAACAGTTATTGACTTTCGTTTCACGCTAGATGCTCACTTCTTTGAGCACCTGATAGTATTTCAAGATCTATGTGTAACTCTCAGAATAAGTCTATCTTCCATACATTCTGAACATCTGCAAAGCATGCAAATGTTTAGTCGGCCCTGCTGAAATGTAACAGCCTATGAACTGAGCTTTTGCCTACTGTCACACATTTGCATCACAGTTTTAGACGGAAAGTAAAGATCTGCATTATGCCAATTCAAGTGAAAAATGAGGCAAACGGGGTGCTAACATTGACAATAGTCTAAAGTTGGGTAGTTTCATAAGTAGGTACCATTTCTCATTCTCTGTATGAAGCAAGTTTTAATTAAAACATGTATCAGGGTGAAAGTTGATCCCTATTCAGTACTGTGCCTCTGCTTAGAGTTGCACCTCAAACTAATGAGTTTGCAGCTTTGGGAATGATACGTGTCTGGAAGCATCACCAGCATCAAGACTACTGTATGGCTAAAGTGCCATGATACACTGACTGGATAAACTCTACGCTCTCTTTTGAGCAGATCTGACAGTAGGACTTTCTGAGATGGTGGCACAGCCAGGAGATACCTGTATTCCTTAGGCTGTCTGTGATATATAAGGAGATGTATCTTCAGCAGTAGGCATAGCAACAAACACAGTTTTAGGACAACTCGTCCATGGTTCTCCTCAGTATGCCCCTGCTTTCTTAGTATTCTGGTGCATTTGGACCTGGGAAGATTTCCTGGGCCCTTCCTCCTGCCTAGCTGAGCAGAAAGTACCCTGCGCTACTTGGTGTCAGGTTCACCTTGGCCCAGATGAGATATTGAGAGGATAGTGCTGCAGCCCGAAGCACACGTTTATTTTGGCTGAAACGTGAAAGACTGCACTTCCGCAGGTCAAAACCAGCACTTACTGCAAGCGTATCCTCATAGACGTATCCATAGTAGGGAGTCCCAATGAACATGGGAGGAGTGTCCCGAACATCCTCCACGTTGATGGTGACAGTTGTTGTGGCTGAGAACACTTTGTTGTCTCCCCTCAGCTTCCCACCGCCATCCTAGAAGAGAAGTCGCTGTCAGATCCCTCTGCTGAAGTATGCAGGCAAATCCATTTACGGCATCATGCGAACCGTATCATTCACGAACACGGTTCCAGGAATCTCTAATGTCTCTCAGCGCACACTCAGCTCTGCTGCCCTATTCCCTTCTCTTTTCCATCTGTTCCATTTCCTCTCTGAGTGGGCAGACACCTTATGAAATCTCAGAAACAATTTCTTCTGTTAAAGTAGTTGTTCTCATATATGTAGTCACGCATTATTGCTTATCAACAACACAGAGAACAGACAATTCAGGGCTTTTTTATCCTGTTGGCTCTTCTTGTTTTTTGGAATAGGAGAAAGCTAGAAACAGACGGAAAAAATTATCAGGCCATAAAACCCTGCCATGAAACCAAGGCAACTGTACTAAAATAGGACATTTTCAGGGAAAAATTAAACAGGTGAGTTGACCAAAGCCTCCCAGGGGATCTTACATGCCATAAGTGACAGCATGGCAGCACACACCCAGGAGCTGTGCAACAGCCACAGTATATAAACAATCTCTGGGGACTTTACCACCATTGGCACTGTGCTGGTGATACAGCAATGCCAACTAGAGAAATGCCTCACGGTTTTGGAAGCTTTTAACACCCTTACTCTCAGAGCATCGGCTGGAGGTCAGTGGCCATACTGGTGTGAATTGTTCTGGGCACCTGCTGTGCCTGTTCTTAAAGTTCTGGATTTTGGAAGAGATTTGCTCTTTACTGCCCAAAAGCAGCATTTAACCCAAGTTCTGTTATTTCTCTTCAAATGAATCCTGGCTAAATAAATAAATAACAAGGTCCATACATTTTTCGCAAAACAAGAAACGTAAAGCCACTGTAAGTAGCAGTGAAATTATTCTCCTTCCACACATGCGGCCGCCAGCCTGACAGCTCTCTGCAGGATCCTGGGAGACTTTACTTCACAATCTGTGAATTTTTAATGCCTGTTATGAATCCTCAGCCATGCTGCAGGCACTGCACTACTGTGAGCAACAGTGGGGAGGAAAGATTTGCAGCAGCAATTTGTGGGATTGGTGTGAGATCCTACTGCAATGCAGCGGAGATGTGAAAAAAAGAAACATCCTCAGACTCTTCCAGAGCTCTGCCCCTGCTGTGACAGGGCTGCATGCTGAGCAGCACCTGGGAGTCCAAAGGGACTGATGCATCCCAAAGCTGGGGCTGTGTGCAACAGTGCATGCTTCTGGGTGTCTCACTGTGTACAGGTGACTTGCTGCAGAGGAGCTCGCTGTCCTGGCACTGGAGCCAGAGCTCAGTCTTTGTCCTTTTGGTGACATCACTACCTGCCCACAACCGACTTTACAAGAATGCTGTTTCTGAGCAACTCAAGAATTGTGCGAAAGGATGCAGCAGCATATTTTTAATAAGTAAGCTTATTTAGTAACCTTTCTGTTACACAAATATATCAGCTAGACCTGGAAGCTCAAAATAGCTGTTCCTGGCTTTGGAGTCTGTTGGCTTACTGGAAAAAGCCCCGTGCAAAACTGAGTCCTGCACATATTGCATTTTAATTGGCTCATAATTGGTGAAATCAAAACTAAATTTCAACAAGGTGTTCTTTCTCAGTGTGCCCGAGCTCTTAACCAGATTACCTTTAATGCTATGTAAATATATTCCAACTTGTCTCCATACTTTATCTAGGGTACATACTGCAACAAATTGGTTCATGTGGTTTTTTTTTTTTTTTTTTTTTTTTTTTTTTTAAATTCCACTGCCTATTGCATAAGAGAAACTACCGCTCATCTGGAGGAAAATGCTTACAGAAATAGTGGATTTGATGGGCATTGTGTAAAAAGTTGCCCTTTTGGCACACAAACGTCTGTCCAGCTTCAAATATGAAAGCTTTCTGTTCTTCCCCAGAGGGCAACACCAGGAAGGCTGGTTGCAGTGGGCTCTGGCTTCATCAGTAAGAACACGTAGTACTCTATAATGCAACACAGGTTTCAATTTTGCACCAGCCTGCTGCATCCAAGTACAGACAGGGTTTCCATGCACTTTTCCTTCTGAAGGAAGCTATATCGTGCTTTTGATATCCCATCTGCACACAGGGTTACAAATTAGACTTGCTCTCCCATCGGGCCAAAGAAAGGGCCAACAGGAGCCGTGCTGTGATGTGCCAGAGTGACAGTGGAGACCCCAGCTCCAACGCCTGCCTGCCAGGCTGTGCTTGACTGCTTCATGGCAGACAATACCCATTTGCCAAAGCTTATTTTCTTGTGCATGCTACAGAATTGGCCCTGTAGACACTGGTAGCAGCTCAATCCTCTGAATCTTAAATGAGAGATGAGTCTTAAAAGTACAGATAATACTTTACCTGCAAGAAGTAGGTGATACTTCCTCCAGAACCGGTGTCTCTGTCAACTGCCTCAATCTTAAAGATACTGCTGCCAGAAGGAGAGTTCTGTGACCAAAAACAGATACTACAGTGAGACAGAAGTGGCAAACCAGCAGAACTACAAGAAGTGAAAATGGAGCATGTAAGGAGACAGAGAAAGAGTGCTCGTAGAAAGAATATGAATGAATGAGGGAATCAAACAGGCAAGAGATTAAAAATGGAGGAAACTGGAGCAAAGCAAAGCTTTCTGGAATAATCAGGAGGGAAAACTGCTAAAAGAGAGTACCCTATTTCCACTGAAACCAATTCTAAAATCACATTGTGGAACTTACCCACTAAGTAGCACGCCTTAAGTCCGAACTGACTTTGGCCAAACCCCATAAGAATGCGAGTTAGTCCTCCACATCTTGTGACTTTACTGGAAACACACCAGCTCGCTCCTCCTTACATTCTACTGAAATACAGTATGCAAAGAAACTTCACCAACCTCTGGGACTTGGACTATGTAAGGTGTATTGATGAACTCTGGGCTCTCATCATTAGCATCCGTTACAAGGATCCTCACTTTCTCTGAAACCTGGATTGGAATGTGAAGAACACGTTATGACTGGAGCTGATTTACGTGAACCTGTTCATTTTCCTACTGACGTGCGGCCAAAGGTAATGAAAAGATGTATTGTAATACAATGTCTTTGCACTAACAAAACTGAGCACATAAAAGAAAAAAAAAAATCAGAAAATCACAAAAACCAGAATAACTAGCCGTGTGGAGAACACCCAGGTATCTCTAAAGTGAAAAAGGAGTCTTAAAGCACTTCATAGGTTATAGATTGGGGCTAACTTACAAAAGTCATTTTTCTTCTTTGTGGCATTCAAACTACCATGATGCATTTTACAGGAATTCATCAAAGACCATGTAAAAGTTGGCACCTGACAGCCTAGAGCATTAATTAATATCTTATTCAATATCATCTGACCAGGTCAACAGCACGCAGAATTTGGATGTATGAATACATTCTTTTAATATTTAACAGACTACCCTGAGCAATCTGCCTTTTTAAAAAATATGGAACCAAAATATATTTGATCAGCAGAACTTCCCAGATTTCTCCAGAGTGGGCACGTGGATGCAATCCCTTTAGTAGCTATTTACAGAAATGGTGAGAGCCATTGCCTCTGTAGGATGTAGTTGCACCCCAAACATGGGATGATCTCACTCCCCTTGTTTGAGATGAGGAAGATCTCTAGAGTTATCTGGTTTTGTGGATAGTTAGAGGGTCACATTTTTGTGACACCTCCAGAGACGAAGCCCAGGTCCTTTTACAGGCAGTCTAATACCTTGACCACCAGAATATCTATCAGTAAATTAAAAATGCCAAGGAAAATTGAAGAACTAGGACTGGTTGCTCATGCCTTATATAAGACCTTAATCATTAGACACGATCAAAGTTCAGCAGCAGACAAGAAAACCACCTTGGCCTCAGCAAGTCTTCTTAACATCACACCAGAGAAACACTGCAGGGGTGGAGGCCAGTCAGCTTTTGCACGTCCAATTCTGGTTCCAGTTCTGTTACAGTTCTTGCAAAAAAAAAAAAACAAACAAACAAAAAAAAAAACCCTTCAGTTCTTTCTTAGTTACGCCTCCCACTGAGCTGACAGTGAAACTTCAGGGGTAGCTGAACACATTTATAAAGCAAACTGCAAGTACAGACCAGCTTATGTAGATGCATTCTGGCCAAAGTTAGTAGTCATGAACAACAGTAGCACTGCAAATGGGGCAGCTGACACAACCCCTGACCCCTCATGGCCATATGGCTGCCTGGGCATGCACACTCTCCTTTGCCTGCCTGCAGCTCCAGACAGACGCAAGAGCGCAGACATCTCTCTGCTCTGCACACAAACGTGAGAGAAAATGGGTGCTCTGGTACTGCTTTGACAATAACGAGTGCTTTTCTTTACAAATGAGCAAAGCCTAAAGAAAACCTTAATGCTAGACTCCAGCATTAAGGTGGAGGTCTTCATCAGAGTGATTTTACATATGTAACATTTTTTAGCTGATAAGAAGTTGTCCTTTTCCCCATGGGAAACACTGATTAATAATCATCTTTTTGTTCTATTTAATTTCTTCAACTGCAATTACAGTTTAAAAAGGAAATGTTTAAGCCCACCACAAAACATTCAGTCAGAGAATGCATCAGTTTTTGAGTTTTCAGTGAAACAAAACTGAACTTGTTTCAAAAGAAACAGTTGTTACCAAGCAATTCTCACTCTAAGCAGAAACGTGCTCTACCATTTGTGCTGCACATGAGGAACATGGTAACTCTTCACAGAAAACCAGGTCTCTCACTTTGCAATGTACAGCTTGTTCTTATCAGGGCTGACAAAGTTATCAGTGATAATTTTGTGCTTTCTTCTCATAAACATTTACAGCACTGATGAGAAGATCCCAAAGGTCCATACTCTGATGCTATGAGCAGACTCACGGACCGAGGAAAGGGGAGCAAAACGTCACACTTTAAATTACAGCTGCAATTCCGATGTGCCGCTGTAAATCAAAAGCTTGAGAAGAAAACCCACAGTGTTTAGCACCACCTATGACAAAATGCATATTGCCAAGCAAAAGACCAACCGGCTTCAGTTGCATACTTTAACCATACGTGTCTGCATACTGACCAACTGGTGTGTCCTCGGAAAGGCTGAGGAGTGCCACGTTCCCATTTGTGCTCCTGGCTCCATTATCGAAGAAATAGGGGGCATAATTTGCCTGAACTGCAATTAAAACAGAAGGCACAGAAAAACACATCATCGGTGGCAGTTACCTGGCTGTTACCCGACTCTCAGTAAACACGAGCTCCATTGGGAATACTACGAGGGCACAACATATCCATTGCTGCAGTGCACTTTCAGGGTTCTATCTGCACGGGCACTTTCAATACACTCGCTTCTACCTGCTACTCTGTGTTCACACAGCAGCCAACGAAGAAGAGCATGTAAAAAAACATCGAGGGAACCAAAGCAAGCAGCAGGACCTCTCTAAGAAGTCTCAGTCAGCTCTGGGCAAAACATTAACCCTCCTGGCAATGCCCACACGCGTCTCACTGAGCTGCACACGCAGATCTGAAGCTCCCGGTGCCTCAGCACCTCTCCCAATGCTCTGAACACATTCTGCCCTAACGTTATGCCTACTGCATGAGCAATTAGCCAGAATTAAATTGTTACTTACTTCCTGCCAGACAACAGCAGAGTTTGAGAAAAGAAAAACAATAAACAGGTTAGAAGTGTGTGAGTTCTTAACAGCCCATCTGAAACAAATCCATGTAATCACAGAGGGCAACAATTGCACAGGAGTCAGCAGTTGGCAGGGAAAATATTTCAGGACAACATTACCACATCGTTAAAGATTACCACAGGATTTAAGGTTATGCTGTACCCTGCTATATTCTTATTTAAAGGGATCATTGTACTCACCCAGACAAACGTGCACCACACTGAGAAATAAGGAGGGGACAAAATGCCTTACATGCTTCATCCCACTGCAGAAGGGGACAATTTCTTCTCTGTTTTAAGGATTTAAATTGTTTTTCTCTGAAATGTCCAGGAAAGCGTCCTTCAGGCTGATGCAGTGGAGAAATGTGCAAGAGGCAGTAACAGATGCTAAGATGTTAAGCGGATGACACGTCTTAATTTCTGCAGAATTTAAAGAATCTCCTTCCTACCACGTAATTAGAACATTTACTTTGCAGGGAGCTCTGGAACTCATTTCTCAGGTAAGATGTGGAGGAAGCAGTGCACCTCTCACAAGTTCAGCTGCCATGTTTGCACTGTCCAAACGTGAAAAATCAGAGAAAAGGTGAATATGAAGGTTGCTTTCTTTCTGATGTCTCTAATTCCCTAAGCCAGCCCTCTGTTTCTAAGAACTGGGAGAGGTTTCTTTTTGTTTCAGTTATAGAAATTACAAAAAACTATAAAGGAAGAAAATCTAACATAAGCAGCAAAGAGTAAATACTGTTGTTTTTGGCTTAAAGGAAACAAACCGCATTTATGATGGCAGAAAATACTTAAAATTGCACACTAAAAATACAGAATTGTCTTTTTTCTTCTTGTTTTCCTGTTAGTTTGAACAGTTATTAAATTCTTAAATGTATAAATTTCTGGAAACATACATTCAGCAAGCAATTTCTAACCAACTCATTAAAAATGTGGAAAAACTTTAAAAATAGCTTTTCTTTCTTGCTTTGGTTCTCTATACATAAAACTTGCCCGCTTTAATTAGATCTACATTTATCATACAGTAAATTATAGAGCTAAAAAGCAGCCAGTGTGGGAAGTTGATGACCAAGTTTTGGCTGCTGGAAGGAGCTCCCCCTGTGGTGATACAAAGAGTGTTAGCTGTTTGGACGTAACCTGAGGCAAAGCACTTGTCCTTTAAGCATGCCTTCACGGTGTTCTGGTTCTGCTTTTTGACTAGCAACGCCCATGAAAAAAGTGTTGGAAGAATTAACCAAAGAGTTCCCCCTTGCGGTGCTTTTAACGCACCAGAAGCGACTGCAGCTCGGTGGCCAATGATACAAAGAAGCATGGAGCAGGAAGCAGCTCTGGATTTGGCAACGGGGGACATTTTTGGCATTTCTACGCCTTCAGATTCCACTGGACCTGCAGTATGCCTGTGGGGACTCCTTTGCCCCCTGAACGAATCAACTGTGGTGTTCCCAGAAAAGAGCACTGTGGATAATGTCAGCAAAACTCACCATCCGTAGGGGAACTTGTCAGAGAGTGGCAAAGAGAGAAAAAGCTTGGAAAGTCTCCAACGTAGATAGGATGGACTCATGAAGGTATGGCTCACTGGTGAGTAATAGCTATGACAGGACAGAAGCAAACCCTGGCTCAAGGAGGCACTAAATTACCGCCTGACAGAAGCTGAAAAATTTAAACCAGGGGAAACATTCCTCTGCCTTATGTCAACTTGCTCCTCTTACAGCTTCCACTGAAGAGATCACACCTGTGGTGTGACCCATTGTGACTACTCTTACACAGCAATGCTGGGAAAAGCATGGCATCAAACCAATGTTTGGCTGTAGCAGCACCCTGCAATGCTCAGGGGACAAGGCATTCGAATTCACAATACAAGGATCCAGTGCTGAAAACTGTGCAGGAGAGAATGCACGTACAGAAGGCAGATATCAGTTTAAGCCCCATTACAGATTTAAGCATGTCATCATTGTTAACAATAATACTGAACCACAGATAAAATAACAAAACACACTTGCCTGGTACCCAGGAAGAAACACAAATAGCACCTGAACTTCCACTTGCTGCCTCTTCAGCCCACAGTTTTTAGCACACTTCTTTCTGCAGCCTTTTCCTAAGAAAAGGGAGGGTAAGCCCTGCAAAGCTATTAGCTGTCAGCTCATCTGGCTGCACTCCGGGGATCTCAATCCCCAGGGCCCACATCTCTGGGAAGCAAAACGTCTCACTCTGAATTTCAAGGAGGCTGAGCTCTTAATCCCCACAGAGTTTTAAAACCCAGCTGATGTGCTTCCATGCACGCGCAGGTGATACAGCTAGGGAGCAGCATTCAAGCAAAACATTTTTTCAGTCAGCAAATATTCTTGCTTTAAAGCTAGCAGAATTCATGAAACCAGGCTGATTTTGATGGGAAGAGAAATGGCAGTAGGGGGTTTCAGGACAGCGATGTTTGTAGGAGTGGCAGAATCCCACGGAATAAATCCTATAGAATTAAATTTCCATTTCATAAATTAATTTTAAGTGTACTGAATGGCAAGAAACAAAATACAAGTGTCCCTGTTGGCCAGAAGCCAAGAACCCACCAGCACCCACCTCCACCCAAGCTAAGGGCAAAGCACCTGGAGATAAAAGCTGCTTTCCCATGGAGGTGGCCTTTCCACCTGGGAGCAATGCCCTCGCTGACACCTTCCTGACAGCACCCACTTGGCATCTTCGTGTGAAGTTCTCACCAAGCTGCATTTCCACCAGGCTTTAGATGCTTGCACGTGGAGTTTAAAAGTGAGAGGAAAATAAAATTAAAGAAAATAAGTGATTACGCTCCACGGCTCTGCTTTTCTTTATATTAACTGTGCACAGTCTTCATATTTTGTGCCTGCCTCCATTTGAGCTAAAGCCTCCTTTGTTTTAGTCTCCAGACAGTTTTGCTAAGTAATGAAATTCCCATTTGTGTCATAACTGCTCCAGCTCCTCTTTTTCCTATGCTCATCCTCCTACGCTGGCTGCATACACCATTAAGTGCTACCTCAGGGCAGAACATTCTGCATTTGTTATATGTACATGTGCGTAAATAAATTCAACACTACCAGTACTGCACACTTTATATAAACCTCAGCGTGTGAAGAAAGAGCCCAAATTACTCTTGCTTTCCCTCTCTAAATCAGCTGCAAAGAAGAGCAGTGGGAGCAATCAGCCATTTCTGGAGGCAATTTGCAGAGAACGATTCACTCAGAATTGCTTGGTTCAACAGCCACGAAGGAGAGAAACAGAGGCTAAGCCATTTTCCAGACCCTTCTTGAAATTCTCCCTATTTTCGAGTATTCAGGTGCAACAGGGGAGTGCTTATTTACCACTGAAGGCAAAGGAAGGGGAGAAGGGTAGTCCACCAACATGCAGCAGTAATGTGGACACTCCGACAGCCCCAAGCCTGGCACAGCTGCAACCACAGCCACATAGTTTCTACCCCTCAAAATCAACCCCCAAAGGACAGAGAAATGACTCAGACTGCGGTACATCACCACTCTCCACAACACCCGTAACACAAGGGTAAAAACAACAGTAGTGAAAAAACTAGCAACAAGCAATGACGTCTATTTCAGACAACTGTTTTTAGTCGTGATATTTCCACGTATCACCTTGAATCTGCCTACCACAGCACCAAAGCTTTTGGCTGCTGAGAGAATCTATGAGAAAATCACTGGAATCCTTAGCACTGGACCCTGAGCAGTCTGATGGCAGTAGACCAAAGCTTCAAGTTCCTTTAGGTCCCCTCCACCATCCATCATCGTCAGTTTTCTTCCCAGCTGTAAGGAAGTAGACTCACAGTACCATTTCATAATAACAACAGCAAAAAAGAAACAGCTGTGTGATAATAGGAGTTAGATCTAATCAGAGATATGTGCTTGAGACAGTGGCAACTCGATACTTCCCTGTTACCAGAACAAATAAATCACTTCCTCTATGAAGTTTATGTACCTCTCCACACTTGTTCCCGTCACTGGAAATATGTAAAATTGTTAAAAACAATAGGGAATTTCTTGATAGTCTTGGAGCCAATAAACATCTCTTTCTGCTTCTCACAATGTTCCTGCTTTATTATGAATTGAATGAGCTTAATGCTTTTATGTCTGAAATAAATGCTTATCTCACAGTTACACCATTACACATGGGGGTCTAAGTTCAGTTTTCACCTCTGCCACAGTTTATGAATAATCAGCCCAAGTTTGTTAAACTCATATTGAAGTCATCAAAAGATAGCAACTGATTTTCATGAGTGATCTTAGCCAAACTTACAAATCTTCTGCAGCTCATAGA
The DNA here is from genome assembly GCF_019238085.1 of Lagopus leucura. Taxonomy (NCBI): domain Eukaryota; kingdom Metazoa; phylum Chordata; class Aves; order Galliformes; family Phasianidae; genus Lagopus; species Lagopus leucura. The sequence continues at coordinate 4,852,553 of NW_024962255.1, read as the reverse complement.
ATAGAAGGATAAACAAAAGAGGGGGAAAATAACATTACCAGTGTGTTCTACAGAAAGCATTGCTGTATTATTTGGTTTGAGTTTAAAGAACAAACAGCATGAGTCTATACTCAGCTGTCTACACTCCTTTTTATATTACAATTTCACTGAACAGCTGTGCTAAACAACAGTAGTACACAGAGTGGGAAAACCCTTGACAAAACTGGTAACTCAACTAATGTAAGAAGATGCCAATTCCCCTCAAAAGACACAAGAATAGCATTCTTCATCCTTGAGAAGAAAATGATAGATTTAGAGAAACAACTACAAGCACCTTACAACAAGCGTTTTGTCAATTTGATCCTTCTTGAAGCGTCCTATTTTGGACAACAAAATGAAAGCACTCAGAATGGCTGATTACTTTTGAAGTCCTTGCACAAAGTTTGGGAAAAAAAACAAAACAAAACAAAACAAAACAACAAGCCACTAATTAAACTTGCACACAAATTGCAGTTTCCTTGTGAAAGAAGCAGTACATTCACTTGTTTAACAAGGAAGTTGAACTAGATCATGAGTGTCCAACCTTTTGGATTGCCTCAGCTGCACTGAGTGAAGAACTGCCTTAGGCCACATTTTGAATGTATAATATAGTTACATATACAAGTAACAAAACTTTTTTTAGTACATTTTTTGTTAAAACATAAAAAAGGAGGGCAACAAAAAAGTCATAAAATGACTGAGATACACGACCTTGTCTTTTTAAAGCTAATACATCAATGTCTGGTTCAATGGCAGTGGCTGCAATTCTCAGTGAGCTCTCAAGGTATACATCAGAGATTTTGGAAACTTTTCCTTTCTTCACCCTTGAAAAGAACTGTTCAAACATATGGATCACCAAAAACCTGTGACATGAACAAAGTGTTCTAATGCGATGGAAGGTATAGTGGTGACAGCAGAGCAGCAAGGTCCCAGGCTACAGCAAGCAAGGACTTGCTCAAATGCAACAACTATGGATACAGACATAGATTAAAGAAGCTGCTTACCTTTGGAAGGCTTCGGATAGGCAGGGATCTCCGCTGGGATACCCTTGCTTCCACTGTCAGCCCTTAAATGAGGTATCGGAAGGGGTGGATCCTGGCTCCAGCCCCCCCCAATCACTCAGCGGCATTGTGTGCACCTGAGCTCCCCCGGGTTGACCCTGCCTTCCCGACAGGTACTCCATCATTGTTTCAGGTCACAACCTTGCATTTCTGCTACAGGTGTGATTGTGAAGAAAGGTTATTTCTCTCTGGTAAGAGAGGGCTTGTAAAAGTCTGTTAGTATAATAAATTAATAAAAGGAAAATACTTCTGATATGTATAATTGAAAAACAAACAAAGAAAACTCCCAAAGCTGGAAGTCTACCTACAATTAAACCTCTACTTGTGTTCAGTGCTACTGAAAAGGCAGAAGGAAGCAAAAAGTTTTGTTTCAGTAACTGCCAGCAACACGTTCTTGTCAGGTTACGTTCCAGAACCCAAAGGACAAAATACTTCGTTGTTCTAGCATACACAGAGGGAAACCAGGATATGGAAGTAAGTATGGTCAAAATTTCAAAAGGCTCAAAAAAATAACAGATTTGTTTGTCCCTAACTCCTCAAATTGTCCGATACAGTTGAGTCAGACCAGAACCTTCTCTAGCTGGGAACTATTTAAAATGTCAAACTCTATAGAAACATCTAAATGAAACTAATTTTCATTCTCTGTGGGCCCAACTTGCTGGACATCTGCTAATATTTCTGCTTGGCACTGTACGAAATGACTCACTGTTCTGCATCAGGAACCAACAAAATCTCCCAGGCAGCAGTGCAATCACGAGGTAATGTCCTGCGAAGAGAAAGTACTCACGCCTCCCTAGGACAAAGAAGGTAGTCTTAAAAAGAGAGTAATACTATTCTGTGTGATCAGACAGCCTGCAGTTTTACATACCACAGTACAGTTAATGCCATGCTGTAGTTTTATACAATGCTGTCATGAGGCAACCACAGCAGTGAGATCGTATCTCCAAACAAACTAAGAACTGACAATGGTAGGAAAACAGAGGGAGAGCAGGCACAAATATTACTGATTTGTTTCCAGGGCAACTTTCAAACAGATGTCAAAATGCTTCCCAACAAACTTTTTTTTTCCCTCCCCCCCCCCCCGATAGGTAAATTCAGGCATAACGAGACCATCCCCTAGAAAAAAATGCCAATCTGCAACACAAAACTTTTAGACCACTTGCCAGCATGACTTACCACAAATTGCAGTCATTAGCAGTAGGTGGTCATGGAGTAGGTTCGGGGAATTCCTGGGATGAAGCAACAATTCCCACTGCTTCATCTCAGATGTGGTTCTTCCTCATTACAGCCTGCTATAGGGTGTTTATGATACTTGAAGAAATGGTGCTGCAGGTAACTGGGGCATGGAGAAATTTTAACGTGTCTGGTAAGTAATTGAAATTCCTGTTAAGCCATTTCATTAGCTTAGAAGCTCTCTAAGGCTACTGAAAAATCAATTCACAATTCAGTAAATGCAGTCTGTTAAAAGCTACATATTGCTGTCCTCATTTTGTTTTGACAGGGACACAAGAACAAACAGACACTAAAATATTCAGGTATATTTAGATAGCCCATGTTCACTTCAGCAGCACGGTCACTAAAATATGTGATGCCATGGAGCATGACACAGATTTGTGTGAAGGATGCCACTTAGCAGCAGACAGACAGTCCAAGTTATTTATGAAAGAATAACAACTGTTCATTTTCCCTGCAAAAATTGTACATATATCTCAGAGTTTGTGAGGGTGGGGTGTGAATAATGAATGAATCAAGATTTTATAATTTACTTGGTATGGCTGTGAAAAACAAGAGAAAATGAAACAAAAAATAAGAGAACTTGTCAATGCAGAATAAGGAAACGTTCTTGTTTGCCCTGTAAATTTGATGGGTGGCGTGCATGCCATGGACATTACTGTATAGATGGTCTGTTTACAAGGCAATGGTATGACTTGTTGAATCAGAGGATGTATGAAAATTACATATATTTATTTTATTGGCATATATAAGTAAAATCAGCTTTTTAGTAGAGGAAATGGACAAATACGAAGATCACAGGTAAACTACGCCCCTGACTGGAGATCAGCTTTAGACCACACGAGCAATTCAGCCACAGCAGATGATGCAGTCTCTGAATTTTACTCAGGTAAATGCGTGGCACCATGGTTGCTGATAGTTCCACAACTTCTGTAGCTGAGAATGCAGATGTGTGCCTTCACTGTTCTCAGTGGGGAATCCCACAGATCAATTACACTCAACACTATGTGTCAAGGTACTTACCTTGTTAGGATTTTGAAGATCTAACTGGCTGGAGGACACCTCAGTCTTCATCTTGGATTGCTGTAATGAGAGGCAATCCTTACACCAAAGTTCATCCTTAACCTGAAAGTTCTGAATGCAAGATACATTTCAATAATTTTTCTATCCATAACACGAGATCTAAAAACTTGGCTTTGAAGTAATTTACCTTACCTCAAAAACACATGGGACCATCACTCTGTTCCCACATAAACTTTTGGTAACTGCCACTGGAGAAATTTCTACACAGTCAACAGTCCTCTAAATACACTGGTTTTCATGATTTTCAAAGCAAGCTGTTTACACTGAATAAAGCCCACAGACAGGCTCTTCACCTCACACACCTTCAAGTACTTTATCTCAAAGTACCACAGTTATTGAATTTTTCTCTCTCTCTTTTTTTTTTTTTTAACAACCCATTAGTAGATTTGATAGGACTATATAGTGAGAATCTCAACTACAAGTGCCAATTTGAGGACTGAATGGATTTCACTTCTCAGACTTCAGGATCTTTTCTCCAATCTAGTCAGTCTTCACCTAACTCAATAGAAATATGGGGGATTTCAAACATCAAAGGTGGAAATTACAAGGCTAATATTAACCACGTATGTAATCCTTTCCCAGACATAACTTGAGCTCAGGTATTTTCTGTTTCATCTCATCATCCACTCATCCAAATGCTTTCACAGAAGCAAGCAGCCTAAGTATATACTTAACCAAGACAAAGGAAAATGCTTGTTTGTTTAACCTTAGTACAATCAAACAACTTCAAGACAAGAACCCAGTGACAACAACCATCATTCATTGTTTCCCATATAATCAAAAGTTAGCAACTGAAAGGTTCTTAAGTTGAAGGGAATGTTTTATAGAGGGACTTGTGGACCCTACTGAATATCCATCCCATTCAGAAACTTGTTTCAAGACATCTGACTGCTTCTCTGATCAGATGGACTTCTTCACACTGTTTTTGCATGAAATCATCTTTCTTGCCAGGCAGATGCAAACAAGTTTTAGCTCTGCTCAGTGAGCGCACTGCACAGCCAGCACTGACTATGACATAGGGCTCTTCAGTGAGACAAATGGGAAGTTTTGACTCGAAAAACCACCTAGCAAAGATGGTAATATCCAGCGCACTGTGGCTGTAGGATCCAATTATAAGAGCATGCCACAGACATCTTATTTCCAGAAACCAAGGGAAGATGAATTGGCTACAACTAACCACATAGCACTCCCCAGGAATGTGCCTTTTTGTCCCTCGGGTTGAGATATCAGTGCTAATGACCAAACAACATTGGAGAAATGAGGAGAACAGATCTCTTCTGCCACTGACAGACACTGTCACCTTGCTTGTCAGCTGAGAGAAACCCTACTGCTGTTTCGCTTTTAGACTTGGACATCTTATTAACCAGGGTCTATTAGTGCTTTGAGTGCGTTAAGCATATCACAATTGTGTAAGCTGCGCTGTTAGAAGGCTGCACGTGTGGTCCAGTTTTAGAGACTTGATCACAATCACTCACTGAACAGGCACATTGTGCACAAAAGCTTTCAAATGTTTGGGCTGGTATTTCTCCCGTACAAGGCTTAAACCCTCTCCTGCAAGCATCTGTGCTGCACTGCTAGCTGTGACTCACTTGCTCTCCAGCAAATGCGCCGCATGCAGTTTGAGCCTGACACCAACTGGGCTTGGTTTGACAGCTTCTTGCAATTGCAGAGGTTTTTGGGAGTGTGCAAGAAGACAGGCAAGTCGTGCCCAGTTTAGGATCTCTCAAGGCATCAAGTGACCTGATTTCTCTGATCATGCTTTCAGAGGCTGACTAGATGGCACTGAGACAGTAACGTGCTTATCTTACTGCAAATCTCTGGCCTCTGTCATTCCCTCGTTGAGTACCAGCCTGAAAATATGGAGTTAAATCCCCTACGCCTAATGACAGGCATGGGGACAGACAGCAGGGCCTCTGAGACAAAGTGGCAGCTGAAGGGCTGAATGATGACTTGGACAAATGCACATCCAGATAACTTTTCCAGCAGATTTCACCAGTGACACACTGAAAACACAAGTAATTTGGGGGAAATTCTCCCATGCCTATACACCTACTCCAAGATGAAAATGTGAAATATGATGAGACAGCTGGGTGCTAGAAAGCAACTTAGTCATCCAGTGCCCACCAGAAGCCTTATAATGCTGAATTGCTGCTGGGAACTGAAGTCACGCACGAGTCAGAGCCAACATGCCTGCACATGTTACTTAATGTAGGGCTAAGGAGCTCTTTTTTCCCCCCACCATCATCTAAACAAATACTTAATTCTGCAGAGAAAACAGCAGAGACAACTGCTCAGATCTAATGAGGGAAAAATTTGTCCATTTGATGCCAAAAATAAAAAGATTGACTTGTGAAGCAATTTTCCTTTCAGCTTCAACTGAGGAGAGAAGAAAGTCACAGCTAAATTTTAGCTGGATTCTTCCCAAAATGAACTTTGGTCAAATATAGATAGAATTCAATCTGCATTCACCATCTGGCAATGCTGCTGTATCTGTCTGGTAGGTCAGTTAGCAGCAAAACTGGACAGAAGAGGATCAGGCAACGTGTCTCTAGACTCAATCCTCTGAACTCTCAAATCACCAAGAACCTTCCACTCAGCTTCAGCAAGAGCATACAGAACTGCAAGAGCAAGAAGTCATGCCTCTGCTTTCATGCTTCACCTGGCTAATCATCTGTAATGACGTTACCTATGCAGGATTTTGTTTTTTCTTAGAAAATATAATCATAGGAAACTGCCATAGTAGCCCATACTTTGGATTAACAGAACTTCTGCAGAGCTAAAATCCTGAAAGCAGCTACACCCAGACCCTCGAATGAGGTGTAGGCCAGAATCAAGACAGCTGAGGATTCAATGGCAAGAATCCCCAGTACACCTCTGAGGCTATTATTTGTACAAAGAATATGTAGCTTTGAGTCTTCTGGTACAGAGTTTGTAGGAAAAAAACAACAAACTGCTTGTGCTCTAACAGCCCCTCTCAGCAGCAACCATTTCTCTGTGCCCCTAATGGGTCACATCCGTAGTAGCATATAAAAGACCAATTTGGTGTCAGCTGATGGTATTAATCTCAGAACAAGTGGACAATATCAGACTAGGATCCAACATGTATTCTGGGAGGCATAGAGATACATCAAAAATATCTTTATTGGAACTTGAAAGCTCTACAGTCTTCATGCCTGACAGCCAGGTGCACACAAAAATGCAGGATACAAAGAAATGCATGTGTGAGCTTGGGCACGCTGAATTTATTGCTTCGTGTAAGCATACCGACTGTGGATTTTGCAAAGCCACTGAGTAAATATGTTTCTCCTCAGGTAAAGCCAAAAAAAATAAATATGGAAATAAAGGAAACAAAATGAAGAACAGGTGCCTATAAGGTGAAGCTGTGATCAGGAGGTAACTCTGTTCTACCACATAGGGAAAATAGTTCAAGAAGTAGAAGTCCGGCTTCAAGGTGAGGAATCACCTTTGGGAAGATGACAGATGACCTCTTGGATACCAGTAGGCCAGGCAAAAACCGTATTTGAGCAGCAGTCATCACAGTCAGAGCTGAAATAGCTTGAGGAGTCCTGCTTTAGTTTGTTCAGTCAAAACCAAGGCCTCACTGACATGACATATTTATATATTTGAAGAGACCTTAACCCTAGGTTGAGGCTAGTCTGAAAAGCCAGGTGAATAAAAATACCCAAGTGCCTTGGTGATGCATTTCTCTAATTATGCTGATGGTCTTGGGCAACTTCTTTTGCTACCAGAAACAACGCTGACTGAAAAAGGACCAGAGCGTGGATCCTGCTGTTAGGAGGACAAAAAGAAAAATCTCATAGCATTTTGCAAACATAAAACAAATGGCCTTAACTCATGTTGTTAGAGAGCAGAACCCCTCATAGCTGTTACTAACGCTTTGCATGGGGCTGTAAACACATTGCCACATTTTAGAGATAAAGCCACGGCTGAAAACATGTCATATCCAAAACACTTACTATATCACTGCTATTGCTGACACCTTTTGTGACGTACAAAACCAAAATAAAGCTAAACATGTTTGCTCAGTGGTCAGCATAACTACTGAACACAGCTTTTCCATCAACCTTGGCTCAGATCCTGCGAGGACCAGAGGATCCTTTTCATCCTTGATATGAAAACACCATGCGTGGTCAGCTCACAGCTAGGAAGCCGAGGGTCAGATCTACCTGAACTCAAAAAAGCAATAAAGTGCAGTAATAACAATTGCTCAGCACAATATAAACGTTGACAATAAGAGAGCATGGCCAGATCTGAGTGCCCGTTAACTTCTCTCAGGGGAAACACTTCTGCCTGGGTGGGTTACAATAGGCATCTAACCGCCCCTACACAGCTACCCCAGATTAATGAAGGGCATAGAGACCATTTCTATCATCCTGGAAATTACCTTAGGGAAACCGCAGTTTTCCTTCTCCTGAAGGTAAAATTACTACTGGCAAATTTCAATTTGCCCAAGAGTGGAAAAGCTTTCCAATGCACCTCATATTCACTAGAGGGAAAGCCAAGCTCATAAACCTCCAAGCAATTCTTGTTTGAGGACTCACCCCGGGCACAGAAATAACAGCACAGACAGGAGACAGGTAGAAAAGGACAAGAGATACCTGAGTGAAAACTCCAGTGGTGATGACATCAGACAACTTCCGTTTCTCTCATTAGCACTCAGGCAATATTCATGTCATTTGTTTAATATCACACTTCAGTGAGTTCTGTTTACTGAAGTGATCACACAGATCAGGTGCTTGAACAGAAAACTGCCTTCTGGCTTCAGAAGGAGAAGATTTAATCTGATTAACTTCAACATCTTTTCAGTATATTTAATAACCACCTGATGACATGCTTCTGGGAAGTGAAAGAACAGCCCCCATGCTTTTGAAGCCCAGTTTGTCCTCCAGAGGAGATACTGAAGTGCTTAGAACTGTATTTGAATCTAGTCCTCTGCAACTATTTTAAAACAGCCTGCTTATCTAGCTTCTCAGCCCCTTCTAAATCATAAGCTCATTTTCACTTGCTAGAAATCCACTTATGAGTGGATTTCGAGCACTGAGAACAAATGTTGCAGGAACAAGTCTGTCCTAGCTACAAGCAGAATCCTTTTGTCAATAAGAAATTACTCAGATAAAATGTTGAATACACGCATATATATATAGCAATAACCAGAAACAATAACAACATCAGCCTTTTCCCATCCAGAAATGCAAACCAAAGCATTTTGTCCAGCCCTCCTCTTTCGCTTGCTTGAGGAGCTAAATCCCTGTTTGGTTAAGAGGAACATGCAACAGATGAAGTCTAGCAGCAGCCAGGCAGCTCTGCCTGGCTTCTCAGCTGCCAAGTTAATGTTAACAAGATGAAACCTGAGGGGATACATAAATATTGACCAAAGTAGCAGGCATTCATGCACTATTTGCAAAAAGAGGACCCTCAACCAAGTAAAGCACTGGGACATGCGGGCAGACAGATGCTCTGTCTGCTCATTTTAGCTGTGGAAGAGGTCCGGGAGCGAAGACAGGGCCTGATGCAGCACAGGGCTTGCATTTCCTTATTTGCATTGGAGTCATTTTGGAACGCGAACCTGTAAGATGGAGACAGAAAGAAGAGAAAATAGTAAGATTTTTAATCTGAAGTGCTCGCAACAACACAAAATATTCATACCTGAAACTGAACTGTTAACATGGCCTGTCTTAAGTTACCTGAAAACAAAAAGGATGAGACAGCAGTACGTTTTCTTCATGGCTTTGCTGGAGGTTACCCATTTCACTCAGCACAGGGGGGATAAAATAGGAAGAGTTGGAGGCACCAGCTAAAGGAAAACTGCAGAGAAATACAAGGATTTCCACATAGGTCACCTAACTACAAAGAGAAATGAAGGATTCCAAGTATTTTCTCACTGGAAATGAATTTGCAGGGAAGTTCAATATCAGTAGTTCCATGAGGAAAAATTGGAAGAAAAAGAAAAGGCTATTGATCATATTCTGTGTCTTTAAAGTTTACTGAAACTTATTAGCTGTCCATTTTAATGCATTTAGAAACATACAATTTCAAATATTGTTACTTTAGGGAGCAAACCTAATTATTATTATTTTCACTCATATATATCTATTCATGGTTTACTTCTTTTACCCGTGTCTTATTGAAGCTAATGACATTATGGAAATAAAGAAAGAACCAGTTTGGGCTGAGATTAGAAAAGGTACTGAGCAACTGTAGTAAGGATAAATGAAAATGTACAAGATTGTTAAGTGAGACAACAGTGTAATGTACTGAAGCATATAGTTGTAGAAAAATCTAATCAGCGCCTTACTGATTATTTCTGAGGAAAGGAACTCTATCTGATTCTTTCTGGAGGGAGTGGAACCTTCCTTTTGCTATCCAAAATAACCTATTTAGAACAAGGAAATCAGACATAATTCTTCCATCATCCATCTGGATGAGAAGACAACCTTCAGCTTTCTCTCACTTTTCATCTGCTTGTGCCAAGTGAATAGAGCCATTTGCAGGCTTGTTCAACTACACAGTGTTTTCAGTCAACAAAAAGGTACAGACAGGATATAACAAGTCCATAGATACAAGCATTTGATCACCATTTCACAGCAAGGCACCAGTCAGTCAAAAAATGAAGCCAAAAAAACTCACTCCAAACACAGTTACGTTCAAAGTTTTCTGAAAGGATAAAATCACCATCCAGAAAGGCAACAAAATGTCTTGTCCTCACTCCAAAGGCTATGATTTCTGCCATTTCCCCTCAGAACAAACGATCTCAGAAGACTAGAGGGTGGCCCTCCTCTTCTACCTACTGTTGCAGGGAACACATTTGGCTAGAGATGGCCTTGAAATTCTCAAATGCAAGTACACTTGTACTTGAGAAGTCCAAAGACATTCTTACTTAAGGCAAATCCAGCTTCAAACAATTCTTAGCCTGAACAGCATTGCAAGATCAAAATTTGAGCTTTTTGTAATTAACAGAATTATGCTTCAGGGTCAATCTCTCAAGACATGGAGATGTATTCACCCACAGATAGTCACAGAATGGAGCAAGGCAAAGACACCATAAAATTGCACTTTCGTAGTCCCTGTTCTTGTCAACGAGGAACCATGCTATGATCCTATACTTCCTGCCTTCAAAACAGCAGCACAGCCTTCCACAATGCATGAATTGATACAACACTTTATGCTTAGATCAGGCTATTACCTTTCTCCAAAATGTTTGACACAGTGAGCATCAAACAGAAGCTTTTCTAGTCTTATTTCTTCAATTCCAAATGCTGAAGCATCACGTGATCAAGAAAACAGCATCTCATTTGTACAACAAAGGTAATTCTTGCATGGCAAACTCTGTTAAACCATGTGATTTTATCTTTAAGTCTTATCTTATTAAGCATTATCTAATTGCTACAATAAAAATGCAGATATTACCTTTATGCACTCTTCTGTTGATTTTGGCCAGTTTTAAACAGCAGCCTTTTTTAACATTCCGACCTAAGAGTGAAAAAATCATACACTGTCAAGGGAAAAAAAAGATGCAGAGTACATGCACAAAATGTGTTAGAGTTCATAGACATGTTGATTACATTATTTACCATTAAAGTCCTTGAAGAAGAGAGAGACCTCTGAAACAAAGGATCACCACAACTGATTTTTACATTCGTTCACACCTTGTTCCTAGCACAGAACAGGAATTAATTCATCATCTTCTATCATTACTAGTAGACACAATATGCCAGATACAATGTGAGGATTTTTACCTTTAGAAGGTCACACATTAGCAGGCAACATGACCAGCAAATTCCAGCTGCCTTAATACAAAACAAACAAACAAAGCTGTTTTTTTTTACAGCTACATCACCTAAGGAAAGGATAGAAGATATCCAAGAAGACAAATAGAGCATCTCTGGGTCCACATGCACAGAGGTACAGAATAAATTGTTTTGAACAGGCAAAGCCATTTAGTCACTCCCTGCCTAGTAGACCTAAGTGAGCTGTTGATTGTGCTTGAATGCTTGGTACAGAGCTGGATACATTATAGGGAGAATAAAAGTTGACAGGGTAGCAAGCACGGAGCAGAGGTGGAACACAAAGGATGGAGGTTGGTTGAATTCTCAACAGCAAAGTCTCCCACACGCTCAGCGATCCCAGAAATCCCTATGGCACAGTTCTACAGCCAAGGCAAGTGGTGGTGGCTGCTCTAGCATCCAAGAGGCTTGAGAAGTCACATTACCACTGTTTCATTCTGATCTAACACGTTTTACGTAAAATGTAACCAATTTGTATACCCAGGCACTTTCACCGCAGCTGGAATGAGTAACACTGCACTGGAACCACAGTCAGAAGTGAGCAGATAGCTGCAGTTCATTCTAGACTGCTCTTCAACACCACTGCATCAGTTGCACTTAAGCACGCTCACATGCTTACACAACCCAGAAACCTCATGCACGTCTTGCTGATCAGTGTGCTTGTGGATCATTACGGATAAGGAAGAGTATCGTACAAAAATTCTTCTGTCTCTTTTGATCCTAGGAAGTATGAACTTCCTTGGATGCACACTATTGGGAAGGAACATTAATACAGGGCAGCTCTCTACTTACGTCTTATCGGGTACTGCTGTTGCTTCTGCTATGCTCCTGAAGACAAATCTAGACACACTCCAGCTTCCTTTGACTTAAGGCACACTTATAAAAACACACCCCAGCATTCAGTCACCCTCACCATAACTCTGGCTGACATATCTACCTCTCAGATCAGCTCTGTTAAAGGAGAAAACTGGGCAACTCGCTTTACTACTTTTGAGGAACAGCTTCTGCATGTTTCTCCACGCTCATGTGCACACATCGAATGATTTCTATGAGCTTTCTAGAACGCGTGAAGCATGAAAAATCTGCTGCTTTTGATGACTGGACACTTATTTAGCTTTCCTTATCTTATAGTCATTCACTACATCTTGTCTAAAAAATAAATACCATGGAACAATACAGAATCACAAGGTTGGAAACGACCTGCAAGATCATCTAGTCCAACCACCCTCCCATTCCTATCAGTACCACAAGCACTAAACCATCTCTCGTAGCTCCTCATCCAGGCGCCTCTTGAACACTGCCAGGGACGGCGACTCCACCACCTCCCTGGGCAGCCATTCCAGTGCCTGACCACCCTTTGAGAGAAAAAGTTTCTCCTCATGTCCAACCTAAACCTCCTCTGGTATAACTTCTGGCCATTTCCTCGGGTCCTACTATTTGCCTGGGAGAAGAGGCCGGACCCTTTTGCACCACAACCTCCCTTCAGGAAGTTGTAGAGTGCAATGAGGTCTCCCCTGAGCCTCCTCTTCTCCAGACTGAACAATCCCAGCTCTCTCAGCCACTCCTCATAAGACTTGTGCTCCAGACCCCTCACCAGTTTTGTTGCCCTTCTCTGGACGCGTTCCAGGGCCTCAATGTCTTTCTTGTAGTGAGGGGCCCAACGGTAGGCCTCAGACCTTTACAACATCAAAGATCAAATCTGAAGAGGTAACCAGGAGTTCTAAGTGCGACATTCTTCAGTTTCAAAATCCTACTAAACCTTTTACCTCGCAAAGCCAGAATGGCATCTACAGATATGTTCTGTGGACAAAGACTTTTAAAGTCTAAAGCACTCTGAAATTGCATGCTTTGGAATACTACAAAGTGGTAAATGAGTGCCATAAAGTAATGCAGTTGTTAAATTATGCAATATCAGCACCAAAGAAAAAAATTGAGACCGACTGATGGTCAGGAGAGCTACCATCACCTGTCTCATGCTCTGATCAGACCTTCCCATTTACTCGTTCTGTTCCATACTCCCCTCATTCCACAAGTGTAAAGATGCCTTCCACTAATTTTCTTCACAACTTGGGCAATGTGCAACTCTTACAATGTTAGATAGTTGTCTACTGGAAAAAAATATAACAAGGACCTCTTTTCAGGGCTGCAGATGGGGAGTAGGTTTCAGAAGACAGATAAGGGTTGAGAACTCTACACAGTGTGCAGCAGGCAGCAAAGAAAAAAACCACCATGCAAAGCATGCAAAGATATTTGGCAGCTCTAAATTCTTCCCTAAATTTGTCGTCTTTTCCTCCCCGATTGCCAAGCTCTGTTTGTTTCTTCTAATTAAGATCAACAATCAGAGAATGAGCACTTTTTTTTTTTTTTTTTTTAAGTTACAAGAGAGAAGCACAAGAGAAGAAGGGAAACAGTCGTCTTAGAAAAATATATACTGTACCTTCTGCAGTAAAGGCACTGAGGCACAAAAGGAAGACAAACAGAAAGCCACAGAGCGCCAGGAGCTTCATCCTCCCAACAAGTCAGGAGGTGTCTTCTAGGAGGCTGAGGAGCGTTTTGGTTTGCCTCCAGCATAGCTTCACGTTTTTTTATAATGTTGATCAGACCTGTCTTGAGATTGGGTGGAGATTTGGCCTTTGTATTGCACTTTAGGGTATGGAAACAAACAGCCCTTCCTCCTACGAGAAACAATTTACTCATAAATCAGGCAGCAGTTAGCTGCTATAGCGAAAGCACTACCAGTTAAGAGAGCACCTGGTTTTGACTTTCAGAGCACAGAAGGATGCTCCAATGCAGAGCGCTTGTCCTGTGGCTCACAGCAGCTCCTTGGTGAAAGCCTTTGGATTGCTTGGAAGGACAGAGCACAGCTGAAATGAAGGGAGCTGAAACTGAAAATCCACACCGAACCTGGAGGAACTAAATCAAAGCAACTCCAATGTGGTGTCAACATAATTAACAAGACAGATGGCTATGCAGCATATTTCTGAGTTTATCATTAACTTCTTGGTATCTAATATACTCGGTTAATTAAGACTCTCATAGAGATTCCAGTTAACGATCAAGATTAGGAAGTCCATCAAATTCAACAAAGTATCAAAGTTCAGAGAACGCATGTTTAAAAAGCCTTTCGAGAAAGGATCAGCTGCAGTTGAGTCTCTTAAATGAGGCAGTGTAGGTCTGATGGCACCTTGTTCTCACAGCTTATTCTGAAATGACTTAGATCTGCTGTGAGCTGAGCAGCCGCCTGGGCTACACCCACAAGCTGCCTGGACTTGGAACTACAGCAGGACATACGGGTGCACTGTGGTGTACCTGCACATTCATCCCTCTTCTCTCAACCCTGAACTTCAAAAAGTTCCATATTCCAGATTCTCAAATTAGGTTGCTTCTTGTGCTGGACCAATAGCTTTCCAAATCAGTGTCAGTCCTTTAGCCTACCAGCTTTAGCACACAAAGCTTTTCTCTACCTTAATAGCTTACAGTATCCAAGTATTGCAAGGGTTGATAATTTGCCCATCTTTTCTACTAAGGCTGACATTACCAAGCCTTTCAGATAAAAATCACGAACAGTATTTGCTACACAAAGCATTCTCTTCCAAGTGCTTTACAAACAGCCCTTCCTTACCACAGCCACATCTCAATCCCTCATGTGACTAAGACTCTCAAAGTACTTTTCTATTACAGTCAGTGACACAGAAATATGAATGGGACAACAGAACTTTGATCTATGTTTATGATTTTAGGCTCATAAATAGTTAAAACATATGGATGAAAGCCTTGATCTCGCACTTTAAGACCCAACAACACTTCTGCATGTTAGTATAGAATGGATCCTTTAATTTGCATCACTACATACACAGAGGAACAGGCAAAAACCATACACCGATCATGATTGAAAAAGTTTTCCAAAAGGTGTATTACTTTGTGTTGTGGAGAAAAAGAACAGTTACTGTACTGGTAAAAAGTTAGTTCTGTGACTGAGCATAACTATTTATAGGTAGTAACCACGTGAACAAGATATTTCAATGGTAACCCAGAAAACAGCTACTGTTTGCAATTGAAATACGTAAAATCTCTAAAAACAAAGAATTGAAATTCTTAATTGTTACCTACCCTGAACATTCTAAAACCATTTACTCCCTGAAGCAATTTTAAATTCACCAGCAACATGGTTACTTCTGAAACACACACAAGATCTCCTCACGCTTCTCTGTTAACAAAAAACTCTCATTTTTCTTCCCCAGAGAGATGATGGCATTTCAGCTCTGCCTTTTAAAACTGCCTCACCCAACTGGCTTCCTTCCTTAAACAAAGTATAAATAAAAAAAACCACCTCATAAAAGGCACATATTAACTCAAACCTAGTAAGACTTTATACCCCAAGAATCTTTCATGTCTATAGAACTGAATAACACCATCGCCTCCTCCTTCAGTGTGCACAATAAGAAATAAAAGTTGAATACAGAAGGGGAAAGTAACTAAGTAATAAGGGATATGTATTGTATAAGAGAACCTTGTCACATTATGGCTGTTGACATCCCCAGCTACGTTCATCTAAGTGAGCTGGAAGGGCACTGGAATGTTGAATGCAATACAGCTGCTACCAACACCCACCACAAGAAAAGGAATCATTTTTCTTAAATACTTACAAAACAACATTGGCAACAGGAGTGCTTAAAAATAATTATTCTCCTAAATACAGATGACTGGATTGTAATTTTACCACCCACTGCAAGCAAGATAAATATGCATTGCTTGGATACCTCACTTGCTTTCTGCTTGAAAGAAGCAGGTTGCTACTAGGTCTCCTCTGTTGAGCAATCCAAGCCTTCCAGCTGCTGTCATGGGAAATAAGGATAATAGGTGTGTTTGCCTCATCTCTGACTGCTCAAATACACTACCATGAGGAAACCATGCAGATAGCAGCAAGCTGTGATGTCCGCTTCCAGCCTGCTTTTCTATTTCTCATTCTGAGTTTGGAGAAGCCAAACAAACCACTTCCTTAAAAGCCATCAAATCAAGATAGAGCAAAAGACTTGGCCAGGTAAGTTTGAAGTACTGCCCATAGGCACCCAGCTCTGCTTGCTACAAAGAGAGGCTGCCACCATCTCTGCAACTTTGGTTAACTCATAAGCAAATAGGAGGATGCTGTCTGCAACATGGTTTTGGTCCTCCCATCAAACATGGAGGATCTCTGCTCCAGAGCACAGCAGAACAGTTGACTTCTGGATTTTCTCCAGCGTCTTTCTCTTCTCTTATCTATTCCAGTGAAAACACATGGTGTGCTGCAAGACAAATTATCCTCAGCCTTATAGGTTTTGATTTATAGTCTTAGCTTCACACCTTTGCCACTGCTGATGGCAGTGTCCCCTATTCAGACAGCACATCTGTACCAGCAATTACGCTCATTTCAATTAGTTTTTTAAGTGTCTTCTCACTTAGAGACTGGAGACTCACTTGGACTGTCCCCCTGCCTCTTTGCACGATTCCAATCATTCTTTCCCTTCCTTTTTGGTACTAACAGGCCCTGTTTGTTCTGTACATGTGAAGGATGCCCATATACTTCAGAGTGACAGGACTGGAAGGACAAAAAAAAAAAAAAAACAAAAAAAAACCTGCTTTGTACAAAAGAAAGTTGGTATCTATTAAATAATTTGTTTATCCCTTGCTTTTCAAAGGAGCCTCTGGTATGACGCCTGTATTAATGGACACTACAGCTATGGCAAGAATTGAGCCTGCAATAAAAGCAGCATCTCATCACAGACTGAGACTACAGTGGACTGTACCTCATTTCCATGTACTATGGAAGACATCCATTCAAAGGCCTTCAAATCATTAAAAATCATAATTTTAGTGTGTTAATCTCGTTTCATATTTGTACACAAATTTCCTAAGGAGAGGTTAATCATAACGGGTTGGTATAACCATAACCATCGTATTAGTTTTCACAAAATAAGGCCTTTGCCTAGAACCAGCTATAACTGTTGGTGAAATGCTTCCAGAATTTATAGAGCTCACTACATGCTTACTCACCTTTCAGCAGCTGTGATACTAGTTTACCAAACTTACCTAATGAAAAAGTAGTAAAATAAGATATTCCCTTATAATTTTTTGCAAGATTTCCCCGCTTTTAAACCCTCCACATTCAGCTGGCAGTTTCCTCCATTCCCCTAGTACTCACAGATCTCTTGCTAGTGTTGCAGTACAATGATTATTCTGCCTGTTAGCTCTGCTCTTCCTTCTTCTCTCCATTGCCAACATCTTGTGCAGGTGATTGTTATCCATTACTCCACGAGGATAAACACCTTCATCACAAGGGTTTATTTTAGTTCCTTGCAATATTTTTCCCAGCTGCTCCCTCTCAAATGATGGAATAGTGGTAGCAAGGGTGCTCTTCACCTAGCTGGCACTTTTCTTTATGGCCTTATGGCCATGAGCATGCTGCCTTTCCCCACAGTGTTTCAAGTAGGTCTGCTTTATACCATAATTTAAGTCAGCAGCTGCACCATCTTTGCACTTAAAAATTTGAAATGGACTCATTTTGGGAGAAGAATAATGCACTTAAATAACCCTTCCATGTAGTATTTAAGGAAGAATTGGATTTTTATTTCAGTGCTCAGTTGCAGTGGCTTTCATCGCTACAAGGTACAGATGTGCTCTTACAACAACTTATAAGAGCTCTTCTTATGGGAAACTGAGTACATCAGTCTGTGGCAGTTCTTAGTAAGGATGGCTGTTCAGACCTGCAGCCCCGTGCTGGAATTCCAGCTGCTACAAAGCCAAAAAACCCAGCAGCAGGAGGTCCCCAGATTAGTCATTAACCCACCATTTGCCAACCTCACTCTAGCAGTGCAGAATAGCCAATGGCAGCAGAAGTGACCCACTCTAGAAATATAATTCTCTCACCCACATATTCTCTCGCTGTGTCTTAGAGTGCTGACCTTAAGATTTAAGCACCTCTCCTTTCAGATTCTACTTTCAGAGATAGACGAATGGGAAGAGGGTCAGAAAGACATAATATTTTTGCTGATTTCTTCATTCCTACTTTAAATGCTGTTTGATTCGTTTTTGTAGACACCCATATTAAGCTTCTGAACAATTATTTACCTCAGAAGCATTCTCAAGAATGAAGCTGTAACTAAAAAATAGTGTTTTTATTTGTTAATTTTTGTTTATTAAAAAAAAAAATCAACAGAACATAAATTCAACCTTTTAACACGTTATGTTGCCACTTCTTACTAGCAGGCTTACAAAAAATAATTGTTGCAAACTGTTTTTAAGTTTTAATTTCATAAGAAAATAGCATGACAACACTGTCATCCTGGATTTGGTCAACAAGGAATCTGCCAGGGACTGGAGAAAAATAGAGCTTCTGACCACTAACAGGAAAAAAAAAAAAAAAAAAAAAACAGCATTAAATACTTCACTGGAAAATCTTTAAGTCTTAGGTAACATTCACAAAATATCCTAAATATACAGTATACAAATTATATGGAAGTCTATGTACCAATAGGGGTACTATATTTCTTCCAAGTCACTAACTCATCACCACTGCACTGGTGATGTAGTGGGGACATGATGACTTACTTGTATCAGAACAACTGCTGTCATGCTATAGCAGATGTACCATTAATTTATTAAGCACAAACCCAAAATCACTCTACCATCCCACCAAGACCAAACAAGTTGCTATGAATCTACCATCAATACCACCTCATTCCTTTTTTGTGGTGACTGCTTGCCTAGGGATGAAGATGTTCACTTCTTCCTCCTAAGCAGTACAACAAATCCTCTTCTAAGGAAGAAGAATGACAACACAAGAAAGCTGAAAACAACAACACACCTACAAAACCAAGCAAAAATAACCACATTTCTTAAAGCAATACATCCATTCGTGAGTTTAGAACTTGTAAGAGCAAGTAACATAGCAGATTTTATTTCCCTCCAGAACAATTTTAGGAAAACAAAACTCCTGATATGTTGGCAAATTACACATTAGTGCCCCAGGGCAAGGAGAAATGCAAGCTCAGGTGCAGTGCAAAAAGCTCACCTTCTAATCACCGATGTCACTTGCCTGTGTGGATTCAGTCAAAATTTGGGCTCTCAATAGAAGTTTCAGCCATGCTTCCCTGCCTTATCAAACTTCAAACCAAAAGCAAAACGATTGTTCTTGAAGTCTATTTTTTTCTTCCTTCCCAGTCACAAATACAATTGAATTGACCCTAAATGCTTTGAGGGATAAACTGAGCTCATTACATTGAAACAGCACCCAGTGAACAGAACTACATGGTTTTAGCAAGCTGACACAAGTAGCTGAAACTACACCAAATGATGAAACATACAACTGTCTGTGTAGGAGACGACAGAAGGAATAGAAGCTGAAATTCATATTGTTACAGAAACGCATAAGGCCTCAGCCTGTGCTTCCAAACACCTTTTGTTCAAAATCTGGACTTCATACTACCAAAACAAGAAGAAACGCTTACTTGTCTTGCATTAAACCATCAGCATAAACACACACACTACAGAAGAACCAGGAATACACCACAATGGTTGAGCAACATCACATACACCCATTCAAGAAGGGCAAACTCTCCCTGCCACCCCTGAAACCAGCTCCTGTCAGATCAGCAGACAAGTTTTATTTATGTTCGAAACTGATCAATATGCAGATTAATCACAACATCTTTCTGGAAACCCCAAAGGCTGACAGCTGCACAGTATTTCCTGCTCTGGAGGCTTGCCAGCTGATTAAATGCCCTACCTATTCAGGAAGGAGAACAAGATGTCTGTCCAGACATTTGTCAATGTACCACTTCATTTCCTCATACTAAGTCTTCAGGAATTAAGCACTGAGCAATCTAAGCAGGCACTCTGTGCAAAAGACCCGGTCAGCTGTCCTGCATTCTTCCATCATTTTTTCTGAAAGAGGACAAGGAAAAGCGACTTCTCAAACAGCAGCAGCTATGAATGAGAGAAGAATCTCTTACAATCAATGGAAGCATAGATGGTCCTCCCCATGTAGGAGCTGTTTCTCCCTCGCTCTGGGGAAAAGGAGTGGGGCACAGTGGGAACAGAACTGCCTCCATAACCAGAAAGTTGCACAGCTCTTCTCACTGCCCTCTCAAGGAGCTGCAAGCTTTGGCATATCAGCTGTCAAAAGTTTCCTAAATTATATCCTGCTTAAACTAGATGACCAGAACAAAAGAAAAAACATTTCTTTCACACGTAGAACACTTAGCACGGCATTCAGTCTAAGTCCTTATGGACAGAATTCATTTCCATCAGTATTCTGCTATCATGGATCTGAATTGTTGTGATTTCTTTTCTCCCCTCCAAATGATGTCTCCACATCAAAGGCAGGTTAGCCTCCCCATTGAAACATAGCAACAGACCGCTCAGGTACCATCACACACAGCAGAAACAAGGGCAAGATCAACTACAACCTGTTTAGCAATAAAGCCCACACCAAGTAAACATACATTAAGAGTAATGAAACAAGCAAAAATATCAGTCATGTTGCTCTTGAAGCAATCCTTATTACCTTGAACTACCCTTGATTGACCAATCTGGAAGCATGGCATATATCTCTATCCATCCTTATTGGCTTCAGTTACTAATATGATTGAGAATCTATGGTTCGATGACTGCAAGAGGCTCCATTTGGCTGCCTGCACGAGCTAACAAAACCCTTTAGTCTTCTCCTCCCTACCCCATCCTTCTTCCTTCCTTGTAGTTCATGGGCACAAATACAATCCAAATGAAAAAAGTGTTTTCAGCAGAATTGCTTCAGTTAAGAAAAGAAACAGACCCCTAAGCGTCACTACGTATGAGTAAATAGGCTTTTACATTTTTAGCCTGAGAAAAGCTGTAACTTTGCTATCCTGTCCAACTTCCTGCATAAACCACGCTGAAGCAAGCCAACTGTTCACAGTACCCATCACAATTCAGCATAGGATATGAGACTTGACTTAAGACCTCAATAAACAAAGCTAACCAGAATCTCCATTAAACTGAAGGGAGTTTTGAATTGTCTCCCCTTGCACTGTGCTCCTGGGTTTTATACTATTTTAATCATGATTTAAATAAGGCCCTATTTCTGGTTAATGAAACCTACAATTCCTTGCTGCCATGCTTACACACTTCTCACTAAACTACACAGTGCTTCGTGATCTCACTCAAAGACCTGACAACTGTCCTTTCTTAAATACAAGTTTACTCACTCAAAACAGAGGAAACTAAGCAAGGTTTTGATTCTGTCTGCTTTTATAGCGCATTTCTTCCACTCTTCATAAATTCAAAAATAATTTAAGTGCTATTCAGAATTTTTTAGGCTTCATTAAAAGTCAACCATAGAATTCAATTACGTATAACTCTCCTCAATCTAACAACAAAAAGAATCAGATGTAAAAAAGAACCTCTTAGAGCCTCGTAACTGTTAAAAAAAAAAGAAAAAAAAAAAAAAAAGAAAAAAAAAAGTCAACAAAAGTAGCCAAAAGAGAGGACAAAGTAAAACCAGCAAAATGTTAAGTAACATTCCTCATTCAAAGAAACCACAGAACCAGTTTTACTCCTTCATCAGTCTTGAATTTTTAGCCTTCTGGTAACAACTACTTGAGCTTCCTCTTTTTCTGAGTTGAATGAAATTGAGTGTAAAAACTAACTGCAGTATTGATTAGCTTTTACAGATCTGAATTTCAGGATATAAAGCACCTAATGTCCTTTTGAAAGTACTCAATATTTAAGAGTCTTAAATAACAGCCCTTCCACAGCTTCCCTTTGCTCTCAAAACTAAGACGTACTGAACAGATCTTAATTCCTACTTTATGAGAATCTCCTAAGTTTTCAAAACCTACAGAAACAAAATAAACTACTCCCGTGAACAGCACTCTAATAAATTTTATCATTACTATTCAACAATCTTTTCAGTTCAATGCAAAGTTCAAGTTCTGCGTTCATATTCATTGGAGCAGGACAGAAAACCAGCATGAAAAACTCCTGGATTGATGCTGCCCCTGGAAAAATGAGCACCAGGTTCTCATGCCTATTAAACCACTGCATTTTAAGTTTTTATCCTTCCTCGAATCAGCTCTGCATTAAGACAAATCTTGATTGTTACACGGTATTCACACGTAAAATAAGTTTCATTTCCCCCATTTTTGGGAGGCCACACAGCCAGCCCTAAGAAGATATTTTCCTGATAACACAATTTCATCTACAGGAGTTGTATCTTTCCAGAAGACCCTATACAAATGAATGTTCATGCTTCCTGAAACACCCTTAGGTTGTTAGCTTTTTTCTTAAAAGGTTATGAGACCTTCCCATTAGAGTGCTGTCTTCTATACCTTACAATTCCAAAGCACCCAGGGACCCCCATCGCAGTTCAGTCAGCCTCTAAACCTTTGTTCCCAGAAAAACAAAAACAGTAGTTTGGTCTAAGTTTTCTTTTGTTACAGACATGTTTATCTAAATTACCTAACAGGGCAGCCCGCCGTAGATTAGAACTTGATTACAAGCATATTTTATTATTAATTACTGTTTATTATTGATTACTGTTCAGCCACAGCAACAGTATGGGGAAACTGATTAAGCGTATGAAGTTGCTTGAAGAGCTGAGAAACCCTTTAAAGTTAATACTTGTCACAACTCAGAGATTCCTTCCCTCCTCTTAAGCACCATATATTTCACTTCATGGAAAACAGTGCTGGAAACAAGATTGTGCTGTCTAATCTTTGGGCACAAAAGGTTTTGGGCAGGGTTCTTCACAGTCCAGCACTTCTTCACTGTGACTGAAGAGAAATAGTGTAGTATACAACAAACCAGCAGCACTGGCTGCAGTCCACAGCCAACAGGACACACCAGAAAGGCCCCTTTCTTTACTACGAATGGTGAGGTGCTGGAACAGGCTGCCCAGAGAGGCTGTGGATGCCCCGTCCATCCCTGGAGGTGTTCAAGGCCAGGTTGGATGGGGCCACGGGCAGCCTGGTCTGGTATTAAGTGAGGAGGTTGGTTGTCCTGCATGCGACAGGAGGTTGGAGATTCATGATCCTTGAGGCTCTCCCAGTCCTGGCCATTCTGTGGAAGCAACTGTAGATCATCATTTTCCATCTGGGAAACATCCTCCAAAGGACGGCGGCCAGTGAAACTGCAAGTCATGGATTTTTTTTTTTATTTTATTTTATACTGAGGAGAACACATTCCCTTACAAAAGAATCAGTAGGGGAAAGAAGTATAGCACTCTTCACCGAGTTATTAGCGTATTATTAGTGCAATGTTAAAATATTTCAGTAACACAGGAAAAGTGAGAGTTATCAACATGTGAGGCTAGAATTTTATTTCTCCCATAAACACAGCATAATTTACCAGAAAAATTGAAGTAGAGTCATTTCTATGAGCTCAAAACTTCCTTGTGCCCTTGCCCCTTAATCCAGCAGAACACAATGTACTTTTGCATGTATATACTTCTTAATGTTAAATCAATTTCACTGACAGGAACATTTCCTTTCAATTGAGCTAAATATACCAATCTGGAAAAGAATTAAAGAGAGACTACAGCATCTAACAGTGGTATGCCTGTGATACCTGGGTTTACAGCAGGCCATTCTCAATTCCCTTTCTTTCAGTGCTAATTGTACAAGCTTCTAAGAGCAAGTAAACGTGGGGAGCTCTTCTGAAGAACAGTGCTTCACTTAAAATACCAAAAATTAGTCACTACAAGAAAGACCTCTATAATTACCCAACAACTTGATAGATCTACTATCAAAAAAGTCCAACTGTTATTACATCCATTCAACATTAAAGTACTGGGAAACAGACAAGGTGTCTTCACATGCTCCAGGAGGAGAATGACATTTTCACGTAGGGCAGATGTCACATAGGCTCCTCATCTTGTCTCCTTTACATTGTCGGTCACGTCACCCATCCCATCCAGTACATTTCTGACAACTGCTTAAATCTTTCTGAGGTTTCTGCCCAGGCAGCAGTAGCCTTTGCTACATTCAGTGTCATATGCACTTCGCTCAGTTCTTCTAAATGCTTCAAGAAAATATTATTTACACAATCTTAACTGAAAACTGTTATATGTGAACAGTATTTCCTGAAGTAGCTTGTCATTGTCTGCATATAAGATACATGTCTATACAAGTGACTATTATTTCTGCACAGTTCCATTAAAAAAGAAAGCAACAGTTGACAACAGTTGAACTGCTTCCAAGCCCATTAAAAAAAAAAAAAAAAAAAAAATCAGACAATTTTACTCAGATATATTTTAAATAATTTACTTTCCCCAAATATGTACGCTTTGAAGTTGTTCACGCTATTGGAAGGTGTTTGATGAAACACTGTTAAGTCTGAATCACATTGCACTTAAACAACAGGCTGAAATGCGTTTAACTTCTGACCTGCAGCAAAACTGCTGGTAATAATGAATTTTTATTTACTATATGCACTAGATAGACAATTTAACAGTCTGAGCTGTCAGACAGCTGCTAAGAGTCTCGGTTTACTTTCTCCTTCCACCTCCACCACCAGCAAGCATGGTGGCCACACGAATGAAGATGTTCAGCGTGTCTGTATAGATGCCCATGCACCTAGGAGAGACAAAATGAAAGTTAATCCTGTTAAACAGAATGAGTATTATTTTTGCTATTTCCTGCCATTATACTTGACTTCTTAAAAGCCTCCATTAAAGGTCTGTAATAAAACTCAACTACAGCACGTCTTCTAGGCTCGATGAGTAATAATACCGCCTTATTTCACTCTACCATCTCTGCCAGCAGCATCAATTTGCAAGAAAACTTCACAGACAACACACCGTTCTCTCGCAGGATTCTTTTACTTCTACACTCACTGCTTAACTTCAAGAATTTTGGTGATGATTACAGACGACCAGATGCAAAGAAATGAGGAATTCACCTAAGACCAGACAGATGTTTACAGTGAGGAAGTTACGTATTAGTCAGACTTATCCTGACCGACAGTCAGTTAATCCTTCTTTCTTTAAAGCCTTGCTGATTTTTTTTTTTCTTTTTTTTTAAAGGACATTAAGACTAGTATATATTACACAACTACAGAAGATTCAGCATTCTTCATCTCAGCTGATACTGATAGTTATTTGCAGAGATAGCTACAAATCCTCTTAGAAATGATTCACAAAACAAACTTTTTTTTTTTTTACAGTTAGTGTCACTAGGGGCATGTGACACTACATATTCGAAGTCGTTTCCCTCATTTCAGGTAAATGATTTCAGTCTCAACTCCACTAGTTATTTTCACGTTACATTCCTAAACCTGACAATTCTTCCCATTTTACAGAAAGACAACAACAAACAAATTGCACAGCTCTTTAGAAATAAAGTGTAGCTCCACACAGCTCAAAACTGTCACACGTGCCTTCAGATCTAAATACTTACGCATTGATTGGGTCATATTTTGTTACTCCATAATATGGAATAGTCTCTGCACGCTTGATAACATGTTGTGTATCATAGAGCAGAAACATGCCAAAGAGTACCAATCCTCCATAAACAGCTACTGAATACAAGCCAGCCCCAAGAGCAGAAGTTGGTGGCAAGAACATGGATCCTGGAAAAGAATATGCAATAGCATTACACAAAGCTGCAGCACATGTCTTGCAATGGCTACCCCAGGCCAATTTTAACTGGACAGACCAGTTTGCAATCAGAAGTAAGCTGCACATTCTAGCAGCTTCACTTTACTGCTTACTCTATTTAACAGCATTAAAATGGTACATTACCAATCGAAGAGGCGAGAACGAAGCCAAAGCCTATTCCAAGTGGTCCTCCCATGTTCAGAAATTTTTCACTTGGAGCACACATGGCCACAGTTGAGAGCCCTCCGACGATTCCAGCTGTATACCAGGCAGCTCTGATGAGCAAAGGACCACCCAAGAAAGCTAAAGGAGCCACCACTGCACCCATGACACCTAGTCAAAGTAACAAAAAACCCAAATGTAACAGGTTTGGAACAGTCCAGGTAAAAACACCACCTACCAAAACTATATCTATTTGAGTCAGATAAGATGGCTTGAATTCACTCACATGACAGAATACCAAGTGTCATGGTTCTATGTTTTTTTTTTTCTTTTTGGGTTTCAGTATTCCACATCAAAACATCATGTAGTGTACGGTGTACTAAAGTGTTAATGTCCCAATTCCAGGTACCTATCCCTGTACATTACAGCAGTCACAGGATCTGGCCCTTCCAGGTGGGGGGGGCACTCTCTTGCTGCCTTGCAGTGGGTGCTGGAGGGTGCTTTCCTAGCTGTTCCAAGCTTTTCAGGTTAGACTCGGCCCTGGGAACTCTCTCTCTCATCTTGTCTGATTTGTTAATCTCAATTTCAATTAAATTGTATATATTGTGTCATCTTGTATTCCGATATTATAGTAAAATAAGTTTTCCTCCATAGATTGTTGCCGCTGTTCTTTTCCTCCCTTCCTTCCTTCCCATTTTTTGTGGGACTGGGGTGGGGGGGGAGGGCAGAGGCCTGTTGCCCCTGTCACAGACATAGATTGATCTGGTCAACTCCGTGACACCAAGGCACTTAGCTGCCAATTTATCATGCTGCCTTCTAGATAGGCATGCAATCTTAAGCTCAGCGATCTACTTTCCTCTGGCTTTAGAAAATACTTTAGGAAGCTCATCTTATAATGGA
This sequence comes from Lagopus leucura, assembly GCF_019238085.1. Classification (NCBI taxonomy): domain Eukaryota; kingdom Metazoa; phylum Chordata; class Aves; order Galliformes; family Phasianidae; genus Lagopus; species Lagopus leucura. The sequence goes on along the minus strand of NW_024962255.1, from coordinate 4,825,683 downwards.
CTAATCAACTCTTTCACAGCCTCAGGAACTCTCAAAACTGATACTTTTTTTTTTTTTTTTTTTTTTGCTACGTCAGTCATACTTCCTGCTAGATAATTCTATGAAGCCTCTACCTATTAATGACAAATAACTACAATAAATTCACTTTCTTCTTAGTAGAAACTTCAGCTCTACAAAGAAAAGTGCAATTCCAGTGCCTAATGAGTTTGTCTTTCCCAAACCACGCTTCTGGCAAAAGTTTTTATGACAGCCATTGTTACTTGAAGCGTGTAACATCCGTAAGAAATAAATCTGTACTCCATCCTACAAATGAATTGATAACATACGATCAAGAAGCCGCAGTTTAATACCAAAACTGTATCCTTCTGATCAGTTTTCATACACTTACTTATCCTGTACAGCTGAAATACAGTAAGTGTAGCGCTTACAGAAGCTATGGAGCCAGAACGCAATCATGAAACCAAAGCAAGTATTAAGAAATGAGTTCAATCCAGTTTGGCTCAAGTTTTGCTTAAGCATGATTTTTACAAGACTATGAGAAATTAGAGGACACATGGAACACCCCATTGGCTTCTGAAATCTACAGCAGCACGTAAAAATTAACAAAGCTTAGATACTATAGTAAAAGTGACAATTTAGTCATACAGAAGCAGACAACTTAACAAAAACTATAAACACATACCTGAATGCATCATCCAAGCAAGATGTTTAGCTGCTGGACTGTTTTCATAGGATATTGACCTGACCAACATTCCAGCACCGATCATAGCAGCAAAAGTTGCACCGATTGCCTGTAACAACAGCATCACAGAGCTCAAGTTGGCATATGGACAAAAGGTCTCTACTCTCCCACGTGATCTTTTCCAGCCTCCTAGGAGGTAACTTGCTGTTATCACAAGGATTAACCACTGGATGTTGTGCTATGTTGAACCACCACTATTCCACTGCACTCAGCACACTGAATGCGTAGGAAGCAGACACGTCTTGTTATCTTACCTGGATGATTTGTCTGCCAATATCATTTGGGTCTCAGCAAAAAGGAAAGTTTTCAAAGAGTTACAAAGAACAGCACACAAAGGAGTACAAATGCATAAAAATCTCTGATTTGATTCTTAGAAAGTGACAGAAGCAGTGTCACTAGCTTCAGACAGCCACTCATAGCAAGTTATTACTTGCATACGGCTGGTCAGGATAGCATAGCATTTTTATTTCTTGCATACATAGTTGGTCTTCCACAAACTATCAACAAGGTACCAAAGGGGCACATCAGCATGTAATTGGATTTTTAGTCACAAAAAGCCATCAGGGCATTACACTATTGTCTGTGCCCTTAAAGGCTACATCCGTGAATATCTGCACAGATTTGATAACAACCGTTAACATTTAGGATCACTTTACAGACACTCTAAATATAACATGAACTTACCAGCCAGGAGCCTTTTGTCATAAGGCTCATGAGTGCAGGAGATCTGCTTACTGCTACAGCTGACAGTGCTGTCAAGCCAATGCTTCCCGCAAAGTACATGTAGGTAGAGCGAATTCTGTCCTTCACATACTGGGGCCAAATACTGAAAAATAAGCATTTGTACATAGCTGTGCAATTAACAACACCAGAATGAAGATCAACTATAAGCATTTTCAAGCTAAGGATACAATGGGAGCATCCTAAGAATTGGTAAGGTTTAGCAATTTCTGTCATGAGTTCCTCTTACAACAAAGGTGCTGAACTTTTAAATCCTTCCCACCATACAGTGCTATTACATAACAATTAAAGCACCAATTACAAAGAATGCCAATTACAGTTCAATTTTGTGTAGGAAGCATACATCATAGAAAGTACAAAAGGGGAAAAGTAACAAATTTTAACTATGAAAAACTACAAAACAGTGTATGTAAAATAAACTGGGTTAAGGAAAAATTTGTACAGAATGTGTCCTGAGCAGTAAGAAGCCCAGCGAGCTGCTCACAAAATGCTGAGTCACTGTGCCCATGTTTATCTGTAACAAGACGTGCGAGTCCTTCGGAGAGCAAGACTAACAGAAATACATGAATGAGTGCTGCTGCAGTATGATTTCATCATCCTACAAATGGGCAGCTTAGAATCCTGCACAGAATTTCAGCCCAGAGCTTAAGAAAAATAAGCTACGCATATATTGGGAGACAGCAGCTACAGAAGCAACAAACAAAAGGAGGAGGGAGATTTGCTTCAAGTCTCCCTTCCTTAAAGCAACAAGCAGTTGTACTTACGCTGCTCTTTCAATAGCTCCAATCTCACTGGACATGCCCATGCCATAGTAACAGAGTGCCCCCAGGCCAACCGCAGCCCCTCCAGCAACAACAAGTTTTCCCAGGCGATCAACTGTATATCAAAGGGAAAAAGATAAAAATCATGCACTCACAATGCTTTTTTCTTGGATAGATAATAACGTTTTCACACACCAATCTCTTTTATCTGTAACAACTGATCCACGCCAGGTTTCTTAAAGCTTCACAATTGTGTTACCATTTCTAAAAGAGCTTTATGTAAAACACTCTAGATTCACTCCACCACTACTACAGAGCTTCATAAAACATAATAAAAATTAAGAGACTAACCACTAAAACGCTGGCTTTACTGGTCTTTATTACATAAACAAACAGGAATAGCAACACAAAACCAGTTAAAGATCTTGCCCACAGAAGACTTGTGGATACTGTGTCCTTTCCCATCATCCACTCTTGATGTAATGCTTGATCAAGAGATCTTTAGCATTAGATTAGAACACAATCTGTCCGGTTTTTTTTTTTGTTTGTTTTTTCTCCAATCCTTATACATTGTAGAACAGTACTTCCTTTCAATAGCATACAAAACAGATATAGCAAAGCTTTTTTTTTTTTTTTTCCTCCTTTCAAACATCTGCAATCAAGGAAGTACTCATCTCCATCAACAGGAACTCACACTGACTTAATAGTTCACAACTGTAGCTCAAAGCAGAAACAAGAAATTTCTTGGGAGAAACTGGGACATATGTGCAGCAACAACACAGAAAAGACAAGCAGAACAGTCTCCAGACATTTAAGATAGGTCACAGGTCAATTCAGAATACTAAGCAATGTTTTCAGACTATTTAGTGGTTTGAAGGGAACTGTTTCCTTCAACAGTTCAGCTTTTAAAAAATTGCTGTTTTTAAAGCAGGAACCCCACCTTTAAGAGCAGTTTCTGTAGATGGCTCAAATGCTGCTTCTTTAATTTCCTGGCCAATTTTCCCACGCCTTACGCCCGTTCTTACTCTGGTGGCATAACACTGTTAGATTCAAAGGTAAAATTAGAAGGATTCAGTGACATTAAGTAAGAGACATTCCTTTTAAGGAACTGCATGTACAGATTAGTAATAAACCATTTCTGAAAGAAAGCAATTAATTTGTAACATGCTGAAACACTGCCAGTCACTTGACACACTTGCAATTGCTAGTTTGTCTCTTATTCTACCTGTGCTTCTCCCTGGAGATGTGAAACAACCGAGCTCAGACAGAACCTGAACAACACATTTTAGGTAACTTTGTAAAAAACATTTTCACATGATAGAAGCATAGAATCAATGCAGAAGTTCTCAGTTTTAGCAAAAAATACAAAACAAAATAAGGTTTATGCCAGAATTTCTTCTGCTCTGTTCCTACAGTATTAAGCAACACCATGAAGATTTTTTTACTTCACTTCTCATGTAATTAACTCACATTTCACTTAATTTTGTGCAAGAATAGTACTCCTGCCCAGTAAACATGGGATAGCAGCGTGAATTCGTCATTTTCAAATCTAATCTTAATTTAGAGAACAAACCTTGAATGAAGGCCTATAAATTTCTATGGTTTCTATGACTAACATGACCCAAACAAATACAGCATGCTGCTCCACTGAAGCCTCAAAAACGTGCAAAAGCAGCAAAGAAATGCATATTTAAAAGCAGAAACAACTTTTCAAGTCTTCTGAAGTCACTGCTGTGGTGACGGGACACCTTATTAGTGGAAAACAAAAATAAAACAAAAAAAAAACCCTGAAATCTTAAATTAATTAAAATAGTTTTTTATGCTTATGATGAAAACACACAGAATAACCTTCTGTCAGTGAAGACTTAGGATAACAACAGTCTAGTTTCTTGAACTGCTTGTAAGTCTCCAGATAGTCCTGCCAGAGTTCAAATTTGACACAAATTTGTGCTACGACTCTAAAAATATACTGGGAATAAAGTCTTCAGAAGTAAAGTTTGTACTTCAACACAGTATTTAAGACTCGTACTGGGAAATGGGATACAGGCACAGATTGAACAAGAATTTGTGCTCCTCTCAACTTGTATAGTAATGCCTACTCAATGTCAATTACATTATTTTCCTTCCCCAAGAATTTTAATGGAATACATTACTTCAAGTCTTTTAAAACAAATTCTGGGTTTTGACTACTACCCTTCCTTCAGTAAGTTACAGCAGGTATGTCAAACAAGCAAAGGGCTCACAAGCATTCAAAACAAGCACTGCAAGCACAACACTTCTGGCAAAACACTCAACCTTTCAAAGTTTACTGTACCTGGTTAGGCTGCCACAGACGAAATGCTTTTATACCAGAGTTCCTCAGAGCTGGGGAAGCCTGAGCAATGGTGGGGCGGATAGCCTGGCATGGCAGTGTCCTCAGGCACACGAGCCGTGCAACCAGCATGTCTGCTAGGTAACAATTCTATATACTGTGTTCCTGTAACTGCATGAGAACGCATGCTTTACCATTTTGCTATGTGGTTTTCAGACAAAAAGGTATACTTTGTACTTATTCTCAACTACAGCATGCCCTATAACTGAAATAGTAGTAACACACAACTTTCACAGAGCTTTTAGTCAGTCACTGCCCAGAATACAAGTTCAGACCAGAGAACAATGACATGACTTAGACATGAATCAGCAGCATAGAACAGCCTCTGCACTCCATAGATAGCTTAGTATTGCAAATGTTCCCTTAGTTCCACAAGTACCGTGTGCATCACAAGCAAGGAAATCAATGTTAGGTGTACTTCAACAGTACAGAGCAATGACAGCAGAAAAAAAATCTCACTGCTTTGAAGCACAGTGACAAAACCGTACTTTATAACTGAAAATACCTAGAGGGACGCATCCTGATTCTTCAGTTACGGCCTAATCTTTGCACGTAAACCCACAGGGTAAGAACTTAAACTTAAAACATCATGAATACGACTTTTTTTTTTTTTTTTTTTTTTTTAAGAAAAAGCTGGTATTTGAAGCAAACTACTTCCTGCATCAATCGCTACGCAGTTAAAGACCAAACGGAACACCAACGCCCCAAAGCGTTCACTTGAAAACGCGGCACCGCGGAGCCGCTGCGGACCCCAGGGGCGAGGACGGCTGAAGAAGGAACCCAGCGCACACCTCATGGCTAGGCCGCACCGAGAAAGCCTCCAAAAGGCCGCCTCCAAAAGGCCTAACCTGAGTCCTCAGCCCCCCCACCCTCTGCGAGCCCAGCTCTGCACACCCCAACACAACCCGACCCAGCTCCTCTACCCGCCAGCCTACAAAGGCAGCGCAGCGCACCCCACCGGCCCGGCCCATCACGCACCAGCACGACCCCAGCACCAACTCAGTCTCACGAACGCCCTCCACAACACCCACTCGGGACCGGAAGTGACGCACCACCGACCCGCGCGGCCGCCACGATTGGCTCGGTCCTCCCACGAGGTTCCGGAGCGCGCAAGCGCCGTTGGCTAGCGGAAGCGGGGTGATGCGACGTCCGGCAGCCTTACCGACGGCTGCCGCGCCATCTTTAATGCGGGCAGAGAAACTTCTGGAAGCCGCCGTGAGACGGTCGAGCTGTCTCACGTAGTTCTAGGCATCACCACTGGGCCCACAACGCTGCTTTACATAGGGCCGACTCCGAGCACTCTCACGGCGCCTGCCGCTGCGGACAGAGCCGCTGAGCTCGCTAGAGAAGCGAGCGGCGAGAATCGGCCGCCATTTCACCCGCGGGCAGCGCGCCACAGCGTCGCCATTTTGAGTGCGGGCGCCGCCCTGCGGCCGTCGCTCCCCGCCGCCGCCCTTGGGCTGCGTAACTTTGTCGGCTGTGTCTAGCGATCAGCGGGCCGCTGCCCAGGCAGAAAAGGGCGGGAGAGCCGAGCTGCTGAAGGCGTTCTCACCCCATTGCCCGCTGTGTGCAAAGCATGGACGGAGCGCGCTTGGCCCCGCATGCGGAGACTGTCGCCCTGCCCGCCCCTCGGCACTGCGCGTCCCCTCCGTGTGCGACCAGCAGATGGCATCAGCTTGGTGAAAATCACCCAGCGAGGCTGTAGCGGTTCCCTACGCCTCCAAGGAGAACGAGTGGTCTTGTTCTCCACGCCTTCCCCACCGATATGTTACCTGCTTTGTGCGCCTGAGGTGTGCTCGGGTGCAGATAAGCATGACTCATAAGCACAAAATGCAACACTGTGTACATGTTGTACATAAATCAAAGGTATATGTGTTTCCAGCCTTGACCCAAGCAGAGCGTGTTGAGGATGCTCTAGCCCTTCCAGAATTGAACCCTCCCTTTGGCAGCTTGTTTCCAACCTCAGTCCAACTGGAGCTTTAAACTTTTTCCAGACCATCCCTGAAACTATTCCTATCGCCAGCCCTTGGAAAGCTGCTGCAGCACTTGACTAGAGTATGGATTTCCCTGGGGATTTTCCATTTGTAGCCCTTGTTTTCATTTGAGCAGTTCCATGCCAGCTGAAGCTCTGGCTTTTTTAATTTTTAACTTTTTTTTTTTTTTTTTGTCTCCATCCCTAGCCATAAGCTTTACGCTGAACCAAAGGTCAGTGATACTCTATAGCCCAGAGCCTTAATGCTGTTGGGAGAAAATTTCTTTTGGCAGCCCTATTTCTCTTTGCCAGGCTTTTTTCCAGCTCCATCCCAGCTGTATTTCAGGCTTTCACTTTCATGCTAATCCTGACTTTACATTGAGTTATAAGCCAGGCACTATTGAGAAACACAGTGTTCTTCAGAGGAGAATTCTTCTGGCAGCCTTAAGTTTGCTTTGGCAGACCCTTTACAGCCCCACTCCAGCTACTGCTCTGTAGTTTCTTCCAGCCTCAACACTACATATGGGCATGGTTCTTCACAGCCAAGTAAAACAGACTGTGAGGGCCTTGAGCCAGGATCAAAGACAAATATAACGAGAAAAAAAAAAAAAAAAAGCTGTTGAATACAGAGTGAAGTACAGAAATAGAATGAGAGTTCCAGATAAACTTTAGAGGATTGTGAGATAAGCCTTTCTATACCTTGGAGCTTCCTTGGTTAAACCACAAGAAAGGGAATATCGTGAACTGCTAGTTTGCAAAATGAAAGTCAGATGAGAGAGATGAGGTGTGGGAGAGGTTTGAAAATGCACTGGCACGTGGGATCTTAAAGAAGAATTTGAATGAGAAGAACGAAGCACAGGAAGCGTGTAAATTGCATGCGTGAGTGCCAGACCTAGTGGGGTTCAAGGTCTACTTGAACTTACTCTGAAGATTGTTGACTTTCTTTTGGAGTAAATGGAAATTCTGAGCTCTGAAGTCTGTAGCCCCAAGGTCTCCTAAAACAGAATAAAGAAAAGCCAGTTTCAGTCCACAAATGTTATTGTTTATTTAGAGGCTTGTAGAATTTATTTCAGAGTTTATAATACTCTATAACTGTTGGGTACTAAAGGATTCATTGTATTAATTAACATTTAAATGTATAATTCAGTTATTAATGGTGAAATAGTAATAATTTATGCAGGGAATCAAATTCATCTCTCACTAGAGCATGTAATGTTGTAGAAAAATCTTTGGGGAATTTCAAATAAGATCCTCAGTCCTGCTCTGTCCCAAGTTGTTTCTTTAACAGATAGTTTTGCCAGAAGCAACTGAAATCCACAAAGGACCCACACTGCAGCAAATTCAGCTGTTGAGACTGTATCATAGAAACTGACCTGCAAGCAGATACTAGCAGGTAGTCAACAAATTTAAATGCTTTAGCTAGCAAAATCAGTGATTGCACATGAATGGAAAAACAGTGGCCTCTTATGTAAGTGAGTCTCAAACCATCCAAGAGGTTTTGAGTCAAAACTAGCAGGTTGCATCCTCTGTGTTGGTACCACTGCAACATGCCTTTCTTTCAGATAGGAAAACAATAGCTTCAGTCACTGTGCAGCTTTGTATTACTGCAGAGCTTCGAAGCAGCTAGCTGAGCTTTTGCAGTAGTTCAAGCTCACACTGACAAAAATGTGGAATAACAGCGTGACAGCAAAGCTCGTTGGTGAGCTGGCAGCCAAATGCACGCATAAAAATTGCTTTTTAACACTGATGCACTGTTCTTCATAGCATTATGTTCAAATGCACTGTGTCCCCAATGCCTGGAGCAGAATCCAGTGGTGTTTTTTTTTACAATCTTCATTAATAACCTGGACGAGGGGACAGAGTGTACCCTTGGAAGGTAGATGCAGACTACAGAAATCCACTGGTTGTGCTGCCATTTAGAGACACCTTGGAAGGCTGGAGAGCTAGGTAAATGGGAATGTCATGAAATTCCTGAAAGCAAAATGTGAATTCCTCCCCCTGGAGAGGAATAGCCCCAGCCACCAGCACCAACGGGGGCAGAGCAGCTGGAGAGCAGCTTTGCAGAGAAGGCCCCATGCTGGACATTAGCTAGTAATGCGCCCTTGCTACAAAGAAAGCTGAAGATAATGTAGGCTGCATTAGGTAGGGTGTTGTTTGCAGGTCAAGTGAGGCTCCATGAATCTATGAAAATATCAACATTATGATTCCTGAAAGACCCACTTTTGTGTTTTTCAGAAATAATATGCATCAATAAGACATGTTTGGAAAATACGAAACGTTTTCCCCAGATGGTATATATATATATATATGTATATATATATATATATAAAGTGACATTTCCAAAGAAACTAAAATAGAAAAGAAAAAACCGAAAAGGTAATGTTCTTTGAAAACACATGAACAGTTCCTCAGAAATCAGAAGGATAAACAGGAAAAGTTGTACTGACATAAAATTCTCCCGTGATTTTAATTTCAATAGTCTGTGTTTTCACCTACAGCAGGTTTTGCATTTGCTGGATATCTTCTAGTTACCTGGGCCAGAACAAGCTGGATGGATATTGGAAGGTTAAATTGTGCAGGAGCAGAAGACTCCACCTGTGTAGGGACTTTGAGGATCCCGAAGGGATGTTTGAGGTCAGCAGGGCAGGGTGCAGGTGCTGCCTTCCAGGCAAGATCTGGGTGAGGGATTGGCCCTTTTGCTGCTTCCCCAGCCTTATGGGCCCCCTGGAGTGACATATCCAATCAAGGGCTGCTGCCAGGGCGTAAGGGATGGTGATGAGCAGCTGCAGTGCTTTGGGGTAAAGCTGGTCTGACTGCTCCCAAAGAGACTAACGCTTCCCTCCTCAAGTCTTGTAGGAGAAACCGAAGAATTAAGTCAGCTGTACTTACAGGTAAATGATTTATGAAGGGATTTCATGTCTTGCATAGGAACGAGGATCACCACTTATGTGTCTTCCAGGAAATATCACGTGAGGTATTTTCATCTGGACACTCTGCTTTGCCAGTCGCCTGAAAGAAGAGAGTGAAACACTTAGGTTTAGCTCAATGCAGTCCCGAAAAGCCACATGAGCTGCAACAAGCCCATTGCTCCACTGAAAACTATGGGCATGGTGAATTTTGAAACTTAAGCCTCTGACGCAACAGATCTGGCATCCTTCTGCAGAAAATGACATCTCTATCAGTGGTTCACACGACTGTGTTCCTTGCCAGAAAATAAATAAATCTGTGGTTAGTGCAATTTCTCCTTAGGGTAAATCTTGCCATTGAAGCTTTTCAAATTAGAAGAAAACTATTTTGACTTCCTGGCAGCACTGTCTCTAGCATTCCAGGTCTCTCTCCTGGCACACCACAGGGGTCTTTTGGACTGAATTTATTCCTGCTATTTACATGACAAACTCACATTTATTAGGTGCCTAATGTAAGTATTTAACATTAGATATCATGGAGTGGTGCAAAGAGAATTTGGAGAGCCAGTTTGATATGAAATCATGTATTTTTCATTGATTATATGTTTGACATCTGATACGGAAAATGAGGGCGACAGCATTCATTTCTATTTCTGAATTTAATGACTGTTAAAATATGTGAAGGCTTATAAACTTGAATGTCAAATCCCGAGTTCAGTAAATCGCTTAAGCTGATGGTAACTACAGTACTAGTTGAAACAGCCCCCTAATGTTTTGAATTTAAAGCATGCACTCAGACTGCTGCTTTAGTTGCTCAGGAGCAGTGCTTTGGTTACTCAAGTGCTCAAAGAGAGATGAAGATGAGTGCTTGGGTGAGCAAGGACCTGGCAATGGATGAGCAAGGTCCTGTTCTAAATGAATAGAGACACGGGACATTTTGTTCACTGAAGATTCTGTTTGAATAAATTGCACGTAAAAGAACATTTATTTTTCTTGATGCGTTTTGGAGTCTGTGGTACGAATTATTTATTTGCATCAAATAATAAGAGAAGATAGAGCAGTTTCAAAATTTTTCAGTAGAGAGGTGAAGTCTACATTGATGGCAAGAGGCCACTCAACCTCCAAGAAACTGCTATTCATTTTCCTTAAATAGAACAAATAATCATTTTCTTAAATGCTTTTGAGCTCCGTACTGCAGCAAAAAATGACTTGGGGCTTTTACTAAAACTGCCGCTTTTGCTTTCCAATTACTTTTAACATGCAGGGTACTGTTCTTTGGCAACTTCTTGAAAAAATATAAAAAAAACCACCTCTTTGAAATTCAGTAAGCTTTGATTTAAAGTGATTGGTTTCCACCTGGATGGAGTGAAATTTTCTTCTTGGGAAGTTTATTAGTACATTAAGGAGATGCAAATTAATTCATAATTCTTTCAGCTCATTCTCTTGGGAACAATTATACGAGGAAATTATTAATGTACAAGAAAACAACAGTTAAAAATCTCAAAGGGCAACATGGGTGTGGAATATATGAAAACATTTAGACCTAGCTAATAGCGGAACTTGGTTGTAATAATAACAGTTCATAAAGCAATTTACATTTATCTCTATTTGCAATCTGATATCAGCCACGTTGTGCACACGAGGAATCAAACACCAGCAAAGGCCCCGATGTCACTGAAGTGCTAACGAAATGCAGTGTGAGAAGCTGAATGCACACTTCCAGGGTTTCTAGGATCGCAGCTGAACGTAAGGCTCCGATCAATCCACGCTTTCAGTGTCTCTGATGTATACCAGCCATTTCATGATGACTGCATTCAGAACTATCAGCTCAATGTAAGCTTCTGCACTCTGATAAATAAGCCAAATATTTTCATCTGGATAATGAACACCTCTTGGGATGAAGTTAATATTTGATGAAAACACAGCACACAGATTTGCTTTTTAGGCCTTATTTTTTCCTCCTTTTAGTTAAGGTGTTAGCTCAGCTACTTCCCTTTCTATTTTCTTTTTCATAATTTATCCTACATGCTTTTAATGTTATGTATATGGTGAAATTTTCAATTTTTACTATCAGAGTCATAGCACAGGATCTTACTGGGGAACTGGTAGCCACTTGCATTTCTGCTGCTAGAACTCCCTGACATCTGGATAGCAGTGTGAAAGACTAAGGGATGTGCATGTTTTCACAACACCATAAAACAAGCATCATTACAGAGGGAATTTGTCCCTAACACGGATATTAGGCTGTCTTGAAGAAGTCAATCTTTCAAACTTCAAGCGTAATATACATCAGTCAGGCTGCTGTTGAACAGTGTCAATTTCTGTGAGGTCTTCACATGGAAAGACTGGGCGTAGCCTGAACACTGGGGCAAGATGATGAACAGGGATGGCACCTGAACTGAAAGCAAGGTTATGGACATGCAGGTGTAAAAGCACTTGTCTTAGACAGAAGACTCATGCCTTTCTCTCCAAACTCTAAGGAGTTCCATTCACAAATCCTTACATTTGAAAATATAAGATGTTATCAGAATTGAGTAAGAATTGAAATAAGAACAATTTAATGTTATGAATTGACAAAGATAAATCCTCGAGAAGAAAAGCAGACATATATTAAGGTCACTGTATGCACAAGTCATCAGACAATATTTTTTGTGCTATTTTCTAGTGATTGCACCAGCCATGGCTTTTGGATAATGGGTATAAAGGTAAAGTGAAGTCGCTTACCTGTGAAAAACTACTACTGAAAGCGTTGCTCACATTGCCATTGTCCTGTGCCTGCAGCTGCCCGATGGGATTGCGGTTTCCTTCTGCTGAGCTGGGGCAGGTGGCAGCTGCCAGGGGAGCAGCTCTGATTCAGTTAAGGCTGCTGAGAGAAACCGTGGATGACTCCCTGGCTAATGCCATCGTTATGTGTATTTAAAAGAGCATATGGACTTATTGGAAAAGAAGGAGGGCACACTTCATGCATAATTACATTATTTAACATTCCTGTGTCTACTTCCCCTAGGCTCTTTTGGCTAGCTTGCTCTCTGCCAATTCCTCCTGGAGACCTGCAGCCCCACAAACTGGCAGAGAAATAGATGCCAAGGATTTGGAAGACCGTTTCTGAGAGAGAATACTGACAAGGGGCCATTACAGTTAAATCTTCAAATGTGGTTTTAAAGAAATGAAAATACAAGCACAAGGTCTGTCTGTCTATCTATCTATTTTGCTAAGGACAGGAGAATAACAGTCATTTTTCATGTCCTTCTTGTTTTTCCCCTTTCAAAAGCAAACAAACAAAATCAAAACAACTTCAAAGGAAGGGCAGGCTATATAGGGATATCTGTGAGGTGCTGTGGGCACCTCAAAGGGTGAGGGCAGAGCAAGCTTTCTGTAAGCAGAATTTTACTCTGACATGCACTATCTTAAAGGATCAGTGAAAAGCCCTAGAGAAAATTCAAGTTAAATAGAACCATTGTTCTGGAGAAATGACTGTAGTGGCTATTCTAGTTACTCGTAGTCAGTTCTATACATTTCTAGATAGCAGACAGAGAAGTGACAGTCCTTCACAAGGAGTTTTCTCCATATAGACAAGCAAAGAGGCTTGGGTTAATGTAAGAACTTGGCATGCTGCAGATAAAAGGTGAGAGCTCCTCTAGAAATCAGGTTTGCACTGGGTTTGGTTGCTGTATTTCTGGAACATGGCCATTGGCACTGCAATCTTTCAGAGAGAAGTTTCAGATTACTACCAAAGTAGAATTTGTGGTAAAGGTGCTTGAAATGGAGACAGTGAAGCAAATCACTGGGAATTCCCATGATGTGTTCCCATCTCTGTGCCTGAAGTTCGCTCATCTAAACGAGGTGACATACCTCAGCTGGTGCAGCTTTCTTCCCAGTAAACAGGAAGCAAATGAACTGGAATGTTGACTCTCAGCTTGAAAAATAATCCTTGAAATGGCTATTGTTTCACCTGTGATCACAAATGAGATTAAGTGGGGAGCAAGTGCTGTGAAAACACACAGGTTTAGTTTTAAAGATATTTAAAGGAAGTTTCGCTTATGGCTAAATGATGGAGAACAGTTATAATCTGTTATACTTAATTTACTACTACATAAGTAAAAATGTGCTAAGAGCAGCATACTTGTTAAATTAAAGCTCACTTAATGATTACACAGCAGCTGGGAATAACATCCAGTAAAAGAGTAAGCAATAAATAGATTTTTCTTCAGAATTCTTCATAATGGGAAAACAAGATGACAGAAGCCCTTTACATTTCTGCTGGTTATGAAAAGAAACAAAATATCAGAAAGGAGACTAGGAAGGATTTCTTTTAAATGTTAATTTGTGGCGGATACTGGAGTGCTTATTCCTGCTGATACAACTACTGTGAGAAGCCTGCTGATTGTGCACCCCATCACAGCAGGCTGAGCTGAAGCCAGTAATAGCATCAATCAGACTGAACAGACTGGAAAAGATTGAATAAAATACCGGTCTGGATACTACTTATCTTAATGTATTTGTTGTTTCTGTTCTCATCACCACGGTATCTGAAAATGCGATGCATCAAATCAACAGTCATGGCAGAAACACCGAAAGTCAGATAAATGGTGGTGATTTCCTCATTACAGAGTGAGGATTTTAGCTGAATTAGGGTTACTTTTCAGGTATGGAATAGCCTTGGCGATCCTGGGGTGGTGCTGAGAATGATGGCAATATGTAAATAAACTTTGGAACTGTAACAGCCTTTCTGAAAGGCTGTTGATGAAAAGGTATTCTCCAAAGGTTGGGCTTTGGTGTTTCATCAGGAGGCTGGGAATTCTCTCTCCTATCTCTTCTGAATGGCCAGAAACACAAACACTTCTTCTGGCCATCATCTTCCTCTGTCATCCTGGGCTTTTCACTCTTGTTCAAAGCTATCTCAGACCCAAACATATTAAGAAAAGGGGACATTAATGCTAGGTAATCTGTAATTTAACAATTACAAATTCCACAATGTTTCCATGGCATAGTTGCATATGTTGGGAAAAAATATTTTAATTTCAAGATGAATCACAAAACTAATTGCTGAAGTTACATTTAGAAGCAACCCAATTATTCTAGGTATGAAAATGACTTTGCACCCTCATTTTTCTTCTTTTCTGTTATGCACGCATTTCAATAACGTATTCTTTACTTCAGTACTTCAGTGAAAGATTATGATTTCTTTAATCTCAAATGTGAAAAGTCCTCTCCAGCAATCCAATTTAGGTTCAATTTTTGGCATCACCTTTTAATGCAAGAGCTTTATAAAGTATAGCATCAGCAGTTCAGGGCCATATTGCAGCCACTTTGCGTGGCAGCCGCAGTTCAAAGCTCAGTCACCTCTAGATGTCTTTGGTAGAACTCATGCATGACAGTGCTGCACAAAATCAAGAGCAAGGATCATTGGGGACCTGCAGGCCTTCATGTGCTAATGTGGGATGAAAAAGCCCAGAGATGTGATCCTACAGCATCCTCCTTAAGCTTATGCAGATAGCCTCATACTGGAGAGAAATGTGGAGGTCTGGGATAGGTTCCCACTGGATGACAAGCCAGCTAAGTTATCCTGAACCAGAGCTACATACAAATGCCTGCATTTTGTCTTTGGCAGTCAGCAGCTCCTCCCCCACCCCCCAGCAAAGCAATGATAACACTGGGATCTAGACTCATCTTGTGCATGCATATCTCCATCTAGATCAGATCATTATTTTTCTTTCTATACACACACTCTAATTGCATGATATTGGCAAAGGAGAGTTGCAAATGTGGATGTATTCACTCATTGTTTAATGATGCTTGCATAGTTGGTGACATATGGGATCTTAATGAAGACTACATGCAGTATGACTAATAAGAAATTGAAAATGCATATTTTTGTGGTTCATAGTGTGATCACTAAGCAGGCTGGAATTAGTTAAATTCCTACCTGATTGAGAGAAAGGCTTTCTCTCATTTTATATTCATAAAGCAAATATTTGATTTAAAAAGCCGATGTTTCTTTCCATGGAGGGACCATAGCTAAGGACTCTGAAATGTAACTAACATTGACAAGAGTTACTAAAAGTTCAGGAATTGTTGTCTTACAGAGGGTGAAACGTCTCACCCATGATAAATTACAAATACTGCACTATCTATACAAAAAGGAGTTCTTAATGGTATCTGCTTATTCAGGACCCATGCAAGCCGACACGTGTAAAGAAAACAACCCACAACCTGCTTTTAATTGAAGACTTTTTCCCTCAGATATTGTAGGTATGTGCTGGCTGTATTTGTTATATTCTCAATTCATTTTGACTCAATGTAAATTTCTGCATGTAAAATAAGGCCCAGGATAGTGAGAAACCCCCTCCTTTCCCGAGACAGTGCTTAATAGCCCAGCCTATAAGATGCTGCTTGCACCCTTAGAAACAAAAGTCTGAAAAAATCTGTGTATTTTCAGCTGTAATCATTAAGTCTTCAAATTCCTCAAAGGAAAAGCAAGCGCCCCAGCTTTCCTTTGCTAACAACACACAATTCTTAGTCATTTGGTGGCATCATCTTTCAGGGCCGCCCTAAACTAAACTCTATAATTCAGCCCCACAGAAGTTTTTAGAACTGCGTTTTAGATTAAGTCACAAGGAAAAAAAAAAAACTCTGAAAGAACATTTAACACTTCAATAAGTTTTGGGATTTTGAGTCCTATCCCTTGAAGGGGTCTGTGTTTATTGCACTTATGATGGAAAGTCAGTCTCAGCCTTAACTGTGGAGCAAAACCATACAAGTCCTGCATAGTGATGCTGCTATGTAATCTGTTCCTCTGAAATGTTATGTTTTACTGCAGATACCCATAAAAGCATATTGGTGGATGCACTGGCTCTAAGGGGCAAATTACACATAAGAGCAGTAGAAGCTGCTGCCCACAAAGAATTAACAGAACTAGATATTTTTGCAAGTGCTTAACAGTATTTATTCATAAAAGGGACATCATTAAATTTCTACTCCTCAATTTGTATATTACAAATCATTTAGCATGCTCTCAGGAAAGCTGTCTTGTCCAGCTAGGAAATAAATACAAAAGATTCAGATGCATAGAGACCATTTCACTGAACAAGAACTAGATGGCAACATGCAACTTTTAATAAGGAGCCCAAAGAAATTACAAGCTGCTAAAATTCAAGGACAACTAAGCATTCCATCGTTGGTAGCCATACTTTTCTCTGCCAACCGCAGTAAAAATGGGGATTTAGTGACGCTTCCTTTTAGCACGAACAGAAATAGTTGGTTGTAAAAACAAATCCAATGAAATATTCTGCAATAAAATGGCAAAGTCACTAAATAATGCATTCATTTGGCTCTAGAGGCTGACCTTTGTGAAATTCTTTGGAGGTGAAGTGCAAACTATTATTTTGGCTATGGTGTGTTTCTGGGGAAACACTGCTATGAGAACTCTGTATTTCACAATGAAAGTAGCTCATTTTTTAGCTTAAATCATGCATATTTTTCAGTAGGTGGCCTTCTTTCTTCTTAGGAGGTACTGAATCAATAGCTCAGCGTGGTGCTAATGGGCACTTTGCTGCTTGAGGTGCCATCCTTCAGAAGACAGACTGAAAGCAAGGCCTCTTTCTGATTTTGATGGCTCTTACAGCATTTTTTTTTCCTTTTTTTTTTTTTTTTTTTTTTCATTATTAAAGGTGTTAGTGCCTTGGCCACAGTTCAGTTTGGGTAATGACATTCTGTCTCCCTAAATTTTGCTTTGTGCAGTTTTAATTTAATACAGCGTTCTTCTCTTCTTTCCTGCCCTAAGTTGCTTTGTGTCATTGCTGAGCACTATTGAATAGCCACCATATTTCCCCTGAGACAGCAGCATTTAAGATGTGGGTGAGGTGAAGCCTGCAAATACAATTTGTGAACCATTCCCAGAGAAAGAAGCACAAGATCACTTGCAGCTGTTACCTGCCGATATTTACCTGGACAAACTCCAGCTTTCCTGCTCCCCTCCAGTAGTTTGCTTTCATTTGGAGTTTAATTAGGTGAAAACAGCTGAAGGGAGCACCGTCCCACCTCAAGAGAATACAAGGCTCATGCTTGAGAGACCTTTCTGGGTAGGCTAGTGGCTTTTATCCTTTGCCTGAAAGCCTAAGTTGCCACAAGCAACCTTCCTCCATAATGAGTTAATTAGCTGCAGCGCAGGTCGGTTTGCCTTGGCTGCCTACCCTCTGTCTCCTCCCTCTTTCAGGGTCAGTCTATCCTACCAGGGGAACTGCACAAGCCTCAGCAGAGTTTGCCTTGTTACGCCCAGGTCTACCCCTTCTTCCAACACGTTCTGATGAGCTCTGCAGGAGACAATGCCAGAGCGTTTCTGGCATTAGCTTACAAACATACCTAAACTCAACACCTTGAAGTTCAGTGTTCTGGCTAAGAAGATACAGAAGCAGCACTAAGAGAAATAACTGCTTGTAGGGTCTAGCATGTGGATGGGGCTGGTGCAGTGGGAGTTCCTCATAATTAGCCTCTGCCATGAAGACTAGAGCTGCAGCTTCCCTGTCACTGACAGGGAGACCTCCTCCATGGCCCTGGAGCTGCGGCCCACTGCCACCAGGACCCCAGAGCAGCAGATGCCAGAGAGCACTGAGGGCTGCTGAGGTCAGCTTTCTCCAGGAGGATTTATTTCTAACAGTTCCGTTGGCTGAAGAGTCTGCATGAAAGTGTGGTGGTTGCCCAGGAAAGGCTCTGACTCAAAGCCTCCTAGAACTATGACAACTTGTCTGCTTTGGGCAAGGGAAAGTCCTGAAGCATTCTGAGAGGCACTGACAGTCATGGCCCAGCTGCAGAGTTTATGCCAGTGGCAAGGAGACAAGGTAGAGCTCTGGGGCAAATGCTCCAGGTATTACTTACCCATGCTTTTCAGACATTCCCTGCTTTCTAGAAAATGCAGCATCTGTAACAAAAGTCATCCAGGAGACATCTAGACCCTGTTTTACTCTAGAGTAGCCAAGGGCTTGAGTCTAACTCGATTTTTTTTTTGTTGGCAAGAAACCATTGTGTGAACACCACTGTTCAGGACTGAAGTCAGTCTGTTGAGCTTCACTGTTTGGGGTTTTCCTTTGTGTGCATGCATATGGGACAGGGAGTTGAGTTACAACACGGAGTACCAGCAAGCCCATGGCACATATCCTTCTGAAGGTGCAAATCAACTGTTTTCATCACCTTGGTTGAAAAAGTCAGCTGAAAGTAAATACTAAAAACTTACAGTACTGCACTTCAGATGTAAACTGTGCAACAAGAGCCACCAAAAGTGGCTTACAGCTAGACCTTCCCCCCAAAATCACGTATTTGGACTTTTAACATGAAAATAAGGTCAAAAAAGCAAAACTCTACTGCTGCAAATCAGAGAGTCCACTGATTTTCTAATCCACTGCATTTGAGTAATCTAAAGTATGTATTATCTCTCTTTGCTTTAAAACATTGCCAGAACTTCAGACTTTGAGGCTTTTCATACTGATAGGATTGTTGCTCTTGATTCTTCCATCATTATTTTTGTTAAATATAACATGCTTTTAATGTTTAATTTAAAACCATTCTTTCCTCCTGCTACTGGAAGACATTTTGCGTGTGACAATAATGTTTTGTACCCCAAATCACCACCACCTGCTTATTTACAATAAACAATAAAAGGGAGTTTTTACTAAGCCCTCAATGGGAGATGGATAATAACATCATTAGTCATGTGACTATATGTTATGAACTCAGTTTTCATTTTTCTGACAAAAATGAGAGCGTTCCTTTATCAGTCCATATAATTATTTACAGTGTTCCGCAACAAGAATGCCTACAGAACATTCACTTCCTGAGATCCATCCCTTTTACCACCCACGGCTGCTGTTTCACCAGGTATGTAACGTACATCTGGTTGTGGTATGCCATTATGTACCAGGATTAAATGCCTCAGCATCTAAGTGGAAAGGTGAGTTGCTAAGGGAATTGTTTTCGGAATTTGCTGAGTTGCCCTTAGTGTTAATCTCAAAAAATAAAAACAGAAAAACAAAAAAAGAGCAACAAAAACAAACAACAGTAACAACCACAAAACCAAAAACCAAAACTACAACACCAGGGTTTTAAGTGGAGCACCACAATCAAGCAGTTTAAGAAAAAAAAAAAAAAAAAGTCAGACATTGCTGTCAGAAAGCAGGGATTAAATAATGAAGGAACCTGCTTCGTGTAAGTGTCAGCAGCAAGAAGAAACTGAAATAGGTTTTAAACTTGCATGAAGTTTCTCATAAACTATGATACTGAGGGACTTTGATAGTAATAATAAAAAAAAATCCTTCTCTGTTCAAAGATGAGTATGTGGGAAAGAGGAAAGTTAAGCTGACATCCTACTTCAGATGGATCTCTTTTCCTTCTAATGAGAACATGTTCCAAGCGCAATGCAGCACAAAGGCAGACTTCTGCTGCTCTCAGAGTTCACTTTTGCACTTTTGACCCTTAAAGAACAGTATGTGGTGGGTAGGAAGTTGTGGGTTTTTTTTTTTTTACTTCAGTATGTTTTTTTAAAATCTCATTGCTGAAGTTAAAACTACCGCACTGTACAGATAGCACTCTTTGTGCTACAAAGATATCTTATTTTTCTAACTTTGATCCAAAAGCTATTTGATTGGCTTTCACTGTGACGTACACAAGTGCTCCCAGTTCACAGCACTGAACAAATAAGTATCATGTGAGAATTATGGATATAGTTCCTGGCAGTTACTCTTCCACTTATACATACACCAGTTATACCAGTCATTAAATAAAGCAAAACTAAGCCTTTAAAATATATAGTACTAACTCCTTTTAATACAAGTACATACAAGTTGGACTACAAAATTGTTCCAGTTAGTAGGGTTATGAGGTTTTGCACTGCTTACCCTACCAAGCAGTATGGCCCAGTGTTGAGACATAAGGACATCCTAGAACAGGAATGTGAACTGGGAAGCATTAAACAGCATTTTCAAAGCTGACACTGATTGATAAAAGGCGCTTTACTCCTGCTCTGCTCATATCATTTGAATTCGTCTATTGAAAATACAAGTTGACAACACAAGTATTCCTATCTGAATTATTTGGTTAGGCTTCCTTTTAAGTCAGAACAGAAGAACAGAAATAGGCTTTTCTGGATTTATTTCCCTTTAAGGTAGAAGTTGCAAGCTTAGATGAGTTATGCTGTAGAAGTAGCTAGTTTTGTCCATTGTCTATGTGAGAGTGCAGACCACTAGCCCTGATGTAAATGCTGATAATTTAGTGAGATGCATCTAATGCTCAGTCTCCATGTTCTTCAGCTCCTTGAAATTGATGATGCCCAGCCACCGGTCTTGCTAAATGCAGCTGCTCTATATAATTATTGAGTCACGGAATCTTTTGACTTGGAAGAGATCCTTAAAAGTCATTTAGTCCAACTCCCCTGCAGTGAACAGGGACACCTACAGCTAGATCAGGTTGCTCAGAGCCAGGTCCAGCCTGACTTAGAACCTCACCGAGGTCAAGGCTTCCATCACCTCTCTGTGCAACGTGTTCCAGTACCTCATGACTCTTACTGTAAAAAAAACTTCTTCCCTACATCCAAACTAAATCTACCTCCTTTTTAGTTTGAAACAATTTCCTCATGTCCTGTGACAACAGACCCTGCTAAAAAGTCTGTCCCCTCCCTTCTTGTAGCCTCCCTTCAGACACTGAAATGCTGCTATCAGGTCTCCCTACAGCCTTCTCTTCTCCAGGCTGAACAGCCCCAGCTCTCTCAACCTGTCCTCATAAGGAAAGTGTTCCATCACTTGGATCATTTCTGTGGCTCTCATCTGGACACACACATCTCTCCTGCACTGAGAAATCCACATCTGGATGCAGTACTCCAGGTGAGTCTTCCCCAGTGCAGAGTAGTAGGGCAAAATCACTTCCCTCAATGTGCTGACCACACTTGTTTTGATGCTGCCCAGGATATGGTTGGCTATCCGGACTGCAAGGACACATTGCTAGTATGATCTCACAACCAGTTCCTTATCCTTCAAAAAGACCACTTATCAAATCCATTGTCTCAATTTAGACAGAAGGATGTTATGGGGGACAATGTCAAGAGCCTTTCTGAAGCCCAAACAGATGACATCAGTGGCTCTTCCCCAATGCAGTTACACAATCATAAAAAGCAACAAGGTTGGTCAGGCAGGATGTGCCTTGGTGAAGCCAGGCTGGCTATCTCATATCACCTCCTTCTCTTCTGTATGACTTATCGTAGCTTCTGGGAGAATTTTCCAGCACAGAGCTGAGGCTAACAAGAAGGTAGTTCCATGGTCACCTTTCCTACCCTTCTTAAAAATGGCTGTTATATTAAATTTTTTCCAGTTGCTAGGAATATCATCAAGAATGGCTTGGTGACTTCATCAGCCAATTCCCTCAGGACTCTGGATGCCTTATATAAAACTGCTCAGTATGTAGGCAAATAGCTGGTGTCTGAGTATGAAGGAGAAAGAAACCAGGCAAATCTGTATAAAAATGCCATACGGAGAGAAAATTCTAGTAGCGTTCCAGGAAGAGGACAGACACTTCTGCTAGCTTGTAGGAGCAATGATGTAGAGAGAACATACCCTCTAGACCAATTTGAGTGAAATCTTGATTCAACTGAAGTCAAATGCAAAGCTCAAAACTTCAGCCTTTGTCTGAAGAACTGACATTTACTAACGCAACTGCCAAAAAACAGAGAACCCACTTGAATCTGGCTGGACTCTGGGATACTTTTCAAGGAATGTCAAGAAGCTTAAGGTCATCTTAGTGAGCTTACTGAATGCAGCGTTCATCCCACAGTGTTTAAATGGGGTTACAAATTGAGGACTGTGTTATACCAGGACTGGATGGATGAGTTTGAATGGTCCAGTGAGAAAAGAGCTGCTTTCTCTTCTATCTCTGTAATGCATCGAGAGAAATCAAGCCTTTATTTTTGCTCTACCTCCCAAGAAATGAGTAAATGCTATTTTGTTATGACTAGCTTGTCTAAGCTTAAGCTCTTCACGCTGTTTCTCCTCTGGCCACAAAACTTCACCGCTTATCAACATTTGGACAATTTTGTCTGAATCTAATAATAGCCAGAGGTGGTGGACAGCACAAAAGAAAAACCAGGTCGTGTGCTTTTAGCTAGCCAGCTAATTCTGAGCTCTGCAGCCATCAGCAGGAAGGACTTTTAAGTGGTGTGTGTGAATACAGCTCTCAAAGATATGTGATCCACGTGGAAACAATAGCTTGACACAAAGAAGGTCTCACCACCTTTGACTTTGTGATATACCTGCCAGCCAGCTGTGCTAAAGAAATATCTACATTCAGAGCCTGTAATATGTTGATCCTCTTTTCAGGCTATCCAGAGTTTGTATCATTTTTTTCCCCAAACATTAGAAAATGAATCGACTACAACCGCAACATTCATGTAAAACCAGAATATCTGATATGACTGATACAGATAGTGCCTTTCTTCAAAAGATCCCAGGGGTACTATGTATCTTATTCACAATAGTTCCCAGTCCTGTAACAAATACTTGCTTAAATTTATACACAAACAGCTCCACTGAAACCTAATCAGATGTGTGAGTCCTTTCAGAATCAAGGACTAGCACTGCACCAGAATTATTTGTCTTTGCTGATAACAAAGCTTTCTGTAGAACAAAGCATGAGAAGAATTGTGGTTAACTGTTTGAATTCCTCAAGCAATTGATGAAAATCCTCTCTCAAGGATAGATGTCAGATCTGGATTTTGTCCAGAACTCAAGGACCATCATCCTGCTCTGTTTGATGATATTCCAAGATGCTGAATGACAGAAGATAAACAGGATTTTGTGCATCCCAGGAGGGTGAACACTGCTGAAAAGATCTGAACTTTTCAATGAGCTTCCTTAACTGGATGATTAACTCTTTAGCAAACGAAGAAGAAGAAAAGGCAGTACAAACAAATGAAGCGCTAGAGTGGAAGAAAGAGTTCCTGACACTCGGACAGCATTTTTAAAAACAATCCCCAGTGGCCTTGGAGACAGAAAACCGCATAATATGTTACCATGAAATCATATGACCCCACTCTTCCCAATCTATCTGGGCCTCAGTGTCTGGAATAAAACAGGTGAAGCCATGAGCAATGTAGTACCTCTTATTTTTGTAAAGAACAGTAACTGCTCTTGTAAACATGCAAATAATGAAAAAGCCTTGACTCATATTCTTACATACACTGACAGACAGCTCTGGTTGCCAAGTCACAAGCCCATCAATAATCTAAAATGTGCTGCAAATGTTAAGAACGGTCTAAACCTAGTTGCATAGCTTGTCTCATCACGCTGTCCATTTGAATTTCACCCAAGTCTAGAAACTGATATTCGTCAATGTCTGCTACCAGAGAGAGAGGGCAAATTTCAAAGAGTTCATTTCCAGTGTCAGTGCTCTCTGTGCACAGATTTAACAACTGTCTGTGCAGTCAGATCGGTGGCCCACTCTGTCTGCCAGCCACAGTCTCTTGGCGATATAGCTCCAATGAGTACAGTGAGGAAGGATGAAAAGCAAATTTCAGACCTCTCTCTGCATCTTGGGAACATTCCAGACCTGCAGTTAGACTCAGATGTGACCCTCCGCCAATATCATACCAAAGCAAAATATAACCAAGCAACTGCATTCTTATTGCTTTAAGAAATTATGACCAAAGTTCAGTTCTGCTTGCAATTGCTTTTGCAACCACCTTTTTAATTGAGCTTCTATAAAATCTTACTTCCAAGCATACAATAAAAACATGATAAAAATATTATATCTATGCATCCTCCTCCTCTTTCCATATACCTGCCCCTTAAGCAGTCTGCAAGAGGCAAGGAAATATTCTTGCATTTACTGTAGCACACTAAGCTGAAGGCGAGTCCTTCAGAGCACAAATCCTGAACAGAAAACTTTAGAGATGTGCCCTTTTGTTCCATTCATATGAAAGGAGTCTTCTCACCCTACTCATAATTCAGTCCAGGTAATGTCTCTTAAATAATACACACTCCCTTCCCAGAAGGCAGTCATTTATCAGTGTTATCAGCTAACTGCTTATTTTCAGCCATTAGAAGAAATGCAGTTGCCTGCTGAGGGCTGTAAAGCTCCTGCCTTCTGCCCAAGTGCAATTTAGGGGATCGCAGTCTGTGGGAAGTGGTCAAACCCCCAGTGGTCATTAGAGGAAACTTTCCACTGTTTTTCCAGAACCAGAGAAAGAGCTTGGACTGTGCTGTTTCATGGCATAACCTCACAGAAAGTGAAAAGTTACAAAGAAAAAATATAAATTGGAAATAGTTAAGTGCAAACTCACAGCACTGCCAAATCCATCTTTATCGAGAACAAGCCTTCTGTAACAAATCCAACCTCTACTATAGTACTACTCTGTACACCACAAAAATCCCAAGCCTGTTGATATGGAAATCTTAAAACAGCATAAAATAAAAACTTCTAGCAATATTTTCCTGTAAGTCAAGGTCCAATTCTATGTCACCTAAAATATTTTAAGATACTGGGACAGAAGTAGAGAAAGAATAAATGGAAAATAATTTAACCTCATCTCCTCCTAGTTACATTTCAGAAAATTAAATTATCCAGTATTATTCTGATGGGTTTGTGAGCCTGTGTTTCCACAAAGAAAAGTCTGTCATGTCCTTGGAAGAGATGAAGGCAGTGCTTTCTCTTCATCCAGGCAGTGAAGTGAAAGCACTCAGCAAACACTCAGAATGCTTACTGCTCTGCTGCAAGGCTGCTGCATTCTCTGCCCAGCCACGCAGATGCCTCCCAGCACCTCAGAGGATTACCAGGCTCTTTCCCCCCTTGTCTTGTGAGGGAAGGTGGAAGAATCCAGAGCCGACAGCTTCCCACCAGAAAGCCCCAGCACGTGTGGAGGCTGTGCCAAACAACTCTCGCAAGACAATGGAAGCAGAGAAGTCCTTCCACCTCCATCCCCAGGTTGGAAGACTCTTCCCCCCTCTGCTGTTCTTTTGGAGACACGTGCCCCCCTGGCCTAGCAGAGCTGTCCTCTCTACCTACTCTGTTGAGGCTCTTTCCGCACAGCCATCAGTGCCTCCAGAATCCAGAGTACAACAGGGAATCAGACCCTTAAGCTTTCATAATTATTTCTGATTTCAATGGTTTTACTTTGTCAGCCCAGCTGATACCAACCAGATGACAGAAGTGATTAGAGGGTGGATTTTGTCTAGGAAGGAGCAGAGTAGAAAACCAGCAAGAAAATTATTCTAATTTCTCATTTCACTGTAAAGACATGTTGTGGATATTTGCATATTCTGACTGTGAAATAAGCAGAGCTACAATCAGATGACATGGCAAGAAAGGCTTGAAATGTTAGTCAAGACTTAAAATGTAAATGCTTATTAAACAAGACATCTTTCCTATGAAGAATGCTCAAAATAAAGCATCATATTGGGCACCTTGCTCAGTGAGTTTAATCTATTCTCACAAATAAAGCCTGAGAAACTGAACATGAAGTGCCCATATGCATGGGCATGCGTATGCTACATGAATATGTACACAATCTATTAGTTTGGTTGCAATCCATGTAAATAATAATCTAGCTCCTGCTGAGCTCACGGTATGCTGAGAGCTACTGTCAGCATTTCACTCAGCCCCATTGCTACATCCATCAGCTGGCCTCAGAGTGGAAGGAAGGATGAGGTATCAAGATACAGCTTCTAATGATGGAGCCATTGCACTAAACATCTCTACTTCAAACTGGCTGGGTGGTTCAGCAGGTATGACTTGATGTGACACCTGCTGAAGGAGAGAGGAAGCTCCGGGTACTTAACTTTTTAGAATAAAAGTCAGTTTTCCTTCAGCAATTTTTAGGGTCTGAACAAATTCCAAGGCACAAGCTCCAGTGCCAGTTTAATACAGATTTCTATTGGCAGGAACTCATTAATGGTGTGTACAACTGTTTTAAAAAGGTTAAAGTCTTGGCAGAAAGCAGCAAGAGTGACCGTCAAGTCAACATTAGAAATGCCAGCACTTACTCTGAGACTCTCCAGATGGGGAAGCACAGAAACATCAAGCTGAGCTTTAGCAGAAACCACAGCACAGAGCTCCTGCAGGCACAGGCAGGTCAGCAGTTGGCACCATGAGGGGCTACTGGAATCCCAGCTTGCTGCTTTCTCATACATCTGATCTGCTTCTGTACTTCCCTTACCTACATGCTTCCGTCTTCTATGAAGTAGAGTCTTAAAAACACAATCATTTTGAAATTCTTACCTTATATTAGAACACATACTAAGAATTGTAAGGGAGAATTCACATGGATATGAGAATGAAATTGAGAATATAAGTAAATGCCAAGAAGTACTTTTCCTCCTCATTCTTAAAAGCAATGACTCTATAAATAGGGTGGAAGGAACTCAAAAGAAAACCAAAACCCTCCAATTCTATTAAATAGAACAGAACCAAACAAAAGAAATAATAATATGAACTGGGAGAAGCACAGGTGCTGTGCAAGTTTAGGTCAGGCACTGGGCTTGATGGCCCAGGCTCACATTTATTTATCTGTGTATAATATAAGCCTAAGCCAGGAGAAAAAAATACACAATAGACATCCTCAAGTCCTCTAAGATAAAAAGCAGATGTTACTTCAGTAGATGCTAATGAAACTCTTCAAGGGTAGGATTCAGTATAAAATGCTCTTCATCGCCTAGAGATCTCAAAGCACTCTACCATTCAAATGAAGTGATACAGCTAGCTCACACACTGCTCAACCGTGCCAGCTGGGGAGTGGACTGCAAGAAACATTTAATAGTTCCATCTATCCCTCTATAAATTTTTAGAGAACTAATTGGAAGAAATTGGAAGATAGCTTTTAGCTGAAAGGCAAAGGGGCACACAGGTGGAAAGAATTTAGTTATTCAAACTGCAATTAGGCACTGGAAGTGTATCACTCTTTCTTACAGTACAACATTCATCCACTTGGGGTGGCATTGTGCATATGGCCTATATAGAAATTGGTCTAGAGCGCTAGAGTCTGAAATTGCTGCCTGTCCTGAAGAGGTCCTGCAGAAAAGTTGGCTTGTAAATAACACAACACAGGGGAAGTCACGAAAGGAGATTATTAAAGAGGTTAAGATTGGAGACAGCCTGGGCTGCAGCAACTGTTGCAGTGGTTGAGTTCATGTTCTTGAAGAATGGGGACCTGGCAAAGAGTGGAGTCAGAACCCTGAACTTCAGGATAGAGAACTTCAGGCTGATTAAGAAATCACTGGATGAGAGACCCTGGGAAGCCGTCCTTAGGGACAACAGAGCTGGCAGCTCTTTCTGAACACTTTTCTGAGAGCACAAGAGCTCTCCATCCCAAGCATAAGGAATCAAACAGAAGAGGCAGGAAAGCAGCACGGCTGAGCAAGGAGCTGCTGGTCAGGCTGAGGGAGAAAAAGGAGACGTACAGACAGTGGAAGCAGGGACACCTGGCCTGGGAAGAATACAGGGATGCTGTCCAGATAGGCAGATACAGGATCATGAAAACCAAGATGCAGATAGAACTCAATTTGGTGAGGGATGTAAAAAGTAAAAGAAAGGTTTGTACAGATAAATTGGACAGAAGAGACAGGCCAAGGGGAGCGTAACCCCAGGCCAAGGGGAGCATAACCCCACTGATAAATGAGATGTTAGACATCCCTAATCTGAATCCTATTGTCCTATCTGCTGCAAAAAGGAGGACATGTACACATATCCACTTCGGGCTAATGCTTTCTTGAGAAACCATCAAATAAAGAAAGAATATAATTTAGGAGTGATATTTTGTAGAGTTTAATAAAACTAGATTTGAAGAGAAGCACAAGTAACATCCTGCAGGGTCAGCAGGGAAATCCTCACTGGGCAGGATGTCCTCCTCAGTATTTATAAGAGTTGTGCTCTTGATTGAACATGTACAATTATTTCTAATACTGCAGGAGCCCAATTGCAGTAGTGCACATCCAGCCTCTTTCTCCCTCTCACACACAATACAGACCCATGTGACCCCCCTCACCTGCCTCCTGGACAGCTTGTTGGATGTTCTGACTCAGTAGAACACAGGGCTAGTTCATCCTCTTTCAGATTAGTAAGAACTGTCTAGCACACCATGGTCAGTTGACAAATGGTGTAGGTAAATCAGAGTAATAGTAAGGACAAGTTCCTTGCTCATGCCTTTGCATAATATACCTCCCAGCAGATCCCAACAGTGATTACACAACAGAAGGAAGTGCTTCTGGGGGCACTCAGAGAATGCAGCTTCATCTCATTTCTTTCATCCCATGTCTGTAATGCATAAATAATGTTAACAGCATCCACACAGATGGACAAGTCCTGGAGGTGCCTGCTGAAATAAAGATTTTGCAGTAGGCTTGAGGGTGCTACTTCTATGCAACAATAACTCCTTGCTAGATAAGAAGAACTGGACTTTTTTTTTTTAAACTTAAGGACTTTTAAGAGTCCCTTTAGGCAAGCAGCCTTCAGATTAACTCAAGAATGATTATGAATGGGAGGTGGCAGCTGCTTGACATGTAACTGCTCCACACAGCACACTGACATCCTCAATATGCCAGAAACTTCAGAACCATGAAAGATGTGACAAGCAGGATACTCAGTGTACAACGGGATAGTTAACACAGAATCCCTTGTCAGTGGGACCTACATCACTGTAATGTTAGATGTTAACATGCTTAGGAAAAATAAGCAAGAGATTGAAATTAATCTGTGCTGTATTCAGTTTCTCCTATACTCATCCACTCACGTTCTTCCACCCGGTCTTTATACTTGCTCTGGCCATACTGCACAGCTCAACAAGGCAGCTTTCAAACATGCTTAGCTCATTTGATTGTCCACAGGGAGTGGTTTCTGACTTGTAAGAAAACTCTCCTTCGCATAGGTGCCTTATGATTAGGGACATTCACTCACAGCATAAATGCAGTAAGCATATTGTGCTTTATCATCCAAACAACAGTGAGAGAATAGAGAAATAGAAGGATTTTGAGGCAGACATGGAACAAGAGAAAACATCTGCAGAGGACCCAAAACACAGCTGGGAGAAAATGAAGTACTGCTGCTCTTTCAAGGATTACAAAAACAAAACAAACAAAAAAAAAAAACAAAAAAACCCACAACACATGTGGAGGGATGGTTGTGATTACACTGTAATTCATCCCAAATATCTTTAAAAAAAAAAAAATCAAACAATGCAACACTTCTTGAAATTCCCCAACAGCATCCTGTGTGATTCTGCATGCAAGAATGCAAGAGCACACTGTTCTGTAGTGCGACAGCAGTCAGTTTAGGGGTTCTAAGATGTAAGACAAACCCGCAGTCATTTCTGACACTGAGAGCTGGCAGAGGCGATACACTGTTCACACTGTTACTCTTCTACTGTTGAAATTGCTGGGTTTTAATGTGACGCTGAGATATTCCACTGCCTTGCACCAGTTTCTAAATTTGCCTTGGAAATTGTTTTGCAAAGCAACTCTGTGTCATTTCATGTAAAAACACTGAAAACATTACAAATCTGTCTTAGAAAATCTTATTCTCCTTTGCCACTGGAAAAAAGAGAAAAATCTATAAAATATGAAGCATTTTATTAACATCTGTCCTCAGCATCTCCTAAATAAAAATGTCTCATTTAGCATATTGTCACTTTGTGTCAGTATACAATTAATATCAGGAACTAGAAAAGCAATCTGTAACATTTGAGAAAGATCTCCAGGTAAGAACGTGCATTCTAATGCAAATTTTACAAAATAAGCAAACAAAAAACCAACCACAACAAACCAAACCAAACACCAACAACAGGAAAACAGCCCCTAAAAGCACCAACAAAACCCCCAAACTCCTGTAGCTTTGCTTGTGTTTCGCCAAAAGCAACTTCACGCACTGGAAATTCTTCACTGGGGTTGCCTTTCATAAAACAAAAAGAAAAGACTTAAGTAGTTAAGAATGCAGCAGAAGTGCTCATGTTTATGTTACTTTTTAAAATGTGCTTGATCTTGTATCCTTAATGACAAATTCCTAGAAGACAGTTGCCACGAGCTTTTTATAAAATCCTTCACATAATTACATGCGGACAAATACCAATAGACAGAGCAGCTTGACTTTGTTTACGACACAAGCATTTTCTGAAGTAACTTCATAAAAGATGTCTATAAAGCAGGATATCCATGACCGATACCCAATGCACTGCTTTGGCTCTGCCACCAAGGCTGCAGTATATCATGACTAGCACACATGGTCCAGTAATTGACTGTCTAAATGCATGTTGCTTTTGGAAAGTGTTTAAGGGTGAACTAAAACTGGGGACATTTTAAACCCCATAAAGTTAGAACTAGACAGTGCATAATAATTTCAAACTACTGAAGTGCGATCAAAATGGAATGTGACAAGTCCAGGGTTCTCCATAGATTCAGAGAATCTTAGGTTGGAGGGGATCTTAATGATCACCCAGTTTCAACCTCCATGCAATGGCAGGGCTGCCACCCACTGGATCAGGTGCCCAGGGCCTCATCCAGCCTGGTCTTGAACAGCTCCAGGATGGGGCACACACAGCTTCCTTGGGCAGCAGTGCCACTCCTTCACCGATTTCTGAGTGAAGACTTACTGCCTAATATCTAACCTTAATCTCCTCTCTTTTACTTTAAAGCCATCCCCCCTTGTCTTATCAGACTGTGTTAAAAGTCAGTCCCCTTCTGCTTATAAGCTCCCCTCAAGTTCTGGAAGCCCACAGCAAGGTCTCCACAGAGCATTCCCTTCTCCAGGCTAAACAAGCCCATCTCCCTCAGCCTCTCTTCCTAAAAGAGGTGCTCCAGCCCTCAGCATCCTTTTGGCTCTTCTCTAGACCCACTCCAACAGGTCAGCATCTTCCCTGTTCCAGGGCCCCCAAGCTTGGACACAGAAGTCTGCACAAGGAACAGCACTGCCCAGCCTCCACAAGAGCACAAAGCTGAGGGCAGCTTTGCCCTTTACAGGCAGGAGCTGAACTTCCAGGGCTGGCTGCTTCGCAGGATATTGGTTCCCACATGGAGCAGCTCTGCTGCAGCACAGCTTTTGCACCTCATCTGGCAGTGTGGAAATGGGGCTGTGGAAATAAAGCCATCCCTAAGAACAGGTACCAGACTGAGTCTGAAGGGCCCTCGCCAAAACATGCTTTCAGAGCAGGCACAGCACATCTATTATTGAAAATACTTGTTTCTATAGGGTGTGCCAAGTTGGCAGAAATGCAGATTTAAAATGTAGAAGTGATTGCTAGGGAGCTGGCCAAGGAACTAGAGGGGAAGAAACTAATAGCATGATTTCTTAAAAAAAAAATAAATCTTGGACTAGTTTTCTTTTTTATGGTGATCTTAAATAATTTATCTGTCTTTCTAGGTCAGAAAATACAAGTAAATTTTATATGTGATGCTTTCTTGTAATCCAGAAGTACAAAATGGGCTCTCACAGAATGCTGCAGTATTTCACCATGCTGTGCTGGCAC
This sequence comes from Lagopus leucura, assembly GCF_019238085.1. Taxonomy (NCBI): domain Eukaryota; kingdom Metazoa; phylum Chordata; class Aves; order Galliformes; family Phasianidae; genus Lagopus; species Lagopus leucura. The sequence continues at coordinate 4,793,713 of NW_024962255.1, read as the reverse complement.
AAAGGGATGCATTTTGGGGTCCTTTGTGGCTCAGGTGCTGCTGTTGTGCCTGGCGAGATGTTTGTGTCACTGAGAAAGGGAAAATAACAGAGTACGAAAATAATATCAGAGTGAAAGTAAGTAACACAGCCTCTATTTCAGAGACATTAGAGATACCTCCCTGGGGAAAGCTGGGCTGATTTTTTATCCTGTTTGGAGCTTGTCATCTTTTTCAAAGTCTCCATTCATTCACAGAGCCTATTTGAAGGAGCAGGCACTATGGCTGTCAGGGAGCTCTGCAGAAAATTCTGACCCACTGCTATAAGGGGGGGGGGGGAGTAGCTATCATTAAAAACATCACCACTGTTTTAAAATGGAAACCATCTCAGATCATTACTTAGAAGCCAACTGGCTAACATGAAAAGCCTTTCCAAAAGAAACGTTACCTGCTGCCCTCTGCTCTTTGTTTTTCTCATTATTCCTTCCATCTATACAAAGAGAAATAAAAGCAGGCAGCGCCTTCCACATCACATCGAAGCAACTTGCAGCTCAGCCTCCAAGACCTGCTAACACTTTTGTACTTAGGATGACTACAACCAGGAATTGTTCTCACACATGTGCATTATATTGGTCAGATGTGGTCTAATTCCAGGATGACGACCTGAAACAATTAAGGACGGTTTTCTGCATGTTCAACCTCTAAGCAGGATGTGAGAGAGCACAAGCCCCATCGGTGACGTGCTGCTGGTAGGTCAGGAATATTACACAACTGATGGTGCCCTGATGGTGCCACCGTGGCCGCAATTCAGATATGCAAGTACTCTACAAAAAAAAAAAACAAAACAAAACAAACAAAACACCTCCAAGCTCAGAAAATTCCTTCTATTACTTTCCAAAGGAATATCCTGATTCACCATTTCACCTCAGGACAGCCATATTTTGAGCAACATACAGAGCGCGCAGCAGCTTCCTTCTGTCTCTCCCTCGTGGATCAATGGAATTAAGAGAATCCCTGTCTCAGGCATGAGATCTCTCTTGGACCCATTAGTGGCTAAGCAATGAAGAGTTCACCAAGAAGAAAATATTAGGCTAAAGTGATGGAAGACAATGAAGCTGACATGGGATTCAGCTTTCTCAGTGAGTAGTGCGATGGCACTGCAGCAGTATGGCCTTAGGTGAGGATCTTGAGCAGAAATTCAACACGAAGAGCAATCTGTCCATGAAAAAAAAACAGACTATTTGCAAAATCACTTAAAGAAAGCTGTCACTGAGGCCATCTGTGTTTGCCCCCTCACCATAGCAGGCATTCATAGTGCTTGAAGTTAAGTAGCAACACACAGTATCAGAAATTTTTCTTTTAACAAATGCTACATCCATTTAGTTTCTGGTCAGTAAGTACAAACCCTCCAGAAACATACAGCAAACTCCTTCACCTGTCAGTTGGCTTTAAATAACTGTTAATCCCTTAAGGGTAACGAGTTTGTACAGCACTCCAATTAATAAGTGAAATAGCTGTAACTTAAAAGGCTGCCCAGCATCATGTACCCAGGGCTGTGTGAGTTACATGATTCCCACACATCCAATGGAAAGAATTAAAACCAGACCCACAAAACCCCCCCTGAACCCAAACAGTTATGAATGGTATGGCCTGCGGTTTATTCACCCGGTTACACTTTGGAGTTTTGACACACAAGCAGCAGAACTGAAGAACACGAGCCAGAAGTGCTGGCATTGCTGTGGCAGTTTGCCCTCTCTCCCCAGCTGCTTGAGCTCTGCATGCCTTGATGCAGGTTGGAAAGAGCAGCTCTGCCTCCCTGTGCACTAAAAAGACGGACAAGTGAGATGTTACAGAATCAACAAGAAAAGCAATTGCTCAGTCAGCTTGTGGGGTTTCTTGCCTTTTTTTTTTTTTAAGCCTTCCTTTTAGGGTGGAATTTATGAAAAATGTCTGAAGACGATTAAAAAAATGAAAATATGTGTCTGATAGATTAAGCTTTAGCTATGTTCCTATTTATGTAACAAATCAGAGGCAAACTGCTGTTAATATGCTACAGAGAAATTTCTGCTAATCTATTACTGGGGGAAAAGCTGCTATTCTAGCACAGCAAGGGCTCACATCAAACTCTCTGGCAACCCTTTTTGCTCAGCTCTCTCACACCCCTCAATCTTCCCTTCCCAAGACAGGCACTCACCACTGATAGCTCTCGCAGATGTTTGGCACTGCAGAGAAACCAGAGTCCAATTTCCCTTTTTTTTTTTTTTTTAATTCCCTCCATTATAGTGCTACAGCACAGGACTCTGTCCTCACAATTAAGGAGCGCATGGAGCTTGGTTTTACTATGGCTAGAAACTGAAACAGGGAGAAGCTCTTCCCAGCCAAATCTGCTTGGGAAAGGACATCCAGAGCTTCATGGTTGGCAGGAACAATGCATGTTACTAGATTTACCTCAGTGGGCTTCCCAGGCTTTCTTGTCTAGTCTCACTACACCCACAACCACCTTGGCAGCTGCCTCACTACGTCCTATTCAAGAAGTCAATACCAACCTAGGTTCACAGCCCAGAACCAACACTCAACTAGGAAAAAAGCTGTAGCAACTAGACAGATCAGTACAATGAGAAAGGTGTTACAACAAAAGCATGATGACAAAATGATTAGCACAAGAGAAAAGTACTATAAAGAAAGAGAAAAAGATTGCTCACCTATATCACAAGATTTTGGATTCACAGGGGAAAACTTCTCCACAAACAAATCCCCAACCAAAAATCCTTCTCCAGGTCTGGTCAGCCCTTAAATGGGGTCTAAGAGGTGCAGCCAGGCTCCACCCCTCCTGGTCACTCAGCTGAATTGCCCTCACCTGCACTCCCAGGTCCTTTCCCCAGGTGATCAATCAGTGGTTCAGGCCGTCACTCAACCGCTACCATACAAAGACAAAACCCTACAAGTTTCTGTGAGTGGATTAATACTTCTGTACAGAAAAATGAGCATTCTTTTCTTGGGGAAACCAAGCTGAACTGAAGAAGAGCTTCTCCTTTTGAAAACATCACAAGGAAATGCTTTGTGTAAGTTTTCAGAAGGTACCACGTTTCCAGGCACAGAATTAATTTTCACCGTGAGCTAAGCAGCTCTGGAGAACACACACAGTTGTACTGTGATTCACAGATCTCTATTTATACTTAGGCTGCCCAAGGGCACCAAGCTTCTTCCTTACAGCAGCTGGGTACTTCCTCAGTACCTTTCTAATCAGACCAGCAAAAAGAAATAGCTATACAGATTTTAGTTTAGCAAACCCTGGCGATGTTTCCAGTTTCATGCACTGCAGTTCCATGGTTCCATTTACCTGTGCTGCCCCTGCTGAACTGCATTCCGACATTTGATGCGCAGTTCCACTTCAACAACATACTGCCAGGGGAGTACTTGTAAAGAGAAGATGGTCACCAGCTTCAAAACGAGTGCCGCCCTTCTCCTTGGAAAGGAGGGAATGGTTAGCTCCTTTTCCTTCTCTGCCAGGCCTTCTGCTAAACACAATTACATGCAGCGTTTGACAACAGAGCTGATAAATTATGTGCTGCTTGAACTGAAAACGTGAAAGATAACAGGGATGAATATCAACGCATTCACAGATGACGCAAACCCATTTCATCACTTTCAAGGCTTTCTGGCTGTGCTTGGGCTTGACTTGCGTGATGTACATCTTCAGTGTATTGTCTTAAAACATCTCTAAAGGAAAATGCACTATGCCTAAGAGGTGACTGATAAAAAAGAGGAAAAAAAATCTCTAAAAACCTTCAAATCCTAAAGGGATACATTTTTAGGGGTGTGAAAAACTCAGCTGAGGAGTATAAGCTGAAAATTTTCCAGTTTTGCTGGAACTGGAAATTGTGCCTGGATTTCAGATAACTACAATTTATTTCCATCTGGCTGAAATTTGTGTGCTGCTGGAAATACTTTCTTATGACTTATCTCTAATAATTACAGGTGGACACACCTTCAACAGGAGGATTCTTATTGTTAGGTGACACTTAACACAGAAGTCAGACATTTAAAATCTGCAACAGACCGCTATCTCTTGTAGATACCATCATTTCTGAAGGAAATAGCAATTTGGGCAATCCACAGCCCTTAGTTAAAAGCTGTACTGTAGCTCTATTGTCATCAACCAGTAATTTTCCCAGAAATCCTTCCAGTGGAGGAGGGGTGGCGGGGGGAGGGGAGGGAGAAGAAAGAAATGAGATGTCAGTTTAGCCAAAGTGTTGCTAATGGAAAACTTCAGAGAGTCCACGTTAGCACAGAGTATGCTCTGAGATCAATCCTCCTAATTCAGACTGAAGGATGCAGAGGGTTCTCATCATTGCTTTGGGCTAGCTTCAGACTTTCACACGTTTCTTCCTCTGTTTGTGTGAAGAGCTCTGGCCAGTGCTCTGCAGGTAAGAAGAGAGCACCACAAGGTCTGCCATTGGTCCACTCTCTCTTATGCTGCTCCTAAAGTGCTGCTACCACAGCTTTGAATCCCAATCTGGGCTCTCTGATCTGAAGCACCTTGTAGTCTTCTCATTTCTTTGGAAGCCTGATGCTTGTTACTCGTTTTAGAGAATGCATATAGGGAATCTGAAAGCTGAAGGTGGAGATATGTAGCAAGCTTTTGTCATCCAGAAAATTAAGCAAGTTAGGGCAGGCATTGTTGCAGTTTAGGGTTTTACAACTCATGACTCAACCTGTTCTGTCAAAGAAAAAGCATGTGGATCATGACTATTGGTGGTGGTGTGTTCTGGGAGAGGTCGTCTCCAAATTGCAAATATCCCTGAAGGGGATGTCAGTGATTCTGAATTACAGCATGAGCAGATGAACAGGAGACTGATAATACTCATACAAAGTGTGTCCTCAAGAAGCTGCTTATCGTAGAATCCTGGACAGCCTGGTCTAGTGGTTGGAAACCCTGCCCACGGCAGGGGAGTTGTAACTAGGTGATCGTTAAGGTCCCCTCCAATCTAAGCCATTCTATGATTCTGTGATTCTATGATGCTTCTTGCTCGCACCCTTCTTCAGCTACCCAAAGAGAAGCTGCTTTTTCCTATCAGCCATCCACAAGCAAGAAGATAATCGCAACTGCAGGGAAGCCTATTTTTTTTCTTCAGAGCTCCTTTTCAATATAAGCAGAACCAAAGCTGCACAGCCAGGCCGCTGCTCAGCCTGGCAGTGATTTATGCCATGAAATTTCTAGTGACTCTGTCAACTTATCGCAGTGAAACCTGGAGACAGAGGGGAATTCTCCGCACCTCATGAGAGTCCTCAGAGAAACTGGATTTAAAACAAGAGCCAAGCCAAGTGATTCCCCCCTCTGTGAGTCATATGACAACTGAATATTGTAAGGTCAGGAAAAGCCGATCTTTTGCTGCCTAGAGGCAACTGGTTGCTTTCTGTTAGTGTGTCATCTTGCATTGAGTCCTATGCAAATTGGAAAGAGACAGTAGAAAATTTCAGATACCCTGAAGAAAAAAATGGAAGCACTGAAAAAAATGTATATACTTTTATTAGCTATGTGCTGATCCAAACAAAACCATATTTACATCTTCAATAGTGAAAAATGTGTTATTTGTATCATTTATTTATCACATGCAAAGTACTACGAGCTTTTTTTTATAGCAAAAATTCTTTAGTTTTGAATAACTGACAAATAGTATTAGGGATGGAGCTGAGCTGCATAATAAGGCATTAAAAGCAAACTTTTCGCCAGTTGACATCTCTTTTTAGGGATAGAAATTAAAATGTTGGAAATACAAAGCATCAATACTCTTGAAGGTTATATCCTAAGGGCTTGTTAACAGTATGTAAATAGAGAATTAATGTCATAATGTAGATAAAAATACCTCACATTTCTTGTGAAAAAAAAAAGCTTGGAATGCAAATATGGTGTGCATGTGTGTGTTTGTTCACTACAACTTAATTAACACAGCTCAGTGTTGAGGACCAACAGTCATGCTGGGTATAAATTGACAACAGTTTGCAAGTGACATCTGTACTTACATGTATTAAGAGTAATTGTCAATATCGTAAGTGTTGGAATAAAGACTATTTAAATACTTGACATGGTTTAGTGGGCACGGTGGTGATGGGCTGATGATCTTAGAGGTCTTTTCTAACCTTAAAGTTTCTCTGACTCTATTGTGTGGTTTAAGGATACTGAATTGTTTGAGCATGCGTAGAGGTGAGCAATGAAGAAGCTGTTGGAGGGATTAGAAAGCAAAAATTATGAGGACAGTCTGAGGAAACAGGTTGTTTGAAGAGGAGGCTGAGGGTAGATCTCATAGGTCTCTACAAGTACTTGAAAAGAGCTTAGTGCTAGATGTCCATCTCTTTTCTGGTGACAGGTGATAGAACATGGGGAAATAGCCTCAAGTTTTACCCAGAGAGGTTTAGATTGGATATCGGAGTGGGGGAATCCTTATCCCTGGAGGTATTCAAGAGATATGTGGATGTGGCACTAAGGGCAATGGGTTAGCAATGGGACTCAGGAGGACAGGTTGATGGTTGGACTTGGTGATCTTGAAGATCCTGGGCCAGCAGGACAAGCCATGTCACAGCCAACCTACCCCCAGGCGCCGTACAGCTCCACAGCGCAGACCCAGCTCTCCTGCTGCCTCTCAGCAGTTACCTCTTTGGGCAGCTGAAAGCAGTGCTGGCTCACAGCGCTGCCGTTGCTGCACCAGATCACACAGCCTGCTGATAGGCAGTGCCAATTAGGCAAGTGACCCCAGATCTGGCTACGGACAAAATGCAAAGCACTAAGGAATATTTTTTGGCTCTTAGAAGTTAAATAATATAGTCCGGCAGAGAGAGGGTGATAGTGGTTCAACAGGAAAGATCAGAACACAATTATACGTGGCCAGAAATGTATTCAGTAATGATCCATCATGCTGTCTCTGGCTGCTTTACATGCAGGAAGATCATCTGCTTTAATCTTCCTAGTCTCCAGATCCATGCAGAGCATCATATATTATGCAAAGCAGTGCTCTGGGTGGCAGCATTGAGTTCACCACTGCAGCAGGCTCTGTTGTGTGCTTCTGATATTTTTCTTTTCCCTTCCAAGTCTCAGCTAGGTATCCCCTTTCAGAAGAATGCTTTGAAAGTCTCTATCACAAAGGAGAGGTTGCTGCCGGTCCCCTTTTCCCTCTGTGCCCCTCCGCCCTGCATTGCCTTTCACCACGCAGCCGGAGACATCCTTCAGTGCAGGAAAGCAGCAGCATGATGCAGCCTTGTTCCTTCCCTCCTGGCAGAAGGATTTGATAAATTTACCCTGGGGGGTTCTTGAATTTTTTATTTCTGTATTCTTTATTCTTTAAACTCAATCACACCAGCCATGTGCTGTTGGGAAAACAGGGTCCTTCTGCAGAATTCAGGGGGTGTTCACCATGGAAGAAAATGTGTTTTCTGCAAGCCAATATTCTTGACAACACTTCATGCTAAAAGGGGGACTGCAGAGACAGGGAGGGGAGTCTGGGGCTCGTTACAGATTATTTCCCACCTGGAGCCCTGTTGCTGCTGCAGCAGGAGGCTGGGGAACAAATGCCTGCCTGGTCCCAGCACTCAGGGATGGATCGCTACATGACATAGCAGACACAGTGCTGTGGGAGTGAAAGACATCACACCGCGCTACACCTGACGAAGATCTGGCCCAAATCCTTGCTGCTTTTTCTTCTGAGCCACTTAAATTTGGCAGATTTTTAGAAGACAACTGCTTGCAGGAGCAGAGTGCAGCTCCATTTGCTTCCAGAGAGTTGCCCCAGATTTTCAAGGAGAGGAGCTTGGCTCTGTGCTTACCTGAGCCATTTTTGCTGTGCAGAATGGCTCTGAACTCCCCAGCGCGTGCAAATTAACCAACCTTCCTTCCTTCACACCCACACGGTGATAATGGCAGCGACTGCCAAGGGCCACTGCAGGGCAGGCTGGGCTCAAAGCCACACGGCTGACATGCAGGCTGTGCCTGGCCTTCGCTGCAAGAACAGCCTGACTATGCTGCTGATTCCTTTTTTTAAAGTTTTATTTTAGCAGGAAGCTAAAGGCTCCTGAGAGACAGTTTACAGAAAGTGCTTTTGAATGTATGCCTCAGCATAGATACCTCCCATTTAAAACAGAAGATGGCCCCTTTATCAAAAAATGTGACAGGCTATCTTAAGGGTAACTGTCACTGGTTTAGCTATCAAAAGAAGAAAAACCCCTTTTCTCTATTGTTCCAGTTTTCTTGTAATTTTTACCAAGCATTTAGAGGGTGAGATAATGTCAGATCCATCTGTCTTTAACATTTTTAGGTATGTATCACCTTGGAATCTAAGTGTTCAGGCTGTATGGGATAGCATACTGAAATACTTCCATCTCCCAGCTTCCTTCTCTTCTTTCTTTTGTTTTATCTCAAAGGACTTCGAGTAACTCCTAATTCTGCATTCATCTAAATCCGATGCACAGGAAAAGAAGTAGGCCCCTGTAATTTAGCAGTGGATAAGAACTTCACAAGCATAGCTCAAACCTACTCAGGATGAGCACTGCATTAGGAACCAAAGGATATGAACTCTCAACTGTTTTTGAGTTTAAGGAAGCATTTCAAATGATTGTATCTCTGTTACTTTTCTTCTGTATCTTCAATTCATCAAATGGAGTATTGGAAGCCTAGCTGTCTTTAATGTACAGAACAATAAGTGCACCTGCAGGCAGTGATGAAATATTGGCATAAATCACTGCCAGAAAGGTTGCTGTGCCCTCATGGGAGGAGCCCACTACTTCCTATGCAAAAAAAGACAATTAACAGCCTACTGGAATCGATTCCCCCCCACTATGCTTAAATCACCAAAATCCCAGCAGTGCTGCTGAGGGGAAAGACCAAGCAGAAGAGGATTGAGTTGGATGGACGTGAAAGCTGCTCCCAGATGCAACTTGTCAAGGGAGGCTGTCTCTTGTGCTTTAACAGGGACAGACCTCTGAATCTGCAACAATGACTGTCCTTCAGAAGGAGATCCCTTTCTGGTGAACACACGAGAAATTCCAACCAGAAGCAGCTGTGCGGAGGCTCGGTTGGATTCATCACTTTAAATGTGGTATTCTGCTAATACAGCAGCATGGTTGCCAGTTGGCTCAGTGTGTGGGTCAAGGCCATTTGCATCAAACGGAAATTAAATGGCTTAGAGCAGAGAAGAAGAACAGTCCTGATACTAATGTTTCTTTGAAATCTGCAGTGTTGGAGTTTTCTACTTCAGCTTAGTCTAACAATGCATAAATAATACGTGGCATCATTGGTTTTGGATCCAAATCATCCTGGAGTCCACAATTTTTGAGCAGGATTTCGAAATGGAAGTCTTTCATGACTGATAAGCGGACAATGTTCACGGACAATCAGTGAGGGAAGAACATGGCCAGGAGACTGCTGCAGGTGGCAGAACCACTGCCAGACAGATATGCTGTGACATTTGCTTTGTTAAATTCTACACATCCCATTTCTTTCATTATTTGCTGCTCTTCTGCACAGTTTGTCTGCTTTTATCTTCCTCCTGTGCTTGGCAAAATGGTTGACCCACCAAAAGCATATGATAAGACATGTATTTGTGATGCTGATCTCAGCTGTGTTTGAAAATAAAACTCCGGCCAAAGAAGTGCTGGTTTACTAAGTTTTAGCCTCAGCAGTTTGTTTCCGTCTCGATCCTTAAGCATTTAGCTTGGTTTATTTGTCTGCAGGATTAAGGCTTAGTTGTCAAAGAAGGTGAAAATCCCACAGAATGATCTGAATCATTCCCCTGAGACCCCTGAGAGCCGTCACCCTGTGAGACCCCAGTGCCCTGGGAGGAATGCAGAGCCCTGGCTGAGCCTGGGAGTGCAGACTGGGAGTGGGAGAATTTCAGTCCCAAACAAATGATGTTGGTTCACTTGCTGCCATTAAACTTAGTACCGATGTGCAACAGCAAAAGCCAAGTTCATTTTAGTTCAGTTATGAATATGGCATGAAACAGAAGTACATTTGTATGTACTGTACAAATGGGAAAATAGAGATGCTTAAGTGGGTACGGCTGGTCTCTCCCTGCATGAATGATACATTGTAAGATCCAAGTTTCAGTGTTCAGAGAGTAGGAGGCAATTCTTTTAAAAGATATTGAAGACACTAAACCAGAAGCCTAGTCCAGCTAAACATTTCAAGTGTTTCTGCCCAAACAGGCCGAACAAAAAACTCAAGAAGAGTATAGTAAACATTTCATAATGAGCAGAAGGTCAGGCTATCGCTTAGAAAATGAAATGCTGTATTTCTTAAATCGTACAAACCTAAAAGTTATAAGGTAGTTCCATTATGGCTGCTGAGGCAGTGGGCTGGTTTGTGGGGGTTCCCTCCAGACAAGGAGATCTCTGCTTTCATTCCTCAAGTGGTGGAGAACTGGGGTTTCCTGTTGCCGTTCACCATGGGCTGACCATGGCCTTGACTGCCCTGACAAATCCAGGTGGAAAAATCCATGTGGTGGACAAGGTGGACAATGGGTTTCTTCAGTAACACGCATACATCATGTGGGACATTTCTTTGGCTTGGGAAAAGGAAGAAGGAATGGACTAAACCCCACAAATGTGGTGGTGAAGCACTTTACTTCCCTTCAGCCTTACTGCATTCACTCAAGGCCCAGGACAGTGTGCCGCCATGTGCCTATCAGTTCTTTTCATAGGGTGTACCACATATATACATTTTACCAGTGGTTAACACAGAAACAGCTTCCATTGCAATGTGGAAGAATTGCAAGGTGAGCAGTGGCTAACACAAAGCTTATGGGCAATGAAAAGAAGGTGATACCTGCCTGCAGTCTGATATTGATGGGAATTTCACTATTGTGTATGTTTATGATTTAATGGAGATGTTTCTATTTTAGAGCCGGAGTAGGTGAGATTATACTGAACCCTGGTCCCAGGAGATCAATAATCCTTACATCTGCTTAGACAGCAGTATAGTAGTAGGTACTGTGAAAAAAACAAAAACAAAAACAAAAACCATAGAACAAGCAAAAGACAACCCAATCCAAAAGTATCTCTCAAGTTCAACTAACAAAGAACTGGAACAATTATTTCTCTGGTATTTACCCAGCTAAACTGCAATTACATAGTTATACACACTATCTGGTACACCTCTTGGAGGCTGATCTCCTTTAGGAAAAGGAGTCAAGTAACTTCTGTGTTTTACACTATTTGTACTGATGGGGTCAGATGTTAAAACACTCATGCCAGAGCACTGGCTGCCTGAAGTACATTCATTATGGATACCATCTTGCCAACGGCTCATGCTCGATAAAGGTCAGCTGACCTTCCTGAGAATACTTCAAGTAGCAGAGGTTGCAAAGAGAAACAAACCCACACAAATTCACAATTCTGTTACTAAAGTTGTCTGTCAGGAGATATAACGCTGTTTGTTGGAAATGCTTCCCCTGTAAAACCTCTCAGAGCCAAAGCTGTAGGAAACCGCCTCTGTGGTGGAGGAGGAATGTTCTTAAAGCGCTACTACCAAGCAAGGACTGCAATGGGATGGAAGGATGCACACAGAAAGCCTGCTTCCACTTTGGAGGGGAACAGGAACCTGGGGTGAATGAGTCAATGACCTGAGCTCTGCATGACCTGGAACTGGAGTGCAGCTTGTTCAGCATTCCTGACACAGAAAAAGATTCTCTGCTTCTGGCTGCCCAAGGCCTGCCATGGTCAGTGCAACGGCTCAGTTCACTGTGGGAGTTGTAACCCGTGGATCCAAATGAGTGCTGTGATCCAAAAGGTGAGCTGCAATGTTTTAATGCAATATGAACAGCGAAATAAAAAACACTAAGAGTAGGTTAACTCTACTTTTTGAAAGAATTGCTTTCATGCAATTGCCATTGCCCATACCCGAAAGTTTTGAGTGCTGTTAATGTGCATTCCCAGCCTCTGTACACTGTTCATCTAAATCTCTCAGCACAGCATTTGGATACCTTGCTAAAGTGCCTACTTTCAAAGAGAGCTCACTACTTGCTGAAAGCAATGTGTCTCTTGCATAGAAATTGCCAATTTTGGGGGATAAAATAACAATTTTGCTTTTTCTGTGGAGATTCACATGCTCATGTGCAGAAAGACCCCATCCTGTTACAGATGGGAAAGACAAATAGATGTACAGCTGTGGGGCACAGCTGGATGCACATGCTGCAATAAACATGCAACAGGTAGAAGGAAAACCCTCAAGCTTTCTAGAAACCTGCCCTGAACTAACAAACGGTATCCTCTCCAGAGTTTGAGATTGCATGTGCAAACCTACCTAGGCAATGGCACAGGTATCTTGTAACCTATAACGTTTACTGATCATCAATTTGACATCTAGCAAGCAAGTTCCTGTTTGAGATCTCTCTCATCATCTCCACGACCTTTCAGGTGAGAAAGCTAAATGACATCTGGTCACTGAGGGATGACAGCAACCCAACCTGTCATAGAGAGCAAACATGGATTAAAACAACAGCAGTGGCAGCAAAATGTCACAATAATTGATACTGCTATTATTAGCATAGCAAGTTGAGCATTATGTCAATGTCACAACAAAACATACGTTCTTTGCAGGACATGCTGTATGAAACCCTCACAGTGTTTTCCTTTTCTCCATGTATGGTGATAGAAACCCAGTGGTTTCAATTAGCAACCAACAGCCACTTGATTTGGGTGGGCAGAGCCTCAAAAACCTCCTTGTCATTTTGCCTTAGCCACTGGGACCAGGTTTCCCTCTGTTCCAAACAATAGAGCACAATGGAGCATTTGTAAATGTACTCTATCTTTTGTCAATAAATCTGACAGCATTAGAGATAAATCCGCAGTCCCTCGAGGCTGAGATCAGCACGCAGTGGCATTCCCACACGAGTGTATACCTACCATTAGTCTGAAAAATCGGAACCTACTGACATAATGAGTAGTTGTGACCGAGGCAGAATAAAGCTTTCTGCCCAGTTCCTAAATTTTTCTGTCACTGTTAATCATCTCTGTTTGGAACAATGTTTCTTGTTTACTAGCAAACAACTGCCTGTAGACAGGCTAAATATTTCTCTATCAACACTACAGTGCACTCATAGCAGATTCAAGGCACCGAGAGGGATGCTCCTCTCCCCCACCACCTCAACACACTGTCTGCAACGCTGTCTTCCCCTGCCATTAATCAGCAGACACAGTCCAAGAACCCTCTCCAGGGGGTCCTCTCCCCCACTCCTTTATCCAGACATGAATTAAATGAGCAACACCCTGCACTGGTTGAGCACAATTAATCAGCTTCTCCAGAGGCTGCCAACACGGGCTCGAGGGCACACTGGGGTCCCAACCCGTGGCACACCCTGACGGAAGATGGAGAAGCACAGGGCGCTGCCTGCTGAGAGCTAGGCTGTGAAACCATGCTCCTCGCAGGTGTCGTGCTGCAGGTATCCATCTTCTGCCCTCCTCAATAAACAACACACCTCAAAGAGCTGGGGGAGGGCAGAGGAAGGCTGAAGCTGAAGCTGTTGTTATAATGGCTCTCTAGCAGCTGCCTTTGGAGGTTAATTGCCTTTCTAAAGAGTAACAATTCATCTTTTCCCCCAAACCATAATATCCTGCAATGCTAATTCTCATTTTGAAGACAGGAAAACGAATGACAGAGAAAAGGTTTAATATATATAACTCAAAAGAAGGAATAAATTTGCCATAACTGTGTACCAAACTCCATCAATAAAAACTCATACTGAAAGATCACAACACACGCTATTCCCAGAACATAAATATTTTCTAGGATAAACCATCATTAGCAAAACTCATCAAGCTTTTGTTTCAATAAACAGCATCTGCTATGAGCATCTTCTCTGAACTAGACAGAATTAAACAAAGTTTGGTCTCTCATTTATTAAAGGGGCAGCCTTCTGGGCTGGTGCCTCTGGAGTTTTCCCGAAACCTTTAAACAACACAAAAAGAGCCCACCTAATTTGACTACTTTAAATATTCTAACAGGTGGTGTGTTGTGAAAACACAAATACACTGGACCTGCTGGATATCATCCCAGAAAGACCAACTTTATTTGCTCCTAGTTGCTTCAGCTGTACTACCCAGTCACACAGCCACTTTCCTGGCTTAGCAGCAGTAAACAGCTCTCATTTGATTGCAGTGAAGACAGTAAGCAAACAGAGGGAGGCAGCTAGGAAGTGACTCAGGTACGCAGGTTTTGGTGGCAGAGCAATCAAGAGCAGGAGCAACACATCCTGTCCTCACCTTGCTTAATGGTAAGAACAGTGGCCAGTCCCAGCCACAGCCCTGGGCTCCTGATGGAGTCTGCCTCCAGTAGATGGATTAAAAACAGAAAATCTCTTCCTTCCTTTCTTCAAGATGCACGGCTGTCAGCAAAGAGCAAGCAGCTAACCCAAAGTTAAACTTGGCAGGGGCTGAAGCAGCTACCCCCGAATGGGTGATGTTTGTCTCTCAGAACCTACGGCATAGGTTACTTAATTCTGTCCTCCTTGCTGGTTAAAACACAGTCAAATTCTCTTCCATTCACCCTGACCTTGACTGTATTATATTTTGTTTACTTTCTCTTAAGTAGCAGTTAAAACATAAACAGGACATGAGGTTTGCTCAAGTCAAACAAATAAATTTGTTTGCTGAAACAAATGAAGAACAGCATCACGTCTTTCCCCATGCTTGTGTTCTTTGGGTGGGTTTGTCCAGCCCTTGCTGGAAGCCTAACACTGTGCTCAGGGGCTGCTGTGCTGCGCAGCCTCAGCCAAAAGACATTGGGTGCTATGGCTTGTAAAGAGACAGTGGCAAGACAAAGCCAGCCTGAGAGCCCCTTTGAAATACTATTTTCAGTTAACTAAAGCCCTGCTGAAATAGCCACTGCAGTACCATGAGCAGACAGCTTTACAGTTTCAGATGCTGGAGTGGCAGGAATAAAATGTCCTCTAGTTCATGCTGAAAGTGATAGAAAAATCAATGTAAACTCTGAGAGTATTAAAAAAGAGGAGGAGGAAGAAGAAGAAGAAGAAGAAGAAGAAGGCAACTCCAGTACAAGAAAGCCATTTTTAGACTGTCTTTGTTACAAGCTTCCAGAAAACAAGATGCAGCAGCGTGTGATGTGTAATGCTCTGCCAGCTGAAAAATGTTATGTCAAATATCCCATTAGAATTTCATTCCAAATTAAACATGATCTATATGGAAAGGGTGGAAAGACCTGGTGTCATATTCAGGCACTTCCCTGGATTTTCTTAACAAGCAGGCTGAGGCCAGGCTTCTACCCCTGAGTCAGCATACAAAAAAAGTAACCAAGAAAGCTGATGCACAGCTCTCATTCCTTTGCAGTATGTTTTTCTCCTCAGTTTTCTTCCCTCAGTTTTAGGTACCTGTGCTGCCAGGTGAACCTTTCAGCTGCAGCACAGCTTGCCTCAGCTAGTACCTCCTTTATATTTCCAGGGGATCTGACTTCTTTCCCAGAGCCACCTGCCAATGGGTATTCCTGGAGACTTCTCCAGCATCAGTTTAGTCCAGTTCTGCTCGCGCTCCAACGATAACAAGTCAGAGTTTTCATGCAGCTTTGCAGATGGACCAAGCAAGGAGCAGCTCCTTAAATATTTTAAACTAAAAAGATATTAAACTCAAGTTAAACACACTACTGCAGACAAAGTCAGTAATACCTTCCCATCTCGATTTTCCCTTCCTATTTGATTCCTCTCGCATGGCTGCTGCAAGGACACTGACTGCAGTTGGCAGTATAACCTTACTTATGATGTGCTCAGGAACAGATGTTGTTCTTTGCATCTACCGCTCCTCTCCTACCTTTGGAGCAGAATAATGAGATACACTGCAGCTCCTGTTCAGAACACGGTTATTAAACAGCTAGGGAAAATGATGCTGGCGTGGCAAACTGTGTATTGCTGAATTACTACGAAACATGGTGATGAGAAAATAGATCTGCTTTGAAGAGGAAAAATGGCCTGGTTTCAGTCAAGAGCTCTTTCCTGTTACCCAGCCCAGCCCATGAGCACAATATTAGTGTACACAGCAATCTGTGGGCTGCACAGAGGGCAGCAATTTGTATCTAGAAGCTGCTACATCCCGCCCCTGGTGGGCTGCAGCCAGTGTCTACCTAAGGACCATACACATGATGAAGAATTTATGAGCTGTGATTATTGGGGATTTGTTGTTTGGTCTTTTTTCTGCTGGTCTTCAGAGAAATACAGTAAAATAATACAAATATGAAGTTTTCCTGCAGGTTCCCCTGTGCAGAAAGCTGATTAAAGCACACAATGGGTGAGAGAGGATGACAGACATTTTATCGATGTTTGCATCCTACAAATACAACATCCTTCCTCATGTTGTGTGTCAGAGTCACAGGACTGAACGGGGATAAAATCTGCCAATTAATTTGCTTACTTTGCTGAAGTTTACGTGGTTCTTCAAGCACCTGCTCCTGCCCTGCGGTACTTTTGTAGGGCCCACAGAAGCTGCAGGAGTCCCCACACACAGTCCTAAGCCACAGGCTGCAAGGAGCTGAGTCTGTGGTCATCCCTCAGTGGTGGGTGAAGAACTAGAGAAGTCCATGACTTGTAATGCTGTGTCATTGAGCAGCTTTCCCAGTCAGCAGTGCCACAGCCAGCATGCCAGGAACAGGAAGGTCAGTTTCTTTTAATCTTTGTGATCCTCCTCTGGACCTGATCCAATAGCTCTGAAGGCATCAAACCACTTAAAGCTGCCAAAGCAGAAGGAGTCTTAAGGTCTTGATGGATTTGCTGAAATAAATTTAGATAGGAAGAAGCACTATGAACAAGATTGTAGGATTGCCCAGGAAGGGAAATAGCAGCCCCAAGTCCAATGAGGCTGTCTCACTGATGTGCTGCAGAGAAGGAGCAGACGTAGACCTGAGTCTGGTTTAACACACTTCCATGCAGGAGCCCTCTGAGGAGCTGCATGCAGAATGGGTCAGAAAGGGGCTTCTGGTTTGGTAGTTGAGAAGTTCTATGTTGTATCTGCTCTCTGTTCTTCCAAACAGCCCAGGTGAAGCAAACTCAACATCCTACATCTGAAGAGCTGAATCTCAGCTGAGTCCCCTGGCTGATGATGCCTCACCACTTTCTCACTTGCTCTCAACAAGGCAGTGCTCAGAGCACCCTGCTGTGACAAGCAGTTGTTCATGTTGCACCTAAACACTATAATGCAGTAACGAAGTAGGAGACAAGGAAATATTTGGTTCTAGCACTCAGCTAAGTAAAAAACTGTTTTCAGCTCAGTGTCAAGACCTGCATTCAACATTCGCCCACCCCTAGGTGCCAGACTCATTAAACTTCTGTACAAATTCTCTGCCATTTTAAATTGAACAATAATCTTAAATCATCAGCTGCCCTGGATGAGCTGTGCATAGATTCAGACATTCTTTGTAAATGGTAGCTTTGTGACAGCACTTCCTCTCTTGACTTTCTTTCTGACTGCTCACCTGACAAGATCCACTTAGCTAAGAGAGAGGAAAATAAGGCAACGTTTTCATACAGGCACATTCATCTGTCAGTTAAAAGTCCTGCCATGTGGACTAAAGTCAGCTTTCACTTTTGCTGCTCTAGGTGAGCTTGCATAATCAGCTTCACTCAGAGATGATGGGAAAGGCGAAGCCCCTGCAGTGCTGGCTCAGGTCCAGGCCTACTCCTTGTCCCCATCTGGAGTCACAGCTGATCCTGTGGGTGCTCTGTCCCCAGTAAATGTCCACTCAGAACACCAGTCTAGCTGTTATGCATACATTCATATACCAAGTGAATCATAGAGTGGCTTGGGTTGGAAGGGACCTCAAAGATCATCTAGTTCCAACTGCCTGCTGTGGGCAGGATTGCCATCCACTATATCAAGCACCAACTCAGGCTGCCCAGGGCCCCATCCAGCCTGGCTTTGAACGCCTCCAGGGATGGGGCACCCACAGCTTCTCTGGGCAGCAGTGCCAGTGCCTCTGAGTAAATAATGTCCTCATAACATCTAACCTAAATCTCCCCTCTTTTAGTTATGTACATTTGTACATTAAATCTGGACAGAAGGGCAGAAGCTTGTGGCAGCTGAGAAGCACAGGTTGTTGGCTGCAAGGTGCTGGGTACGCTCTGGGTAGCAGCAGTACATTGCACATTACACAGGTGTGCCATCTGCATAAGGACTCCCAGTCTCTGTTTGCAAACCAATAGTTTGCAATGCAGCAAATATTCCCTGAAGCTCAGGGGTTATACTAAGATATTTAATAAGAGAACTCTGCTCCAAAAATCTCCTTTCCTTGCTTGAGCTGACAGAAAACACCAAAGTGTCATTGCTCATGATGCCACTCCTAGATTTAAAATTGGCTGCAGTAAAACACAACAATCTTCTTTGCTGAGGAGAAACTGTCTTCGTCTAAAGCGTGCAACCCAATGTGCAATTTTCCTTCCTAATTTCTAGGCATATGAGAAAAGAGGCAAAAAAAGAAAAGATTAAAAAGAAAATCCCTAGCCACTGCCAATGCATTATCTTGTACAAAGGTAAAACAAAACACAGATTATCAAGGAATGTGAATACGATGCTCCACCACTGCCTGCTGTGTCCTCAGGGTTCTGGAAGTCAACGGCTGGTTTCTCCAGCCGACCTCTTCCTCATTCCCCGTCCCTGTTTTGCACTGGGATTCCAGGCTTACAGTTTAGCTTCTAGAAAGAAATAGATGCAACAACTGCTCATTTTAGGGTGTGTGGATGTTTATTTGAACGTTTATGCCCAGATCCCCCCGCGCTCTCTGTGGCCTCCAGGAGGACCATCCCAGCGCTGTCCTCATAGCAGAGATGTTCTGTTTGTCCAGCACTCGGCCGCCTTTTGCTGGGCTCCGTGCAGTGCCTGGGTCGCTGGTAGTGGCAGCCCCAACGTGGGCACTGTGGGCTGACCTCAGCCGATCAGCGGGGGACGGAAGGATGAGCTGGAGCTGCCGGTGGTCTTCTCCAGCAGTGCAGGGAAGTGATGGTCGGCGAGAGCTGAGGCAGAAGAGCCGTGCGGTGCCTCAGCCTCTTCCCCGCCTGCGCTCTCCGTCCCTGTGCCGTTCTCGGCGGAGGTTGGGCCGCCTGCTCACAAGTGGGGCCCGTCGGGGTGCCGCGCGTGCTCTCCGGCAGCCATCTGCCGCTCCCGTGCCACCCGCCTCAGCCACTCGCGGTCCTCGTCCAGCCGCGGCAGCTCGTCAAAGCGGCTGCGCTGGTTGAGCTCCCCGTGCCAGGAGGAGCTGCGCACCAGCCGGCGGGGGGACCTGGAGCGGCTGCGCGGCGGGCTCCGTGGTGGGACGCTGCGGGAGCGCCGGGCAGATCTTGCCTCCCGCCGCTCCCTGGTGCGCTGCAGCTTTCCCTGGGGCGAGCAGGTCGGGGGCCGAGCCGAGGGGCGCCAGTCCAGGCACTGCTTGGCCAATATTCTCTGGCGGCACAGGGGGCAGCTGGGGCTGTTGGCCGTCCACTGCTCGATGCACTCCCTGCAGAAGATGTGCCTGCAGGGCAGAGCGCGGACGGTGTCCGTGACCCGGTCCAGGCAGATGGCGCACCGGTCCTCGCGGGCCTCCACCGGCCAGACCCACGGCTTGCGCCTGCGGTTGGGAGCCGCCTCCTGGCTCATGGCTGCGGCTGCCCTGGCGCTGTGGGGCTCCAAGGATGCATTCGGAGCCCCAAGGATGGATTCGCTGGAGGCTGCCTCTTGCGGAGCAGTCGGCAGCCTCTGTGCCTCCACTCGCAAATCGCTCGCAAGACTCCTCTGTCTCACGCACTGGCAAAGTCTCAGTGTCTCGTGCTCCCACAGGAAGACGCTCACACCTCGAGAGTCGCCAGCAAGACTCAAGGCGGGCTGGGCCTGCTGGGTATTTATAGGCACCCGGCCCAGTGTGAGCTCATGGGCTGACTGTGACTCTGCGATGCCATCACCAAGGGCGCAGATAGGGAGGGGGAGGTTTGCTGTCTGCTTGTTGTGGCGTTCCTGTTGTTGGCATTTGTCTGCCCGAGTCCAGCCAAGGACTTTCTCTGGGACATTTTCACAGGCGGTGACAAATAAACGATTGGTTGAAGCTACCAATGGAATGGATTTGGTGTTGCCATTGATCAGTGCCGTAGCTGTGACTGTGCTGGTGTTTGATAGCGGTGCAAGCCAAGCAAATGCTATCCTGGGTCTTTTTCACCAAGAAGTGAAGGGGAAGAGCTTAGCAAGAAGGGCTTGCTGTCTTGGTGGGGAAGGAGCAGCGCAGCTTCTCTGTTTCTCTTGTCTCCTTAATCCCTCTTCCTGCTACTCCTCTGCACCCTCCAGGACTTTCCCTCACATCCTAACCTAATCGGTTCCCTTTTGGGGTGACTTTTAACGTGTGTTGGGTGGGGAGTCATGAACATCATTGCATGTTCTTATTGGAGTGTGTTATCCTCCTAAAGGCTATGAATTTTAATATTATCTTCAGCCTCCTCCATGTCAGGGAGCCTGCTCACAAGTGGGGTCCGTCGGGGTGCCGCACAGCACCCATCTGCCGCAATGACCGAGAAGGAGCCTCAGGAAAAATCTCTTGGGGGCATGGATGCTCAGGATGTAATAGAGCTGACAGCAAGCAGCTGTGCGGGCTGGACTCATATATATATATTAATGACACGTAAAACATTGGTGTATTGTCTGGGATCTCCCACGAGGCACTTTACCAGCCAGCATTTCATTGAGCATGAGCAAGAGGGAAAAATAATAACAGTTTAAGAATAACAACAACCAAAACCTAGTCCAGACAGAGAAATGAGCTTGGAATGAAATCTGCTCCACACAGACTTCTAAATACCTTTGAGATATTGCCGGGTAATTCTACCTTCCCTCCTGCTGGGTGGCTTAACCTTGTTCCTCACTGGCAGCAGTGGCTGAGTGCTCAATGAATAATGGGGCACTGCTGCTATGAGCTGGGAGCAGGACAGCACACCAAGCTAATCACTGCGTGATTATTTTTTTTTTTCTTTAATAATACACATTCTCTTATCTTTTGCAAAGAGAAAAGGGACAGTGATAGGAAAAGCATGAGTGGTGGGAAATAGAAAGGAAAAGGAGGTTGAGGAAACTGACCTCCCAGTGTGCTTGCCCACACTCCTGAGTCTTCAGTAAAGGGGAGGAGGAAGGTGGGAGCGGGGAAGGAAATGAGGGAAAATCAGTTCAAAAGTACTGTTCTTGAAATTCACTCCGTTATTATATTTTCACTCCGTTATTATTATTATATTAGGCTATTTGGTGATGCTGAAGAAAAGAGGGCACGCATACAAACAAGGAACCGTAATTTGGAATAATAATGCTCTGTGGCAGAGAAGCACTTTCTGAAGTGATGAACCAGGCAGAGCCTGATCCTAAAGGGAATGAGATCTGCCCACAGCCTACCGAGGGCATTATTAGGTCTGAAGTGAGAACACTGCTCTCTGTTTCTTTCCAACTCACCATGGATGCAATTCTTCAGACCCACTGCCTTCACCTACACTGGCAGAAGCTCAGAGGAAGCAAGGAATGAATGTGCAAGGTAGCAGATGGATGGATTTTCACAATGATTTTTTAGGTCTTAAGTGGCTGAGCAGGAAAACAAACAAACAAACAAAACATATATATGTATAATATATATATATTTAATAATCAGGATTCACAGGAAATATGGAATTATATTTCCCAAGTGCCATTCATCCAGTTGTAGCTGCGAAAGAGGTGGACACTAACATTTCAACCTATAAATCTGGACAGCTAGAAATGTATCCGATACGCATTAGTTAAGTAGTGCAAATGAAGGCCTAATCCAAAGCCACAGATATCGCTGGGATCCTTTCCATGTTTTTTACTGGTTTGGAAACAGGCTCCTGATTAACATAAGCTCCTAATCCTGCAATTATACTTTGGCAAAGGTCTGTCTCCACAGAACCAATGCTAGCCCTGCTGCAGTGCTCCTGGGTAGTATTTCAGGAAAATTTGGGTTTATGATCAAGACAGACCTTCATCGTGACCAACAGGTTAGTAAAGATTTTGTACAGAAGCAGAAGGGATCTGTGTCTCAGGCCTGGCCAGGGACAGGCAGGCTGCATTGCTCTGCCAGGGTTCTGGCCACAACTTCAGAACAGAATTCTCCGTTTCATTAAGCATCTAGCACCCTTACAACTGGCAGCAAAATTGGAAGTTTGCTTTAATTTAAGCCCATTCTGTGATTAATGCTTCTGTTCACTATTTGTGATGCTGACTTCGATGGCAATGAACATATGAGCATAGTAGAGCAGTAGATTCTCAAGTACATTCTTCCTTTATCATCTTCCTCACACTCACTACTGTTGATCTGAATTGGGTCTGAGAAAGGCACACACCCATTTCAAAACATTCTTTCCTAGAGGCGACTTATGGTTTGGGAAGAGCGTTTATTCAACAAATGCTCAGTCCAGAGAGAAACTAACAAATGTCCTTAAGAAGGCCTTGTGGATCTTCATCCTGGAGTTCTTCAAAACTGAGTTATATGCACATATCTATTCTCCCTTTTGCATACGCATGGGCTCTGTAGATGGACAGAACAGCACTCATGATATTACTGTTCACTGTGAAGTATGCAGTGCTGAGGATGGGAAAGAATTCCTCTCCTTTTACCCCCTGTAGAAGCCTTTTCAGAGGACTCAAATATGGCATGCCACATGAGATTTATTCTGCAACAGGCCCTTGCCATAAACTTTCCATTGGCATTAAGACCTGAACTGC
The DNA here is from genome assembly GCF_019238085.1 of Lagopus leucura. Lineage (NCBI taxonomy): Eukaryota > Metazoa > Chordata > Aves > Galliformes > Phasianidae > Lagopus > Lagopus leucura. Next base: position 4,771,014 of record NW_024962255.1, on the reverse strand, counting down.
CTGGAAAGAAGCTGTTACGAGTCATGGTTCTTCACTTAGTATCATTTGTTGATAAATATCTCATTAATGCCATAAATGTGCAACTTCCAATTGACTTATAGGTAATGTTATTTATCTCACAGGCCTCTTTTAGAGTCTAGAAATGATGCAGTCTTTAATACTATACTTGAAAGTCTTTCCTCTAAAAAGCCCCCCTACATTTTTTAATCTTTCCCCTTCATTTCTGGCTATGTCTGCCTTTTGATGTAAAGGCAGACTCACCAATTGTCGGAAGATAATTCTCCCTCTCTTCAAATACAGACACTGGCTATTTCAGCAGCTTTCCTTTGAGAAAAAGCCCATTCTGCCCGTTTTTTAGCCAGGCTGATATTTTCAAGCTGCCTTTAGACTTGTTTTCATTTGCCTAATTATGTGACTTGCTTCCATTTTACAACATGGCCTTAGGAGAACACAGAGCCAGAAGAAAAATCCCAGAGTGGACTGCAGCTGGAAAAGCTCTCCATTGACTACCAGTATGTTTTATCCCTCCATCAGCTCTCCCTGGCAGTCACTTTTTCCTCCTGCTCTTTTAGTCCTTTGTCTGGTAAGCCTGGCAGCAACAATGCCAATTAGTGAAGATTACCACGGTACTTTTTCTCACAGTGTTCAGGAAGGAAAAAGAAAAAAAGTAAAATATATCAGCTGAGGGTTAGCAGCCAGCCTGTACTTTCTTTTTCTTATCTTACTGTGCACCACAAATAGCAATCTACACTTATGTTCTGCTGCTCAGCAACAATTTACAGCTTTCATCTCTGTCTCGCAGCAAAGATGAGTGTCACTTAGTGCCTTTGTCCCATCCTCCAAATGAGACCACTAGATCCCCATTTTAAAAGCTCAGATCACCCTCCTCCCTTGCCTTGACAGCCATCTTGTTGCCCCCATTCCTGTGCATTATGCACACACCTATCTGCCTTCTTTCTCTGCACAGCTCCTAAGACAAGTCCTTGACAAATTAATCAGTGCCTTGTCCTTTCTGCACAGGTGACTGTCAATGAAGCAGATGGTGCTGTCCCTTACAATGCCTTGTGTCTTCCATCTCTCTGAGCCCATGCCCTTCAGTTTCTTGACAGGGGCTGCCGGATGGCTAATTTTTCACTTATTTTTTTCAATACTCACTGTATCAGAAAGTTACTACAGGACATCACTCACCTGGTCACAAAGACAACTATACATCAGAGTTGAAAGAAGTATGCGAATGGAGAGAAACGCATCGAGAACTCAGTCCTCCTGCAAAGCCTGAGGGACAATTAACAATCTCTTGGCATAGGAAAATTCTCAGATCATAAGAATTCAGGTAAATAGGACTGAAGAAAACTGCCACATGCCTATGGCCCTGACTCAGGCAGGTTTGAGTTGTACCATGGAAGAACCATCACCCTTTCCTGAAACGGCCTTGTTTTCTACCTGAGCCTCATAAATCTGTAGATCATACAGCTTAACCACCTGAACTGCCCCATGGCTACTAAGAATGTCCTGTTTCATCAGGAATCCAGTAGCTGTGGTAAACCCACACACTCTGGCCTTCACAGAGCACAGAGGAGCCTCTGGAACACCACTCCACTGAGACCACCTGCCCTGCATCAGACAACCAGCTTATTTATTGCACTGTTATCAGACATTACAGCCATCAAAAGAACTGTGTAGGAAAGACTCATTACTAATGCTCCTAGCTTAGGCTGATGAATCAATATCCATGATAACATCAGTGTCATTCATGAATGAGATTTCTGCTGCGGTGCATCAAGAAGCAGCAGCGAAATGGCACTGTGAACTCAGTGTGTCACTGAAACACCTACCTGAGCAGGCAAGGAAGAATGGAATAAACTTCAGTATTTCTTTCATGTGACCTTGAGCACAAAAGGGCATATATTATGTATAAAGCATGCATCCATTTAATACGTCAATATTGCTGCAGTATTGCTGCATATAGAAGGGGCTTCTGCCATCTGTCCTCCCTCCAGGAACATGGCTAATTTGACGTTTCTAAGCTCTGTGATTCTGAAGGACACTGATATACCCACGCAGGGTGAGCTGAGACTCACTGCTGATGTAATAGCCATGGTGCCCTGGCTCATCTCCAGAGACAGAGACAGCCCAAGGCTTTTTCACAGCATAAGCAGAACTGAACTCAGGGACAAGAAAGCTGAGAGAGAGCCAGAAACAGCCATGGTGAGTCCTGATTACAGAAAGGATGTGCTTCTCATTTTTTGAATATAGACTAACGGCTGCTGCCTCAAACTCTCCAGCTCCTCTTTCTGTATCCATGACCAGTCTTACTAAAAGGAACTTGGTGTTGTGGGTTTTTTCTCTTTATTAGCATCATCCTGTTGTAGATGGTTTTGGCAGCACTTACCATACAAATAGAACATTCCTCCTCTACTCCCAAGTTCTTCCCATAGACACACCTTTATGTTGTATCTAAGAGCCTTGATGCTTTCTCCATACAAACCAGGTTTCATTTCACTCCTTCATCTATTTCCTGCAGTTCAAGAGGCTGGAGTCATTCACAGTGTGAGACAGGGACAAATTCAAACGCCTAGGGCCAGACCCATTTGGATTTGAACATAAATATAAATCACCTCTGTTTCTGTTTTTATTTGCTGCCCTAAGCTAGTCATTAACACATGGAAAACAATCTGGGTGCAATGATTTTCTCCTGATTCAGCTCCCTTCCCCTGCAATCAGCGCTCCAGGAGAACATATGGGCTTCTTCTGTCACTTGGTTCCTGATTTACACCAGTGTAAATTTACAGAAGTCAACACAATTCCTCAGGAGCCGCATTGGGTTATACTGCATGTGAGCAGCTGCTGAAATCAAATAAGCCCCTGTGTTGCAAGGGGTTGGTCCAGGTGCAGATACCCCAGATGCCTGACATGGGCAGGGCAGACACCTCTGTCCCACTGTGCCTGCGGCTGAGGGCTGAGATCTCACTTCATGTATGAGGGTTGCAACTCTCAAGTGGCCACTGGGTGCTTGAGAAAGCTGAACAGTGCAGCTGACTCCGGAGAAAGAGCTTGGAGAGGCCCTTTTTCAGTTTTTGAGTAGTGTGCGTAAATGTGTGTGCCTGTGGTTGGGGTTGGAAGGTTAGGCTTTTTTCAGAGTATGTTGTGGAAGGAAGAAATTACCAAGAGAACAACAAAGAGAAAAGGCTATGCAAGACAAGCACCCTGCAGGTTTAGATGCAGGTTAGTCAGTGTTGTTGTTCTGGACCACATCTTCTCATCTGGCATTCATTATTAGTGCTAATTCAGGTTTCAGCTGCACAGGCAGTCAGTTCAAACAGTCTCTGGCTGGGATTTCTGCCAAGCTTCCTCCTTTGGAGTCAATTCCTATTCTGCTTCCCTGTTTACACCAGGTTTTTCTTATACACATCTCTGACTGCCAGCAGATCCAAGTCAGTTAAAGAGGCAAAGAGGGCACAATCTTTCCTCCCTTTTTTACAGTTCTCATTCTACCATCTTTACTGTTTCAAAAGTGTTTCATTTCCAGTTTTGTCCTGTCAAACATTCTGGAAAAAAACTCGTGTGATTTTTCTGATATCTCCACCATTTTTTCTTTGTAAACTGGTAAGAACAACACAGCTAATCCTTAGCATTTCCAAATCAATCAGCTCCATTCAGATTTCTTCAAAAATCAGAGTAATCTTTGCAGCTGATACCTGTGCTTTCTTATTACTGATCCTCTGTTTCGTAAGCCTTCCTGGATAAAAAGAAATCTCTCTCTCTCCAGAGCTGCTTCTGTCTAATTAGGTGAGGGAAAGCACACGAGATCTGAAATCTGCTTGGAACAATGGGAGAAGGATGTATTTTAGGAAAACACAGTATTCAGATGAGTTCTGTGAAAACATGAGGAATGGGTAAGCCGGGAAAGGAATGATTTAGACTCGTAAATTCTGTTTGAATAGAACATGGGAGATCCGCACAGTTCTTCGTACCTCCCCACCTCATCAAACCAGTTCTATGCTTGGTGGCACTTTTCTGATGGGCCAGAAAGGAGAGAGAATATAAGCACAGTCATACGGGGGGCAAGCCACATCCACTACCTGTGTTTAGGCTTCAGAGGCAGGCAGCCTGTATCTGCTCATGGCTGCCACAGCGAAGAGGCAGCAAAATGGTGTGGGGGCTGCAATTCAGGCAAAGACCAGTGGAGCAGGGGGTATGTCCCAAGAGCCACTGGAAACAGTTTCTCCCTTAGAAAAGGCACCACAGCATCTTTGCTAACTGCTCAGGGCAGAAAGGACACTGATTTGTACTGCCCAAGGCAAGTGATCTCAAGGGGGATGAGCAGACAAGGTTACAGTTAGAGGTGTCTCAGAGTGATTTCCTGAGCCAGGCTTTTGGCAGGTGAAAATCAGCAAGGCTCCTGTGAAGCCAATCGATGCTTATTGACACAAGCTGCAAAGCCAACTGCCCCTCTCTGAGAGAAGGTCCTGACTACCGCTTTTCCCAGAGGAAAGCTGGGTTTACTAATGATTACAAATCTAAGTCATTGTGATTGAGAATTTGTAAACTGTAAACAAAAGCTGATTTACTAATCATCAGCCCTCTACTAACCTTATTGAAATCTCCTCCTGGTTAAAAATCAATTTTCCATTTTTTAAAGCAGAATATTTAATTATCATCCGTATTGATTTAAAAGTACCTCAAATCTCACTGATGTTACTCAGAGAAGATACAAGACAGGCATGACAGTACCTGCAGGATGCACTGTCACACTGTGCATCTATTTCTGAGCAGGCAGGTTATCCTGAAGGGTTTCTCATGAAATGATACATAGCATGTATTTTATCCCAGGGGACGTCTTCTTGAGCTGTAATTACAGCTGTGCTAAGAAGTTATCCGTCTCCTTTCTGGATGTTACCTTCAGGGACGTGGAGACTCAGATGGTTGAAAGCATTGGGCCAATGCCCTGTCCTAGCATGCTTTTTTTTTTTTTTTTTTTTCTCTCTTTTCTTTTGATGATTTTACATGGCGTGGTACCAAATGGATGCACTGATATCAAATGGGAAAAAAATTATCTAAGAAGAGTTTGTACCTACCCAATGTGATAACTGTGTAAAATCTACTTGGACCAAGTCAGTCCATTTCGTTTCCAATCTACATGTTTACTGGCTTGTCAACTAAAACCAGACAAATGTTTTCAACCAAGAAGTCTGTTGATGACTGCCTTAGAGATATTTTAAGTAAAAATGAGACCTGCTTTCCTTATGCATTTCTAGCTAAATATGCAGTACCTTAATTTTGTAGGTAAGCAGGGACGACTGTCTAGCTCCCTAGGATAAAAGGAATCTTCTTTCATGTACTACTCAGCAGCCAGGAAAGGAACTGCTTTCTCAGTAAATTGTATCTGGCTACAGAAAGGCTTGCTGCTGTCTAAATACAGGGATGTTAAAAGCATAGATCACAACATGAAACACTGATGATAATAAGCATAACAGAGGTACGAGCACATTAATACTCAATTAAAAATACCAGAAAATAAGTGTTAAAGCTTGTAAATCTGCTGCTTTGGAATTACTGCTTTGGAAATTACCATCTGCAGAAGATCAGGGGAGGGAAAAAGATAATAACTGCCCACCTCGAGATTCCTTGAAGTTGCTCCCTCTGGACTTAGCTGGAGAAGACTGTATGTGACAGATGAGGTGTCAGGGACACTCACAACTCTGCAGAGAACAATTGCTACTTCAAGCAGCCCTTCAGAGCTATTAAGGAATAGGAGCACTCAGGAGAGCTCCACTTTGCCCAACAGACAGCTGCACCTTTTTTTTGCCACCCAAAACCCAGCAACCACACTCCCAACTCCTGAGCATCCCCTCTTCCTCTAGCAATTCCCTCACCCTCCACACCTGAAGCAAGGAACTGAACTTCTCACACACACTTGCTAAATCGCTTAGAGTCAAGCATTACAGAATTTTTACAAAAGCATTTGAATTCCCATACACCTTTTTCAGGCAAAATTCTGTGTATGTATTTCAGAACCCATCAGCAGGGCAGATGAAACAAAAGATAAACATTTTGACAGTCCAAAGGACCTGTGACAGATGCATAAACAGTCAGCAGATCTGCATGAGCAAAGCCTGATCCTGCCCCTTGGGCATGTGCAGGAGATAACGCCATCACACCTTCTGTATCCTGTTCTCACACTTTTTGGGGAGCTTCCCTTGGGGTCCGAACTGCTATACCAAGTGATTCTTGAGAGCCAGCATGGGCAGCTTTGTCCTTATGTGGAGCAGAGCAGAGGAAGGGGAGATGCAGTGTGCTCCCCAAGTATACAGCCTGTCAAGTCAGTTCTGTTTTATAAGTATGCCTGACACTATTTTTTTTTTGCAATCAATATTGACTTAAGGAGCAACAATAGTTCTTCCAGGGCCTTTAAAGTTTATCATACCACTGTGATACTAATCTCTCTTACTCTCCTAATGAAACTAAATTGCTTCCCTTGAAGGATCAATCTTTTGGGCGTGATTCTGACCTCATTCATGCTGCTTTATTCCATTGCCTCCAGCAGAGAGCTGCTTTACACCCACCATCAGAATAAGCCTCTTGCCATTCACAGCCAGCACTGTGCACGTGGCACCACTGGTGCCCAAGTGCCTGGGAATACAGCCGGACGTACTCTGAGAGCCTTTCAGTTCTTTGAACTTCACTATTGTATAGCTTCTGCTCACATAAGACAGAAAATGAAAGCCCAGCGCACTTGTGCAGAGTAACCAAGCAACAGGGCACAGCAGGGAGACCCAGCTATCTGGTGCTAATCACACCCCAGGGAGGGAAGGCTCATGAATGAAGTGCCGTTTTAACATTTATCATATTTCTTTTCATTTAAAGGTAAAAATAAATTATTGCTATAAACCGCTTTGATCCCTGGAAAATGCCTTCTGACATGAAATCCACTCCATCTGGCTCTCGGAGATTAGCATACTGCATACCCAGCTGCCACTCAAAGCACTGAGCCCGGAGCAGTGGATCACCAGCACTTCTCAAACCTCACAGCCCACAGCCACCTTCTCTCAGACCTGATGTTTGCCATGAGGTCAATTACACACGTTGCCCTGGCAATGAGTCCCATGAGGCTCCAGCGGGTGGCCAGAGAGCTCCTCGCTGCCTCAACGCGGGCTGTAGGACTGATGGGAGGCTGCCTTTATGCCCATAAGGACTCCGAGCTTCAATGTCCCTAAGCAGTAATTAAAATGACAACATATAATTTTCGGCAGCCTGCTAAGACCTGCATTTCAGCTCTGCTGGAGATTGGAGCAGATCAGAATTTCCATAGCATGATACAAACCTACACGTCCCTCTCCATCTCCCAAAGGAGGTGCAAGTAAAAATGTGTGTTAAAGTGCTAAATGCAGCCCAAGCAGCTCTGTGCTCAGCTCACATTGCAGTCCCTGTCTTCTCATTACGTAAGTCAGGTCTGTGAGGGACTCTGGGAAATGACCACCTTGCTCATCTCAATGGCAGTATCAGCAAAGTAACATCAGGCACACAGCAACGGCAGTTGACAGCATCAGGCCCTGAAACACTCCAATTAGTGCAATTATTCAGAAATTTCATTTAGCCTTTCTGTGGATCAACATATTGTACAAATGTATTTATTTTTTTCAATTTGTCCTGCCACAAGGCAGGGGCTAAATGGACTAGTTTTCTCTTAGTTCACCTGCAGGACTGTTCATGTGGGTACCGCACTGGTTTCTTTAGTTCACTGCAGCACGGCAGTACAAAAAGGCAAAGCATCAGCACTGGTGCTGAGCTTACAATTATTGATCAAGGAAGGTCCCTCAGTGACCAAACACTAGCTGCAGCAGATGGCAGCAATGTGAAGAGGAAGTATTCATCTCTGAACCCAGTTATAAGACAGGAATGCCTACTGCAGAGCACGTCTATACACGAGCCAAAAGGTTTATTGCATAGGCAATGCCAGAAGACAATTATGACAATTAGGCAGTCATTTTGACCTGTTTTAAATGGACTAATAGCAGGGATTATTATCACTTTTTATTTTGTTCCAGTGATGATCTGGATCTGCCTACACTGAGGATTCTGTACAAGCTGTGCAAGCATGGAGACCATTTCTGTCTAGCTTGGCATGCTGCTGAGCTACGTGACAGGGACAAGGAACAGCAAGACTGGCAGAGAGCAAAGGGACCATCCCAGGCTCACTGTAGATGATGCTCAAAAACTGGTAGCAAAGCTATATGCAAGGGACTGTTCATTTTCATCACCACATAAATAATGCTATAATATTAGCAGTTTGTGGTTTCTGCTTCATCTTTGTGCCTCATTTCTCGTGGCATGTGGAGTAAGGGAATTCAGAAGGAAATGTAATTATGCTTCCCAACTCCAATCCTGCCCAGCTAAGCCAGAGCTGAGCCCTACTGCTGGGTGGCAGGCTTCTCTGTGTTAGCAGTGGGTTCCCTTAAGTATAAATGCTTGGAAGTAGAAAGTAGCACTCATCAGAACCAAGAACGGAACCAGCCACTGAAGTCAGAGACTGTTCAAATGAGTAAAAACAGTATTTGGTGCTTTATTTAAAGCCAAGAGGAAATAAGATTTTCACTTGGAGAATGGTGCAAAAACAAGAAAAAAAAACAGCTTAGTACTGGCAAAAAGAGTCTAGAAGGTTCATGGAAGACTGCAAAAGCCAAGATGCTCTGGAAGGGAGGCAGCTCCTCCCTGATCCACCATGTGGTTGAGGGGAGCACAGGGTGCTCATGCTTGCAGGACACTGAGATTCCAACATGGAATCACTAATCACACTAGTACATATGTATTTTTTGCTCTGTTAATTCTCAGCAGCTCTGTTGCTTGAAATTCCAGAACATGGGGAGAGCTGGAATTTCAAGAATCTTTTTATTTTTCTTCCCCCTCTTCTTCCTAGCTTCAGCCAAATGATCTTTACTTGCTCCTTAGCAAAACAAAACAAAACAAAAAGTTATATCCAGTTTAATGGAGGCTAAGAGCATGCTAATGAGACATAAGGTCTCCAGACAAAAACAATTGCTTCCCATTGAGAGCAGAGGGGGGCTGGGACCAGAAAGGCAGGAGCCATGGGCTCAGGTCTCGCTCTGCTTGTTGATCACCTCTCAAAGGCCCAGCCACAGCCCCTGGGCCCATGAGAGTTCTGGGCAGAAATGAGCACCAGGACAAGCAATAGAGAACACACACCAAACTGCTTATGATCTTCTGGACTGACTACATGGAAAAATAAATGAAAATATGAAGGGCTGTAGAAAATCTTGGCCTAGTAAATGTTTTTGTAAATTCCTCTTTTGTAAATTCCTTGCACCCTTCCCAGTAAAATATTTTAACAAACTCAGTTGATTAGAATGATAAAAGCCCTACAAGTGAACAACCATCTAGCTCTAGCTGCCTAACAAGAACAGCTGGAGATCAACGGATGAGAATTCTCCTACTCTCCTGTCCTTCAGCCTTAGCAGCATTTCAAGGGTTTTACAGGCTGTACTTGCCATTCTCAAAAGAAAACATGAGAGAAAGCTGGTCTATTGCTCTATGAATTAACCAGATATTTGGGAATTCTGGTTAATATTGATAAACTGGACTGAGTGTCCTAAACCTTGAGAGGCCATACTAAGTCTCCCTACCCAGGAATAGAGAGGGGCATAGTGAGAAAGACCACAGACCACACAAGCAGGAATGCAATAAGGGTAACATTTTTCAAGTGAATTAGGAGAACATACCAGTAAGAGTTAATACACATGGCGCTGTTTCCCAGCACTGACATACCATGTCCACCACAAAAGCCAGAGGGCACAAAATGATGCTAAAGGTTTGAACTATTCCTTCATCCTTCCAGATTTCTCCCCAGAACACTGCAGCTCCCACTGATTCACCATAGAGCTCTCCAGAAAGGATCCGTGCTTTCTGGGGCTTCAGACACAAAGCCTGGCTTGCTCCCCTGCAGAAAGCTCCTCTGCCATCACCACTTAGGGGACTCTCCACGAATCCTGCTTTAGGTTGGTATTACAGTGGACCTTGCTTTCCATATTGCAATTAAATTCAGCTGAGCTGAGTGCCTGCCAGTAAATCAAGAGGAAAATCCTGGGAGTGCCTAGGCACGGTCTCGTTGTCCAGCTCATCTTTATGGATACACAAAATTGCAAAGCATAAATCATTAATATTCAATTTGGGGAAGTCACTGGGATGTAACTGCTGTGTAGTCAAATGAAAATATAAAGCTATCAGTGACATATTAATTTTAAAGAGCTCCATATGAAGCGGTAGTTTATAGATGCAAAACTTCCTTGTCTAGAGGGGCAGCCCTACTTTTATCTAGATTAATTCCTAAGAAAAGCCTAATACTATCTGACATTTTTCAGATCAAAGTAATTTCCTTATTTGGAAGATGGAAGACAGCTTTGTAGTAGTAGTAAGTGAAAAGGTAGCCCGAGGAACTGAGGTACAAAATCCAACTGCTCCTCACGTCACTTGGAGTTTCTCTGACTGTCACTTAAATCTTGTCATTCACTATCTCAGATAGCACTCACGGTTTTTGGAGGGCACAAAAAAGACACAACAGAATACACTGAAAATATTAATCTTCTTGCTTTATGGGCCATTTTCCCTGGCAGTCACTGGTCTTTTTCGAGGATGAGGGTAGCAAAGATTTTCAGGCTGAGATTGATCCCATAAGAACAAATATCTCAGCACAGAGAACAGCTAGAGATACCAAGAGAAGCCTTGCTTGGTTTACATCACACGAATCTGCAGAGGGATGGGTCATTCAGTGTCTTACTGAATGGGAAGATTAAAGTTTCTGCAACAAAACATGAGCTGAAATGTGAATGGGCTTTTTGCTTTTAATTTCCTAGTTTGCCATCAGTTATTTGATGTTCTGAATTCTTATTTAAACTCTGTTTAACAAACAGAGATCAACAGAAAAAAAAATTAGAAGTTCAAAATGAATACATAACCTCCTCTAGAAGTCTCATCTGTACATCTTCATCTATATGGAGCATAGCTATTGGCACAACCTGATGTTGTCATAAAAAATACTTCATAAAGTGTGATATCCCAGCTGAAGGAAGGCTTTTGCTTCCTAGTTTTTCCTGAAATGTCTGGAAAGGAGAATTACTCTTTCTTTTTTGTTGTTCTTTTGTTTTGTTTTCTCAGCCAAAAAACATTGCAGAGGGCAGCTGCTTCCTTCCAGATCTTCACCATAGAATGGCCTGGGTTGAAAAGGATCACAATCATCATCTGGTTTCAACCCCCCTGCTATGTGCAGGGTTGCCAACCAGCAGACCAGGCTGCCCAGAGCCACTTCCAGCCTAGCCTTGAATGCCTCCAGGGATGGGACATCCACAACCTGCTTGGGCAACCTGTTCCAGTGCTTCACCACCCTCTCTGTGACCATGCACCATGTTGCTATGCAAGAATATTTCAGGAGTGCTTTGGGCAGATTTATATACATCACCCAAATACAGATGCTTTGCTCACAGCCTCCAGTGGAGAAGTATGTCCGTAACATCTCTTGGTCCACCTGAAGAAGTCATTCCAATTAAAAGTTCTCACAGAGACATCTTAACACAAAACGCTGCATTTCTTTGGCCCATGTTTGCTCCTTTCAGTAGCTTTAATCTATTGCTGTTTGATTAACGTATGCTTGATATTGCATAAGGTGCCCAGAAAGTCTGTCCCAGTATTGAAAATGAACTGTGATGCCAATTCAAAGTCAGAGTTCAGGGTAGTCTGGATGTATTGTGGCAGAGGGGAGTGTTGGGGAAAAAAAAAAACAACTCAGGTCCCAAATGAAAGTAGCTCACTGATTTAAAAATAAATAAATTAATTAAATCTCTGCTTCATAAGTAGATTTGTAACATATCTGCATGCAAATCTATTTCCAAAATAATCCTAACCATAGAAAGTTTCCATCTGTTTCTGTTCCCTGCAGATCCAATTAGTTCTTCTCTGTTACTAAGATAACCACTTTTCAGTTATACCAAATCAATAAAGGTTTATTACCATTCAGTGCTTCCCTTTTGATTCCATGGTATCTACTTTAAGCAGATACTTTCCTCCTCTGAGTTCTCTGCCCCTAATGTACATCAAGAGAATAAACTAAAATCTTGACTTTCTTGTTCGATAAAGTAGGCAAAACTTAACATCATTTGATAAATACTGGTTTATGCATAAACACTGCAACCAATAGGACCCATTTAGAAAATATTAGCCAGCATACATAAAGCACAAGAAATTTCTGTTGATGCTTTCCACATAATAAAGCTAGAGAAACCGGTGCTGAAGAATGTGTTGCTCTGGTCATTAATTCCCTCTACATCGCCAGAAGGCATTACAGTGTCTTAAAACAGTATCTATCTTCCTTAAATGAGACTTAGCAGTCTTGACCATCTTCTGCAAAAGAATGGCACTTTCCCTTTTTGATTTCCAAACAGCTTGGTATCTCCCATGAAAACCACCGTCTATAATGGGAGAACACTTTGTTATCAGCTGCTTTTCTCCGTCTATTTGCCGCTTCTTGTTTTCCCTCACCTTACTTCCCTCCCACTACTTTCTCAGGCCACTAGCAAGAAAGAGGATTAGCCAAAGAGAAATCTCATGGCACGAACAGACTGTATCTTGGCCTGTGATTTGAAGAGTTATATTTCTATGTTCCTCTTCAATAACTTTAGGAATTCCTTGCACCAGCTCCCTCACGGCCCAGTGCAGCACTGCCCAGACAAGCCAACCCTGGACAGAGATCAGAAAATGCATTTTCCAGTCTCAATCCTCTCACCAACTGCCATGTGTTCATGAACTCTTCATCCTCAGTTACCGTCAAAAGAGGAAATCAGGGAATAAGACAGACAAAAAGGATAAGCATCTCTCCATCTTCCTCTTTTCAGGTATGCACAGCTCGTGGGAATGATTGCAAACAGAAAGCTGTAGACAGCACTCCATCCAACTCAGGACAGGAATATAGCTCACAGTGGAACTATGCAAGCTGTTGATGCACTTTAGAATTTCAGTTTAATGGTGGCTTTTACATAACAACCACCAGGTAGAAAACAGGAATTCTTTCCTAGGCTTTTCTCACTAGAATTCAAACAAAAATAAGCATTATCCACATGCATGCTATTTACGCTGCCTAGGTGCCTCTGTTAATCTCCAGTTAGCTAGTACATCCTAGTATGGTTAGTAATTTTTTCTTTAGGTTACTGCCTGACACAAGAACCCCATTTTGGAAAAGCCTTCATAACAGCTATTTAGCAATGGTGTGAATGCCAGAAGAGTACATACCAATACCTAATTGTGCAGGGCTGCATCACTAGATTAATGCTTCCTCTGAATGTTACTGTGTCTTTTCCTCTCCTCTCCCTTACTGCCTGTCATTTACATTGGCTTTAAATTAATTTAAGGCAAACTGAATGTGCAATAAAATAAAAACAACAAAAAACCAAACCAGATGCCATTTCATTTGCACAGAAAGTAACTAACCAAACCATCCACAGGATATGACCTTGTTTGTCTTATTCATTTCTCTAACTTCGTCTCACTTAAGGAGTATGAAAATCAAATTCTTTTTGCCTGGTAATGAATAACCAACATCAAAAACACTATGAGGGCTGGGAACATCAAGGGAAATTGAGAGTGGACGGTACGAATTTCCCGAGTGGAACAGCAAATCAGTGACTCATTTCAACTGTCACCTGAGACCCCAACATTCAGGCCAGTGACAAACCTTCCCACTCTCTCTTCCCAGATAAGCTTGTTTGTGATAAAATCCTCATTGCCCTTCTGTTAACCTTGAGCTGACAGCCCATCAGGTGTAATCCAGTTACACGTCCTTGTCTGGACCTGCCCTTCACCTCTTGTCATGTCCCTAAAAACAAATCCTGGTTGTTCCACAAGCAAATCATATCATTATGTCCTTTCATAACTAATACTAATTCTGGCAGTATTTGTGTGATGTTATGTATGAAAAAATATGAAATTGTAAAGAAAAAAAAATCAACTATTTGCCTCATAAGCAAAAATGGGAGGACTTATATATATATATGTATATATATATATATATATATGTACATATCCAGTGCATACAGCCAGGAGATTTCCAAACATAACTGAGCAAACTAGCCCCAGTGTGGACCAGACCGTTTGCAGATTAAAGCCCTACTGCGTTCCATGAAACCAGATGCTGATTTTAGCAGTATCCATGTCAATGAACTTCACAGGTTCTGATGAGAACAGCTGTTCCTCAGAGCCACAGGGATTTGAGATTGCAAAGAGCATTCTCTAAGTCTCAGCACTTTACAGCTCACGGCCAACCAGTGGCTGTGCTTACAAGAAGCAGAGTCCAAGTTTTAGGCTGTAGTGGGAAGACCCTCCAAGCCCAGCTCTGCCTTGAGAAAGAAACAGAAATCCTGATGGGATGCCCAGGAGTTGTTTAAGCCGCACATGCTGAGCTGCTAGGTTTGCTCTGGAGTTGCTGAGCAGTGCTGGGAGGAAGCTCCTCATTCACATATCAGGCAACACCCTGAGCTTCTCTCTCAGCATGGGGATGCTGCTGCCCAGGGCCAGATCTCTAACCCACAGAGCTGTTTCCAGAAACATCAGTCTGGGCAAAGAAAAGCCAAAACCATTGCTCTGATCATATGTTAATCTTGCTTGTCCAATTTAAAGGGGATATGCAGGTGGGGTCAAGCTTGATCACCTCTCTCATTTCCGTTGGTGACTGGGCTTCCCTTTTCTCCACAGGACGCCATACTCCAAAGATCAGTTTCTTTTGCCTGGATGATGAACACAGACCTTACTTTGTTCTTGTGCTCCATGAAAGTGAAAGGAAGAGAGGACTGGCCACAGGCACAGCTTTCTCCAGAGCTGTCCCCTGTTCAGGGCTGTGCCCCCGCCACACCGCTCAGTGAGCGGGCAGAACTGCTTGCACTCCTTGAACAACCCTGTGCCTTCACTGACACAAATAGGACCACAACTTTAATAATAAGCAGCAGAGCTCAGGCTGGTCTTAATTTAAAACTAAGCTTCTTTTTAGGAATAAACTCAATGTTGTGCAGCTGCTCAAAGCCCTTGAAAAGCTCACCCTACTTGCTTTCATTTCCTGCATGCTTACTGTGCTTGCCTGCCATCTTCAAGAAAACACATTCCCTACTTAGTCTACTGTTTGCAGTTCAGGATCAGAAAGTATATTTTCCATCCACCTATTTATGTATTTATGGTTTTTCATGTTTCCTCTGTTGTTTCTGCACTCTAGGAAGCTGGGAACACTTTCAGTGGAGCTCCCAGCCCAAAATAAGCAGCCAGATTACAGAGATGCTAACATGCTTTGAAATTTGGATTACTGATACATATTTTAAAAGGGTTTCTGTGTTCCTCAGATTTCTGTTGCGATGAATTTAATATTCCTTTGATATCATGATTGAATAGATAGGCAGTGTTGGAATCAGGGATGGTTACAGCGTTCAGTGTAAAGAGAGAGGAGGTGCAAGAGGCTCTGCAGACACAAGCAACATGGAGTACAAAGCATGTCAAGCAACACCAGACCAGTGTACCTACTGATACACTGCAGAGGTCTAAAACCTCTTTGCCAGCCTCACTTCTCTACTGATCTGTCTAGTGTTTTAAGATATACCTTTCTCATGAGCTCCATGAGTAATGTTAGCAACCTTTGCAGAAGACTGCAAAGTAAGAATCTAAGCCATCTCTGCAGTCATCTTAATAAAAGAAGGATTAACATGTGGTCCAGGAGGAGCCATTACACAGGATTCAGTGGCTACATATGAAAATGCCAAAGCTCTGTTTTCCCCTTCCTTCAACCTGTAAAAGCAGATGCAAGTAATATTGTGGAAGGCTGCTAGCACACCTTACATATCTTCTTGATTGCTGCAAGGTCCCAACGCTGCACCCCAAGCAAGGGTAATGTAATATGTATGTACTATATGCATGCACAGTATCTAATTATAGTAACACTTCTCATTAATACTTTCAGACTCCATAGGTTATTTTCCTTAGAATACTGCTTACAAATTCCCTTCCCCTTCACCACTGTCCTCTGCTTCTAACAAGAGCTGAGAAAAGCTCCTGCTGCATGCAGAATGCTAATAGTTGCTTGAGTTATCAGTCAAAACAGATGCAGACAAAAGTAATAAGCATCATCAGAACATCTCTATGATGCAGCAAGGAGGTATTTCAAGCTCAGCTCAAATGAACTAGCTAAGAGTGAGCTACTGCCTGAGAATTACACTAATGTGATGTGACATTTGCTTAAAGCCAAGTCCTTCCGTTAATGAGTTTCAGAGTTCCCACAGCAAAGTCATAGCTACTGCTGAAGAATCAGAAAACCTGTGGATGGCAGGTCAGAATAATAGGAAGACCAAAGAAATAACAGTAAAATGCCAGGGCAAAGGAAATCAGAATGGGTGAAGTGTAACTTGCATTCAGAAGAATCCATACAAATTGCATCTCTGCAGATGTAGCTGACTCAGTCCCTCATCTGGACCAGCACTTCACTACAAACATCTCATCTGTCCCTATGCTTCACAGCTTCGCTAGATCAGGAAGCACTTTGTATCCTGCACTGGTTTGTTTCTGTATACTGAAAGGGAAGACTGATAGTCTCCAACCTTAGTCAATTAACGAAGCCATCCTCTAAGGGGAGCCATCTAGAGAATCTCGCATCAATCCTGACACTGCATATATCTTCAGGAGTCACGTCTGACACACTGAGCAAGATTAAAATACATTTAGTTTATTATCTTTTGTCTTCCTAAACAGTGTGTTTTGTTGTCTCAAATTATAGCACTTGTCTTTGTCAGGGACATGGTCTGGTCTTGTCATATGGTGACATCTCTGCCTTGTTCCAGAACCTGCTGCATTTGTGTTTATGGATTTAAAATAAATAAATTCAAATCCATGTTGTAGCAGCTTGTTTTGTTCTGCAGAAGTGATTGTCAAAACCACAAGCAGCTCCCAGGCTGACTGTTATAAATCTCAGCAATTGTGGAGCCCTGCAGCTGCCCAGCCCAAGCAGGGGCTCTTTCTTGGGCTCAGCCTCCCCAGTGACAGGGCTGAGGGAAGGATGAGCAGAAATAATGCTTGCTGAGCTCAATCCTCCTGTACCCATCACCACGCCCCTTACCCTGTCTCAGCATCAGCTCTCACATGTTTGACAGCTTTTTTCTAGTCAAACATGGAAATTGTTTTTTAAAGCCATTTTAAGGATTTGAACTCCTCAGCTACATGGAAACTTACATGACTAACAAAAAGGTTGTTATACGTTTGGATACTGTGGCTTTGGAGAGCTTAAATATTTAGCAAGACATCAAAGTACCGGAAATCCCTTTCCCTTTCATCACTGTTCATAATAGCTTCTAATAAGCATGCATTGTAATTTCATTTCCCATTTCAAACTGGATCCTTTCAGTATGTAAGTAACATCATGGACATCAGTGGGCTTGCTGATGGGGTATGCATCTCTTCAGCCAGGCTATGCTATTTCATAGAAAGGCTTGAGTCGGAATGGTCCTCAAGGATCACCAAGTTCCAACACCCCTGCCACAGGCAGAGTTTCCAACTGCTAGATCAAATACTAGATCAGGTTGTCTGGGGCCCTATCCAGCCTGGCCTTGAATACTTGCAGGGATAGGGAATCCACAACCTCTCTGGGCAGCCTGTGCCAGCACCTCACCATCCTCTCAGTGAAAAAACTTCCCCCTGATGTCTAATCTAAATCTTCCTTCCTTGAGTTTGAAATCATTCCCCTCTTATCACTATCTACCCATGTAAAAAGTTGTTCTCCTTCCTTTTCATAATCTCCCTTTAAATACTGGAAGGCCACAGTGAAGCCTCTCCTACTTTTCCCTCTGTTTGACCAGCAGGTCCTTGCCAAACCATGCTAGTTTCCTGTCTCCTCTGCCTGCCTCCTTACCCTGAGAGACGGAGAGCTCCTGCATTCTCAGAAAGGTATCCTTAAAGCTTTACTCCCCTCCTTTGTCTCTAAGGACAGCTTCCCAGAATATCTAATCCAAAAGTTCTTTAAACAGCCTGAACTTTGCTCAACTCATATTCCTGACTCCATTCTCTGCCAGGCCCACATTCCTCAAGATCATGAACTCAACAAGAGCAAAGTTAGTACAGCCCAGGCTGCCTCTGATCCTAATGTCTTTAATGATTTCTGCATTGGTGAGCAATGCCTCACCTCTGGTTTATTTGTCCAATACCTGAACAAGAAAGTTATCATCAATGGACTCCAGGAGTCTCCTGGAGTGCTTCCAGCTCACCATGTTGTTTTCCCAGCAGATATCTGGGTGATTGAAGTCCCCCATCAGGGTGAGAGAGCCTGCAAGCACAACACTTCTCACAACTGAAGCAAGATGGCCTCATCAAAAGGCTCTCCTTGATCAGGTGGTCTGTAGTTCCTAATTTTAATCCACAGGCTCTCAACCCATTCCTGACTGTTTCTCAGTGGCAGCTCCTCACAGTTTATCTGCTTTTTAACATAAGTGACAACTCCCTCACCCCTCCTCCTTGCCTATTACTTCTAAAAAGCTTGTAGCCCTCAATGGTGGTGTTCCAATTATGTGAATCATCCCACCATGTTTCCATAACAGCAATAAGATCATGATTTTCCAAGTGCCCCACAGTTTCCAACTCCTTTTTCTTACTTCCCACACTGTGCACATGGGTATTTCCTTCTCCTTTCCTTCTCTGAATTACTTATGCACTTTTGTTAGTCCAGCATCACTGCCAAGAAAGAAGAAGATTAATGGTTGTGGATGCCCCATCCCTGGAGGTGCTCATGGCCAGGTTGGATGGGGCCCTGGACAGTCTGTTCTAGTATTAAATGTGGAGGTTGGCCCTGCCTGCAGCAGGGGGACTGGAACTTGATGATCCTTGAGGTCCCTTACGACCCAAGCCATTCTATGATTCTGTGATTAATGGATGTGTGCACTTGAAAATGCACATATGCACACATACACACACAAAGTTAAAAAAAACAGTACAGAAAATAGGCATAAAATTTAGATATAAATTCACAGAGAAAGAGAGGAAAAACCCACTGGCCCCACCTTCTGTCACAACTTGTAGGTAACAAATATTAAAAAGAGGGTTCTTGCTCTAAATGTAAGCTACTACCAAGCTTTCTGCATATGGTACTCTTCCTGGCAGAAGATTTGGAGCCTAGCAGCTGAATCTCTGATGATACGAAAGACAGGTCTGGTTCCGGATGACAAACGCATTATATTTGAAAATAAAGCTTTTGTAAAATATATGATGTTGCTGCTTCCCACTCTGCTTACAGTGGCACAAAACTGTAAATCTGCACTTTCACATGTAGAGATAGCCTTACTTTTGCACTCATTTACTAGATGCAAACAGCATGCGATATGTCCAGACTGCAACAAACTTGTCTGTAGATCTCCCCAGGATTCTGTGGAAATATGGAACTAGGAAGCACAATTAAGCTGGAGCAAAAGCGGCTGACAAACCAACACAAGGCTAAAGAAGCAGCTTAATGTGAGGTTACTAATGTGAGGTTTCCATGCTCTGCCTACTGGAAGGGCTCCAACAGTCACGCTCCCTACCAGGTGCTGCAGACTTGGCTGACTTGCAGGAATATGACAGATGACTTCATTTTGCCAGGGAATGCTAAGGAAAGATCTTTATAGGCCCTAAGGCACCTTACGCATTAGGACTTGCCTCCAGCCAAGCAGGCAAAAGTCCTTCTTCCCCCATGATAACAGAGCAACTGGGAAGTGCCCTATCACTTCAAAGGAAGAGTTGCTCTTTATGCCAGGTGCATTAATGATTAATTCATTAATTAGTTATTCACACAGTACTTTGAAGACATAAAGCTATAAGAGCTTAAGGAGGTTTGTAATTATAAAGTTTAATATAGAGGCAAAACCAGTTGCAGCCCGTTTAGCACTCACCAAATGCTTCTGCCTTAACTTGGTTCTACAGAGATATGTGCATTGTCCTCTGACCAGTCAATTTGGAAGGATACAGTCACACTGCAGCATGTTATTGTGTGAATCACCATCATTAAGGCAATCTGACACAACAGGGTCCGAAAGGATTCATGATTGTGCTCTGCTGTGTCCTGTTGCACAGGAAAGGCCTGAGGAAAGTTTCTGTGAATGTTTTCCTGACCACTAAGCTGCCTGATGCGGCCTCCAACGCGTGGCACCTTCAATGCCTTGAGGATGATGTCACCAGCAGCACTTGTGGGAAGTGGGTGGAATGGCCCTTTTCTAAGCAATGTTAACTGAGCAAACCCAAAGGAGCAAATACTCCGGTGAAAACTGTCCCTTATTACACTGTGATGCACCTTTAAGGGCAAAGCAGATTCTGGTCTTGCATAATTCAGAGTGAAATGCTAAAGAAGTCATATTCTGTGTCTTAGCTCCTCAGGCTCTACTTTAGGCACATTTATGCATTTTTCAGCTCCACAACCACAAATTTTTTAAAGTCAAAATGGGGGTGTCATTTTTTAAATTATTTTAAATCTAATCTATTAAACTACTTAAGCTGTAATCTCAAATCTTGACTATCAAGTACAATCTTCAGACAAAGTACTATTCACAGATCTCATTCAGTGGATGGCTTAAAAAAATAACTTGCATTAGCTTCCAGGAGTTCCAAAATTACTTGGGCAATTTCCGGACCAACAGAAAAAAAGACAAAATTTGTCAGATAAATGATTCATTGTGAATCATTCCCTTTCTTCTGCCAGAAATACAGTGCCAAATCACATGCAAGATACGGAAAGCCTGCTTGCTGCTTGGGTTATGCTCTGATATGCAACACTATCCATCTGACAGCTTTCCTGGGCACCAAATAAATTTAGAAATGGAGAAGAGAAAGAAACGAAGTTACAGGAGGTGACTTCTGACAAGTAAAAAAAAGAAAGAAAGAAAGAAAAATAGCTCTCCAGTGTGTGTGTGCCAAAGACTGTCTATGTTACTTCAATATTAGCAACACCAAAAAGAGATCATAAAAAATGTTTCCCTGTTATATTTTTTAAATATGGGAAGGAAGAATCCATGATATTCTTGTTTCACACTTTTTTCCCAATTTAATCTCACAGTTACAGTGAGGAATTAAATTATGTATACATGAAACATATGTAGCTGAAAATATCTCAGGGTAAGGAGGTATTATTTATTGCCAGTGTCAGGCAGGCTATGTATGCAAGCCAATGAACGCACAAAAAATCCCTCGGTAAGTGCACAAAATCACGTGTGCTGTTCTTGCTCTGTGGTTTCTGTTACTGGAATCACCAGGTTGGGCATTTTCAGGTAGGTGTCAATCAACTGTCCCCAGGACACCAATTCTTCCCGTTGCACGCAAAAACACTACTCTAAGAGCCCTGTGGTCTTTGAAGTCAGATGCAGTTAAGCAAAGTGTGCTGTGATCCTGACTGCTGATGGAGGCAGCGGTATGTCTGAAAAACGTAGCCCATTCAACATGTATCTGTCATCTGTGGCAAAAGGCACATTAAGACCTTCTGCCCACGCCAAGAGTCCCCCATGTTCATTTTCTCCTTCTTTACAGCTGCTGCTGCTCCTCCTCCCCAGCAGATGGCTGTTAGAAGGCTATTTTTTCCTGTCTAGTACTTCTTTTGCTACTTTGCTGTAACTCAGTATTTATGTAAGTGGTAGACAAAAACAACAGGATCAAAACTTGCTCTAATGTCAGAGGATGTCTGTATAGGGTATCCTGGAAACAGACATCTATAGCAGCTTCTTACCCGGCTCTCTGCTGTCAGACTATCACAGTGCATAACCCTACTGATGTGACATGAAAATTATACTGAATTTTCACAGGTGCTCTGAAAGCCTCAGAGCTGAGGCTGGCCCCACCACCTGCTCCTTCAACTCGCCTCTCTTCTCCTCCTGCCCCTTAGAAAGAAAAAATGATAGTGCAAATGGCTCCTGTCAAAGTAAAGAGGTTCCTTAGAGAGTAAGAGCCCTCCTAGCCATGGGAAAGCTTACATGCCAGCACTAGACAGTGTACCACCTGCTCAAAAGATCAAGAATTACCCTTTTTCCTGTCTTAAGAAAACTCACATGCTGAAATTTAGTAAGATATGCATTCATCCTATTTTCCTTCATATACATAATAGCCCAACTAAGTTAGGGAAGCAGGCCAAGTGGAGTGTGGCATGTTTACTGAAGTGGTCTAAAGCACAGTCTGCACTCTTTGTTCATGTAGATCCTTGTGGCTTTAGCTTCCAAGAAAGGGATACTCTCCCATTTACACCAACTCTGTGCAAGTCCTCAAGTCACACAAAATGTGCTGTGGTGACTGACATTCCTGGAGAGTTAAATCACTATTAACATTCACTGCTCAGCCTAAGACTAAATGGTAAGCGTGATGTAGTTACTAAAACAGTACAGGAACTACGAAACATCATTAAACTAGAACAAGCATGAAATTCCCTGATTTTCTGCTATTTGTTATAAGATGTTACTTTCCTTCAAAGTTGAAAAGTTTGGTAGTTCTTTGAAGTCCTAACAGTTATTATTCTTAAAAAGTTATCTTTTCTCTGCTCTCTTTTCTAATTACTTTTTATTCATGAAAAGTCAATTAAAAAAGCCCACAGATTGCATTACCAGCATTTCTAACTTCTTTGGCCAGTACAAGAAAATGGTTTGGATATCGTGTCATTCTGTTTTATTATTTCTTTCTGGCCTTATCACCCCACCTCAGCATTTGTAAGTTTGCTTTCCATTTTAATACGAACCATCAATTTTTCTCTGGCACAACATAAAATGAATAACTGACCAAAGGGGACTGGGACTCAGTATGCCAAGAAATATCACAAAGTATAAAAAGTTTTAAGACACAAGGCTTAATAAGATAGTTCCTCAGAACATTCCATTAGAAAGAACTTACTGCAGCACCATTAGCAAGTATAGTGAACACACTAGAGGATATTCTCAAAATGAAACCCACCTATTCCGTTACATTTTTTCCCCCTCCCTTTCTCAAAATTCTTGTGAACCTTACATAAGATAGACCACACCATAGAAAGCAGTGCTATGTTTCAGGCTGAATGATGTTGAGGTTTTTTGTTTCAGTGAAAAAACACAGAAACTTTTTTTTTTTCAGCGTGTATGGAAAAGATTTGAAAATATTCCTTGATGTTTTTTGAAAGAGCACCTATTATTTAGACAGACACGCAATGAGTCTTCACAGGTATAGATAGCCTCAAGTGAACTCAAATGCTCCCAGAGCACCAGTCAGTAAATACAGAAAACATGTCTGAAGGGAAGAGCTGGACAATTTCTTCCACCAAAACAAACAGTGAGATTTACTCAAAGAAGCTTTTAGAACAGAGGAGACAAACAAGGACTACCTTTCTGCTCAGATACAGTTAAGTGAATTGTTCTTACTAGTGGAGGTGGGGACAGCAGAATTTTCCCAACACATACACAATTGGACTCTTCCAGAGAGGGCTCAGAGTGAGTGTGTTGCCTGAGTCTTGCTGCTGGTGGCTTCAGCTCCTCAAGCATCCTGAGGAGCCTTTGCAGGGTTCCTCTGGCCACTTCATTTCAGGACAGGTGGACACCTGCCATTAGAACAAGGCCTGCTTAGGACACAGCTCGATTCCTCTTCCACCCAATGCTGTTGTGGGGGCATGGGCACCTGCTGACTCTCCACAGTGCTGGTGTGCCAGGCATCACTGATAAGCTCTCTCCTCCCATAGAGCAGCACAGCATGCCTATAGTCCACAGCCTGCAGCGACAAGCTGCGCTCACAAACCAGGCTCTGCTCCCCAAGCTTTATTACCTTTTTGATGCTGTTGTTTTACTGGAGAATAATGGGGGGAATTTCCTCCAGCCCGTGCCGTATTTAGGGCTTCTGTGTACTTGGCAACATCAGCTGCTAGCTGAGGCTGCCTAATTTTGTGCTGCATAATGACCTTACAGCAGAGGAATGGGATCCACTCAGAATTCCTTGTAGTGCTCTTACAAATTTCATTTGCTTGTAAATTTAGGCAAGCAGCGATGCACTGGATGCCAATGTGTTCCATGCCTCTGCCGGGTTGCTCTACAATCAACAGCAGAAGTGCCCATTTCTGCTTGCCCAGGCTCGGTTAAAGAGAGAGAAATCAAATCTGCTCCTGCCATTATGTCCCCCAGATCTCTGCCCAGCCATTAAATAAATGTGAGTTTTATCCACAGAATAGATGCAAACCACAGGTGTAGCACTTTCTCAGTTTCTAAAAAAAAAAAAAACAGTTTTGCAGCCATCCCTTGGAATAGCCTCTCTTGCTTGTGAGCATGGCAGAGTAAATAAGGCAGCTGTTTTGATGATGACTTACAAAATGCATTTTGCTGGGCTGGCAAAATCCATGTGCGTTTTGTCTCTGAGGTGCTTCTCCTTTCCTTCATGGCTTGTCAATGTATGGTTGCTTCCCCTAGGTCTGTGGGATGTATGTTCACACAAAAAGGGGGGAGTGATTAGTGTAATACCCTTAATCAGAGATGCAAGGACACTCAAATCTCCCTCCCATTCATATCTATGTTTCTACCAACACCTGTGACAACAGCAACCCAGGAGCTGGGAGGAAATGGAAAGAGGCAAATGGAGCTGGAAGCCACAAGTTTTTTCCTACCCCCTTTGATGCCATTTTTGTTCCAACCTCATTCTTGCCCACAGATCTACAGCCCTCACGCTCAGTTATACACAAGGAGGAATCTCAGTTCCAGAGGGGTTTTTAGAAACCTCAGCCTGTTGCTGTTACCTTGGAAAAGAGGCTGACCCACGCCTCTCCACAACATCCTTCCCAAGGTTTTCAAACTCTGCCTCAGTCCTGGACACGCTGAGAAAGCTCACAATCTCAGAGCCTCTTTAAAACTTGGCTGTTCTACCCAAACAATGATACCAGTGCCAAAAACAAGGGTGGCTTGAGTGACACAACTGTTTATCCAAGAGAAGATGGATATTTCAGCCAATGCAACCTTACAAAGTTACATCCAGTGTTGAAATGGCGTTCATCTGAGGTGGTTTTTGAACTGGTGACCTACAAGTGAAAAGCTCTGCATTTCCCTACTTTGAGATATCCATTTGCTCAGCTTCAATATTTTATGTTCCCTATGGCTTTGTTGTTCATGCAACATTTAATGGATGTGCACACAGTATTGTGGATCACAGCATATCACATATTTCTGCAGAAATAGCATAAATGTGATCACATGGAAGATCTCCAAAAGCAGTTTTATGATGCCATCATATTCCTTCCTATTCTCAGTCCCTTTGATCAGTGGTTATGATCATCACTTGCTCTGGACAGTTGAGACAGGATTTGTTCAGTATCTTATATTGGAACCACTCTGGGTAGAAAGACAGGAATTTACCTTAAATTATTTATTTACTACATTGTTGGCCTGGGGGCAACCAGAGCAGGATGAACCGTGTTGCTTCTTGGGATTGAAGGGATAAAATCCTTTCTTCCAGCAGAGTTTTGACCCCTAAAAGTAAGTTTTTATTCTCTGTGCTCCACAGAGGGTAAACACAAAGCAACATTAATTCCCTCTTCTGCTTTATCTACAGGCAGACTCAAATTTCAAGCAGCAAAGCAGCTCACAAAAAAAATGATCATCAAAACCCTCAGAGTTACTATGGAATGCAGTGGCAGACAGAAAAGAGGAAATAAAAAGATTTCTTTATATCTCATTTTGATCCCTTAACACCAATTGCTGGAAAACCCTCCATCAAAAGGAAAATTTGGGTTTAGTTGACTCGGATTTTATGCACTGCAGGGATGTTAACAGTACACTTGGTGAGAATATATACATTGTA
The DNA here is from genome assembly GCF_019238085.1 of Lagopus leucura. NCBI lineage: Eukaryota > Metazoa > Chordata > Aves > Galliformes > Phasianidae > Lagopus > Lagopus leucura. The sequence continues at coordinate 4,745,193 of NW_024962255.1, read as the reverse complement.
CTTGGCCACAGTATTTTCTGCTGTACATGACAGTGTACTAATGTACCTCTTGTAACAGTGAATGCTAAACATGAGGATTTTGTCACCCAAAGCAACTGCACTAGCTGATAGCACAGCAGAAGTACGAACACTGATGCAGATCTTAACTGTAAAAAGCTCTTTGCAATCTGCATCAAGGAGCGAAGCACTAAAAAGCTAACTAGGGTAATTACTGGGATGTCACAGTAACCTTCCTTTGATCTGCTCACCAACATTTCCCAGACAGGTTTTCTTATTAGAGAGCTGCCTCAGCAGGCAGTCCATCACAGAGCTCAGCTCCTGCTCAGTCTGGTGAGCTTTGATCCTGGTTTTCTCCATGGAAAGATCTATCTATGGATTTTTCCAGAACAAGTAGGTGCATAAACTCCAGGATCTTCCCTGTCCTGCTGCTCAGCGCTTTGAGCAGGCTCGGGGAGAGGACAGGGTGTATGGAAGGAATCAGAGTGACAATGCTTACTGTAACAGAGACATTCAATGGACCTGCTACAGGGATCCCAGCACCATGTGTGTTAGGGACTGGCAACAGGGGAAGAAAAAAAAAAGAAAAAAAAAGCATCTTGACATAGCTTAGGAGTCTGTCAGCAGAGAGAGGGATACATATCCTAACATAGAATCATAGAATCCTTAGAGTTGGAAGGGACTTCTGAGGGCCATCTAGTTCAACTTCCTTCCAATGAACAGTAATACCACAAACAAATCAGATTGCCCAGGGCCTTATCTAACCTTGCCTTGAGAGTCTGCAGGGATGGGGCATCAACCACATCCCTAGGCAACCTACTCCAGTGTCTCACCACCCTCACAGCAGAAAAATTTTTCCTTATAATATGTAACCTAAATGTACCCTGTTTGAGCTTGAAGCCAATTCCCCTTGTTCTACTGCCACAGACCCTGCTAGAGAGTCTGTCCCCTTCTATCCTGTTGCTCCCCTTCAGATACTGAAAGTCCACTATCAGGTCACCTTGCAGCCTTCTTAGGGAAACCATATCCTCAGGCAGCATGCACCCACAAAAGCACATCCATGGGATTATGGCAATCTGAAAAGTATTAGTTGCGATGCGATTCAATGGTAAAATAAAGCTTTGGCCTCTGAAGACAAACCATATTCATGTTACTGGGGAAACTGAGGTCCCTTTCTCCCTGCAGTAAAGAATGATGTAAATAATTCAAATGCTAACTAAAAATTAGATAATTGATAACATTATTACTAAGGAATTATTTATAGCAATGTCAAGAGGCCTGGAAAAATCTGTCAGTAATTAACTGTGGCTAGGGTATAGTAGTAAGCAATTTTTCCACATCCACATCCAAAACAAAAGTGCATGTTCCAAATGAAGAAACAGACAGTGCAGGAGGGAGAACATGACTGTATTAAACAAGGAATAGCTCAATGTAGCTTGAAGTTGTCCATCAGAACAACGGAGAACAGATGAGAAATGAAGACAGTGCTTGGCACCATGCAAAGCAGTGGAACAGATGAGAACTCTAATGAGAGAACAAAGAACATTTTTTTTTTAGCGTCACAAATGAAATGGAAACATTAGCTGTGAATTTCAAATGAATCATAGAATAGTTTAGGTTGGAAGGAAGAGACTTTAAAATTCTACTAGTTCTAAACCCTTCCCACGAGCAGGCTGCCCAGGGCTCCATCCAGCCTGGCCTTGAACACCTCCAGTGATGGAGAACCCACAGCTTCTCTGGGCAACCTGTGCCTCACCATCCTCTGAGCGAAAAACTTCCCCCTGACATCTAACCTAAACCTCCCCTCTTTCAGGTTAAAACCATTCCCCCTCATTCTATCACTAGCAGACCATGTATACAGTTGGTCTTCTTCCTCTTTTAAGTAGTGGAAGGTTGCAATGAGGTCTCTCCACCAAATAAACTCCCTTAGCCTTTCTTTGTAGGAGAAGTACTCCAGTACTTTGATCATACTTGTGGTCGTCCTCTGGACCTGTTCCAAAAAATCCCTGTCTTTCCTGTGCTGGAGGTCCCAGACCTGGATGCAGTAGTCCAGATGGGCCTCAAAGTGGCAGAGCAGAAGGGGCCATCCCTCTTCTCCAGCAGCCAAGGGCACTGTTGGCCTTCTGAGTTGCAAGTTCCCATCCAGCTTTTTGTCCACCAGGACTCTCAAGTCCTCCTCTTGTGGGCTGCTCTCAATCAGTTCTCACTGATCTTCAAAAACCCAGGATCCGAGTGTAACACCCTGCATTTGGTCTTGTTGAACCTCACTACATTCACGTGGGCCCACTTCTCAAGCTTTGTCCAGGCCCTTGGATGTAAAAGCACCCTATCCATCCCTGCAGGTTTTACCATAAGAATAGTCATGCAGTGCTGATAACCGGCACAGCAATGGCCTAAAGGAGAAAATCAGCAGGATGGGGGTTGCTATGTCTCATGCTGAGAGGCTTCACAGCAGGAGCCAAAGCAGAGAAATTCAGTTAAGCCCATTGCAAGAGTGTCCAGAACCAAGGAATGCTCCCTTGGCACCTGAAGTCCCGTGCGTCTCTGAGCACCTCCTCCTGTTCAAGATGGTGGGAAGCTGACTCAAAAAAAGGCAGCAAAGTAGGTACTGTTGGTTATTTCACCTACTCTGCCTCCAGCAACTTTTTTCCTGTTTTCTAAAATCAGAACTCTGGTGGTTAAACCTCTTTCCTCTGTCTGCAAGGCGCTTTCCCTTTCTGGTATTCATGAGTGATTATATGAGAAATGAAAGATATTTGGAGAGGGGAAAGGTACAAGAAATTCTGTTATTGGTGATCATCACGCACAATTTACAGGAGAACTTAAAGCAGTGCTGCTCAAACTCAGGCTCCTGATGCTATGAAAAAGAATTCCTATTTAATGAGCTTCTATTTTCATTAATGGCGTGAGATTAAGGCTGCTTGCCACCAGGTGAATACTAATAGGTGGTCTGTAAGCAAATGAAGCTCTCATTCTCCTAATTTTAATATATGATAGAATAAAACATGCTTTCTAATTCTCCATTTCGCTAAGCTTCACTGCAGAATCCTTGCTTCAGCAATGGAAAGCATTTGGTTTTACTTTGTATCCTTTTCCTTTAAGGTGTTATTGAAGAAAAAAAAAATTACCATAAAGAAAAAAAGAATGGAAACATGATGGTGAAATAATTAACTATACAGAAGGCTCCCTTCAGTTTAGATGTTCCACTGCAGTGTGTGAACTGAGGGCAAACAGAGAAATGATCCCAGCTCATAGCAAATGTTGGGCTGACAGGTGAGGTTTGGTGGCGCAGCCACAGGAGCTGCGGGATACTGTGAGAAAAGCTGGCAGGGAGATTCACAGCACATTAACTGCACCATAGGAGCTGCCTGTGCAATGCCTCCTCCTTAGCTAAGCGTGCCACTGACTCCCCAGTGAGAGTGGAGCTTCCCATTTCCAATATCTAGAGGCTCACCACACTGAAAGAAGTAAATCAGTGGATCCTTCTACAGTGTTTCTCCTAAGCCTGCTGATGGCAGGAGTCATGAACATTTTGTTTGTATCTGATGCGGAGCGTATTACTCTAGATTGCTCTGAAGAAGGAACTGGACCTAAGTACCAGCTGAGCACAGAGGATCTCTGAAAGACACACATGAATAACTGGGTAGGAAGGAAGAAGCCAGGATGCAGAGAGGAGTCTGACATAATCAAGTAATGGATCAGGTGGAACACCTTTTCAACAGCAGTTTGGAGAACAAAACAACAGTGTTGCAGCAAAGACACAAAGAAAGTTACCAAGAACTCAGGAAAAGAAAAGCATTTTAGTTGTTAGGATGCAGGCAGTAGGCCATATCTTAATGATCTTCAAGAAATATCCAATAAAAACAATGTCTAATGATGATTTAAACGAGAGGCAGAGCACTAGTGTTTTTCACAGTAAATTAAGGTAGTAAGGATGGCTTGAAAGGAGAAAATTCAGAGCTCTCTGTTAGCCACCAACAGCCTGAGCTGAAGGATAAGGTACCTACAAGGGATGGTAGATTTTAGTTTGGACTGAATGAATCATATGTATCACAGCACTCAGTCTCAGTCACCTGGACAGAGAATGTAACTGAATTTATGTTTGTAAAGAGAGAAAAGAGTAAATCAAAACCAGAACCAGCCTAAGTCTCTGCAAATTGTTTGGTGGGTCTAGCAATATTTTTGTGTTGTGCAAAACTGAAAGCAAAACTGCAATCATCTCTTACCTGTCCTGAGGTAAAAAGCCATTTTAGAGGGCTGAATTTGTACAACTATGGATAAATTAATTGGAATTACAGAATTTTTTTCATTTTTGAATGTAATTATAACTGCCCTTTGACCAACCCCTTCGCCAGAGTTGTATTACTTATGTAAATGCATTATTCCAAAGTCAAAATGTAATAACAAATTACAGTCAGTTAAAGCACTCAGAAGCTTCTTTCAAACACACAGGTTCCAGAAAGAATTATATTTTGATTTAAAAGCAAGAAGACTCCAATCTCTACTTATCATTGCTGTCAGAGCACAGCGATCATATGTAATTCAGCATTGCTGCTGTCCCAGATAGGTGCCTGGCGAATTGCTTTGGACGTTTTCTGTTGCAATTGTGGACAGATTGCTTAAAGGTGGAGTCCAGTAAGTAGAATGGCATCCTGGTATGATTCGTGCTTATGTATAAGAAAATGTAAACAGGTTTAACCCTCCCATATCTAATGATATGTCAAGTCCTTAAACCATGCAGTTGATGTCATCAAGTACTCACAATTTTCCTTTCATAGTAATTCTAAAGGGAACAAGTTGTGAAGGTGTGACCAGATAACAATGACAATTATTGTTATTTTTAACTGCACAACACTAGCTGGTAACTTTCAGCCTTTTGCTTACAAGCACTGTTTTTCATGTTTAATTCTGCTCGGTATCAATCCTTTAGCCTAGCAGACTGCTAACCTACATCTGCTACCCAATGGAAGAGACTCTGTGTAGTAGCAAGGGAATAAAGACAGGTTTTTTTTGGTAGGACTGTGAGCTTAAAACCCTCAGAAGAATTCAAATAGAGTTCAGCAGCTCTCTCTTCTCACAGATTATGGGTAGTCATGAGTTCCAACAGATCACAGGGACATGGATTCAGCTAGTTTGTTTATATGTGACTTTGGCTCTTGTCAGTGTGTTTTCCTTCTCGTTCAACATTGTCCTGGGACGCTCACCACCGTTGAGAAGAATCAACATACTGTATTTTAATGGAGGTCTTTTTTGTTGCTTTCTGAAGTTTCTACTGGGATGATCATTTAGCTTTACAGTGATGTGAACAACCAGACAAAGTCAGCTACTCAAAAAAGAAAAAAGCACAAAAAAACCCCCCAGTACTGAAAACAGTACTAAATTAATGAACAAGTAGAATGCATTGAGACCACAGCCTTGTTTTTCTCACAGTATCCCTCAGAAAGTAAACCAAGAGGCTTTAAGCACAAACTGTGGCGTTTTGATTCTAAAAACCTTTCTCCCTCTCCCCTACAGTTTTGCATTTGTCTGAAGCTTCAGAGTTTGCCCTTCCAATTTTGTTCTGTTTCAACAGTCCTTCTGAATTTCTGTAAGCAAAACTTTACAGCACCATTCAGAGCTTCTCTTAATTTCCAGAGCTGATCAGGAGGGAAGCTGGCCCTGCAGGCATTAACTGGCAATTTGGATTAAAATACCTCATCTGAAGAAATTACTCCACGGATGAACAGTTACCTTGCAGGAAGAGAAAAATGTACTGAAGGACCATTGTGCTGGCATATGTTTATGACCTGTGATGGAAAAGCCCCAGGAGTAATTGCTTAGAACCGCAAAAAGAAACCTACTTTGCCAAAGTAGGATGAATATCAGGTATACCCCCTGGTTTAGCTCCAGGGTGGGACTGGCTCAAAGTCTTTCCTCCTTGCCAGGGAGAGCTGTGGGAGCCTGTGCTTTTATTTCAAGTATACAGCACTAAGAAGGAAAACCACAGAGCATTTTAACCTGAAAATTAAAAGTGAAACAAAGAAAACATGGCACTCAGAGGGTATGACTTCTTATTCTAATGAAGTTTCTTTGTTTAATGACATAACAGAGGTAGAAGGTGAGGGACTGACGAATACCAGACTGTTGTTCAACAGGTTTAATACTCAAATAAACAAGACACACAAAATAGAAAGGGAAGTAATTCAGTCCCAGATTTAAGGATGTTCAATCCAAGATTCTGTAATCTGTGCTGTAGAGATGGGACACATACCAGAAACATTTTGTCCGTCCCCCCCCCCCCCTTTTTTTTTCTGTGATCAGTAAGTCTTTTTCTCTTATGAATTAAATAATTGCTTTTAGGACAGCCACAAAACATCCTGGCTTTCACCTACTTTTTAGAAAAACATTCCTTCCACATACATTTTTTTTAAACTCATACATATAAGGAAACAGTGCAACACTGAAATTAGTATGAAATCCTATACAAAGAAGATCTGGTGGGAATTAATGACAGTTACTTTCATTGAGATTGTCAGATCTGTTCCCTCAAGGCTTACAGGTCGAGAGAGAGGCCCATAATATCATACCAGGTTGCATCTTGCCTGAGCTCTGCTCCTCAAAACTAGCTTGCCAGCAGAGCTGTTGCTCAGTGACTTGTTTCACAGAGCAAAACAATGGTATGCTGTAGTTACACATTGGTTTGTCCTAACCCTGCTGCTACAAGTGCCTGAGGAAGTTCTGCAACCTTTCCTACAAACACTTCTCAGAACATTAACTTTTGCTCCTATTGCTCTTTTGCTCTCAGACTAAAAAAGTAACCACCAAAAACCCACCATATCCTGTTTCTACTGCCAATCTATTTTAAACTTCCATTTCCTGTGCCTGCTGGAAAGACACCTGCCAGCTCATTTGGAAGTTCCACTCAGGTGCAGAAAACTGAAAAACATAACCAGGTTTCCCTAACACAATTAATTCTTAGCAAACCTTCTTGATTAGCTTATTTTTGTTAGGTAATTAAGAACGTCAGTAAACTACTCATAGCTCAGGTTATAAATTTATTTTGTAAAACATTTTTTAAAACTGCCAAATAACACCAAAAGGAAGCCATAGGAGTGGGTGGGTAATGGGGAGATAGTGGAATTGAAGAAGACTGACAGCTTCTGAATGGGGAGGGAAGGGAGTGGAGTGCTACAGGCAGGGAGCTGAGCAAAAGGAGGAAAGGAGAACCAGGAAAGAGAAACTACAGGGCAGGAAAGGTCTACAGTGCAGAGAACTAGGTGGGAAAGTGAAAATATGACATGGAAAGGGAGTAAATAACATGATGGAATCTGGAGCACCTCTCCTCCTTTGAAGACAGGCTGAGGGATCTGGGCTTGTTTAGGTTGGAAAAGAGAAGGCTCTGGGGAGACCCCACAACAGCCTTCTACTACTCGAGGGGAGCTTACAAGCAGGAAGAAACAGACTTTTTACATGTACATTTACATTTACAAACTAAAAGATTTAGGTTAGATGTTAGGCAGAAATTCTTTACTGACAAGGTGGTGAGGTGCTGGAAAAGGCTGCTTAGAGTTCTTGTGGATGCTCCATCCCTAGAAGCATTCAATGCCAGGCTGGATGGGGCCCTGGCAGCTTGACCTGGTGGCTGGCAATCTGGCCCATGGCAGAGGGGTAGGAACTAGGAGATATTTAAGGTTGCCTCCAACCTAAGCAATTCTATGATTCTCTCTGTTTCGGGTGATGCCACCTATACCCAACCATTGAGATACAAGGGGTTGCTTCAAGCTCTGCAGGCTTACATTAGGCATACCTGTACCTTTCATGACCATTTAAAGCCATTTCTCATCTTCCCACCCTCCCCTAAACTTCCCTGCTCCACGTGACACTGCAGCAGACTGTAGCTTTGCAGCACTCGAAGAGGCCTCAGTCTCAGTGAGCGCTTCTAAATGCTGCTCAGAGACAAATTATAATAACGAAGAGAGAAAGAGAATACAGAGATTGTAGTCCCAGGGCCTTTTTCCATCCATGTACATCATCTATCTTTTTAAATAATACATTAAACCATTAAATGGGGATTTAAGAAGAAGAAATGCTCTGGCTCTTTTTAGAACAGTTTACACAATTGCCATTTTTTTCTCTGACCATTTCATGGCTCTTTTTATGGTTCTTTTTACCACCTACAAAATTCAGACTTTTTAAATAAAACACTTGAGTTGCAGAGAAAGGCTTTTCATCTCCTTAATGAATACAGATGTCTCTAATCCACTTTACAGAACTTAAAATGGAGCTTATAAACGTATTGTGGGTGTTTGATGATGTTTGTCTCCTCTATCAGTCACACCATGCTGCAGCATTCTTTCACCTCATGCTTTAGGGCCCTCTTGCTGAATGTTGATTGCTCGTGTCGGGCTGGGGATTGCAGCCCTTGTCACCTCCCTCCTGTCTCTCAGACTGTTACCAAGCTGGATGCCAGCATACTTTTGAGATCCATGATTCCCAAGGCTGGCTCTGACATAACCAGGAGCATGTACACAAGAATGTCACTTTGCCCTGCAGCAAATCTGTAATATCTGCAAGAAAGCTGTTTTTATGTGATAAAGAAAGCCAAAGCAACACTTTGGTCAACTAAGCAGGAGAGACCTGTCAGCAAAACCTGAGCTAAGAGCAATGGTGAAAGAAGTTACACTTTTGCCAGTGCCTGTGAGCCATGTGAGGGCAGTGAGATATTTGAAAGTGTAGTTTTAGTCTTAACGTGCATTTCATCAATCTGCCAGAGAAATCTGAGCTTTTCGTCTCCTCCTTTGATTTATGACCCACTACAGAAGCACCGTGTAAATCTCATTTTAGCTGCCTGGGAGACAAAGTCACACAATGGAGAAATGGTATATTGCCTAAGAAAGGTAGTGCATCATCAAAGCTAATGTACCTAATGCCTTGCTGAGTATTTGAGTACAGATTACAAATGTTCAGTGACATTAGGCCTACGTTTACTGATTGATCCTGCCCACATGAGTTCTATCCTGCTTCTCAGGAGCAGGTTCACTGTGTTTGCCCTGCCATACCACCCAGACCACCGAGAGGGAGCAGTGAGCCTTCTCTCCTTCTTTTCCTTACAAATTAAAGATCCCAGGTGTCACTGTCCACAAGTACATTTTTCATGTTTACTGGCAACATCTTCCTTCTCAGAAAACAAGATGCCTGACAGCACTAATTCTATCTGCATGTTATTCTACCATTCTTACTTCTTCCTTGCTGGTTGCAAGCTTGCTAAAGCTTCTTCAGCTTGGGGCCAACCTCTGCTAAGTGCTATAAGAGCTTAAACATGATTTCTACTTGGTCTAGGAAAGAAGAAAGCACATAATCTGCGAATTGGTTGTAGTTCCCTTCGCACTGCAGAATCACAAAGCATTTCAGCTTCTTCCATACTGAGCGTAGTGAAAAATGTCAAAAAGGAAAAAACACTGACAGACTAAATGGAGTCTTTCCAGAGCATTTTTTTTTCAAGTCTGTGGCCAACTTGAGCAGGTAAAGCACAGACAAATGCACTTACAGCAAGATTCCCAGTTAATTATAAGACAACAATAACAACTCCCCATTTCTTATCACAGAGCTGGGAGCTGTTAGACAATGACCAGACCAGTGTGTTATCAAAATAACTCCCAACTTTTAACATTAGAATTTTTCATTAAACCATCACACAAACAACAAAAAACCAAAGCCGAAAAAACACTCACCACCTACAAAGCAAAACCAAAAGCTATTTTATAGCAATTCAGTTTGCAAATATTTATGCAAGGTTTGTGGTGTTCGTCTGTTAAAACATTTTACTACTCTCTGTAGTTGCCAGTTCACTGTATTTCAGTAGCATTAAATTCATTTACAAGATATGATTTTACGTGGTACCTAACTACCACACAGTAACAGATGCATTGAGGAAAGAGATTAGAAAAATCAGAAGACTTTATACATGAGTGATCAGGAGAAAACATACTGCACAGCGTGAGATTTTTCCTCTGGAGCAAAAAGAATTTTTGAGAAGAGGCAAAGTACCACAGAAGGGCAGCATTCCCAGGAGGTTACAAAGAACTGAAGCATGTAAATGAAACTGTAAATGAGCTCACAGACACATCTGTAGAAGAGAGGTGAAATTCAGCCTTTAGCGCCATGCTGAGAAAACCCCACTCTATAGACCTCTCCTGCTCTGCCCCAGAATCCAAAGGGGGCAAAGCAAAAACAAGGCCAATGAGTAAGACAAGGAGAGGGGAAGCACTTCATACAAAAATAAGACTTGTTTTATGCCTTAAGAGGCTCTGTATTCATTGGAGCAGCACAATTGCAATCACATCTCATGACAGCAGAAGCAATAAAAGAGAAAAGATTTTGTCAGAGAGCGAAAAAGGAGGTCTCTCCATCACCACTGGCCCAGTGGGAAAAGTCAAATCTTTCAAATCGCAGTGAAATTCAATTCAATTAAAGAAAGACCCTAGGCACTGGCATTGGTTGTGTTCTGGAAGTTAACACCAAAGAATTACCAAGTTTTCAGGTACACTTTTGCTTTTTGAGGAGAACTCAGCTATTTGCATGCCCTTCAGTGTACCTATGGCATTTACTAAGCAATTACAACTGTTAATATAATCTAATATGTTGTTGATTCAGAGCTCCTATTGCTTCGGGAACTGGCAAAGGATTTTCCTGCTGCTTCATGCACCAATGCCATTCCCCTCCATGTGAGCTGTTACCTAGCAGAGCAACACTCCCCAGTGACACAGCGGACCATCGCCCTGACTGTTGGCTTATGCAAATGTTTTAAGGCTGGCTGATTGCTAATCTGGGAATGGGGAAAGAACTTCTCACCTAATAATAACCTTTGCATTTATTTTCTTCTTCAGCAGCGTGGGCACCGCTCCGCTGATAATTCCCAGCTGGCAACAATCCTGGGCTTTCAGGATACATCAGCTTCTCCTGTGCACAGGCACTGAGGCAATGACTGAAACGTGTTAAATATTAAGAAGTAGCAGAGACTTCTAGAATAGCATCAGCGTTTTCTTAGAGGCCTGAGAAAATGAAGAAGTACTATCTTACCTGTAGAACACTTTCAAAAACAGACAGATCTTCCTTAATTAAAAGGAATCCAGAAAGTTCTTCTCTGACAAAGCAGGGAATTGTCTATGGCCTGTGTCTAGGACTCCAAATATTATAACACAGACCTCAACAAGACTGCTACTGCTAATGTTGCTCATCACTCCATGAGGACTCTCATGTGCTACATGGATACAATGCATCTTTAATAAGGCTGTTTTATAAGTCTTCTGGATATGTTGACCAGACAGCTTGACAACTTGCAGTGAACACTTCTATTTAATGGTCCATTTGAATAACTCTTGCTAACACTTACATGCACCTTTAAAAGGACAGTGTAGAAGTAAAGGTGCAGCAGCTACAGTGAAACAGAAGTTGTGAAGGGTCTGTCAAAACCAATCATGCCAAAACAGAAATGATAAACTTCAAAATACTGCCATTGTTTCTGTTTATCCCGCAGAGTCAGAGTTTGAACTAAACCCAGAATTGCCTCCTTGGTGGCTGCAGAGTACAAATTTGTTTTGGTATGTGAGGTGCAGCAGCACTACTGTTGAAAAAACAAAATGAACCAAACCCCATGTATGTAAACAGATGAGAAAAGCACCAGGAAGAAACTTCTGTAGTTGTTAAGGGAGGAATTATAAGTAAGAACAATTCTGTAATTGCCACGGAATCTCCTGACTGTACACTGAACCAAAAATACCAGGCAACCTCCTCAAAGTGATGGTAGCTTACCTGCCATCCCCAGTACAATGCAGCATGAATTGCATTACAGCTATTCAACGCTGAAAGCACAGAAATATCTCCCACGAGTTTTTTCTAAAGAGGATGCTAAGCTGCCAGCCATGTTTTGGCACAATTTTTCATGAAAAAAAATGAAAAGCTTCACTTTCTAGAGTCAGCTTTTTATCAGGATCAAGTCTGGATTTCCTAGGAAGGAAAGGGAAACTAGTTTTGCTAATTAGCTCCACATGAATCACTTGTGATGGAGACAGCCACACCAAGACTGCATCTACTGCTGAACAGACAGTGATGTCTTTCATTTCTCCTCACTTCCCCACCTAGAGGTAATTTTCAAGGAAGGCATGATGTGAATAAGGCCAAGCAATACACATTTTATTGATTACTTACCATAGTTATGCCAAAACAAGAAAATATCCAAACATGGTTGAAGAAAGTTAAGAACTTGGGGGAAGAGTTTTAAAGCTGCTATCTGATTGCTGCATTAATTTTATCTTTTCAGAGTGGGATTTAACAAAATCAAATATTCCTAACGTATTTGAAAACTCATTACCTACAGGCAATGTGTTTATTCCTATTAGAGCTAAAACAAGGAAAATAACAAACAAAGCTTTCAATTTCTTGAAGATAGAACCACATATTGGGAGACAGTATGCGCAGCAGTAATGTCACAAATTATTGTAAATTGAGTACCTAGCTGTAATTTTCATTTTATTCCTTCCTGACAAATATTAGCTTGAATTTGATTACATCTTGCCTGTACTAAAGTGGAACTGAAAGAGCCTAAATATGCAGGTCCCTGAAGGAAGCACACGGCAGTGAGGATAGGGAGCAGTTTATTGTGGCTGGGAGCGTCTATCAGCTAGGAGCACAACAGGAAAGTAACAAATGAGTCAGGGTTTTTCTCTGCTCCTGATTATGCCATTGATTTCCTATGTGATTTTTTACAATTATTTACAACATACATTTTAGCTAAGAATTTTGGCACACTTGAGGCATGCACCTTTGAAGATCCACAAAGTTTGGACATCGCTGATTACTAATACATCACTAATTACTTTGTCATTACTAGAAATGACAACTAACATAGGAGATGAGGGCACTGACTACAGGAAAAGAAAAAGATGTCAAGTATAGCACATCTTTGCCATTGCAGAGCAGTCTTTTTTGGGAACGGGGCACATTCACTCATTTGAACTTCCCATGTGTGAAGGAACAGTAATATTTTTTTCACGTCAGATCCACTGCTGGGAAACAAGATGGTATGGACAAAATTCAGAGGCTGTAGGCCTCAGTGGCCCCAGGCAGCCAGAGGCCACGTGAGCATAAAAATGCCTTTGCAATTAGCCAGGCATTTTAGAATGGCAGAATTTTTATGTGATTACTTAGAATATATATCAGGCAGTATCATCTACATAAATAATTCTAAACAACTCAGGTGCCTTTTATTGTTAGAAGCATCTGTTAATTCCGGCTGAAACCTTCCTCCTGCTACAATACCTTGTGCTTTATTACTATTGAAAAAGCAGTAAAACTACATATCGATCACCCGAGCATCAGAAAATGTGGCTTGTGGAATTCTGGCCAAAACAACAAAACTCAATGCATACTCAAGATGCCACTTTTGATGCTTCTCTTGACCAGGTAGCACATGTCTTTGGTGACAGCTGACCTGGCTTTGAGTATCCTACTGGAGGAGGATACCCAGACATCCCAGTTATGCGATTCAACACTACAAAAATAATATCTGCAACCCCTGCCTGAAATGAGGCATTTAAGGAGGAGATAGAATAGAAGGTGAACAAGGAGGGAAAGGAAGTGAAAATACATAAGAGAGAAGCAGCTGTATCATCTTTCCAGTGACAGTCTCTGATCTGCTCTTGAATCACACTACTCCACTTTTAGGCTTTGGTTCAGTTGTGCTCTCATCTTTAGTGCCTGCTGCTTCTCCTTTGTGTGGGGAAGTGCTGTGCAACACCCAGAAAGAAGTGGTGCTGTGCACCTGTACATGAGGGTGAAAAAGCAGTGATCCAAGTTCTGTGTTTAGCCTTAGCCACGTTTAGCTGTAGATAGAAGAAGGTGAGCAGAATCTGTATTTGATTTTTCTTGAATTCAGTCTTTAGGTTTGGTTTTTGACTTCACACAACATCCTTGCCTGCATAGAATATCCCAGTGTTCCAGGGGGCAGCAAGGCTTTTATTTGCACTGCTGGGCTGTATGCTGCTAGGCTTTTGGGGTGAGTGCACCTCTGTGCTGGGCAATGTGATTCTCCTGCTCAGAGTAATCTGTAATCAGCTGCTCCTCTTACAGAATGAAAAATGCTCCATAAATGTAAACGATGTTACGGTGTGTCTTTCACTTACTCTGGCAACATGGGAAAACACATTTTCTTACAATACATTTCATCTATGGAAAAAGCTCTTTCTAAGTAATCTTTTACCTTGCTGCTGACACATATTAGCATCTAAAGCAGAAAACCCCTCCATTATTAATTTTCAAATAATGAAAACACTATTTTTCCTCAAGCCTGTCACCTACTATAGATCTTAATCATTTTCAGTCCCAGTATGGCAATGCCTGCTGCAGTGAAACAGGGTTTGGAAAGAATCTGTCACCCAGGGAAAAATTATTTCCTTTTCATTGGGACCCACAGCATAAAAAAAAAATTACAACAGCATATGTCCTCCAATGCATTTTACTGAATGCTAAATGCTAGAAATGAACATAAACCGAATTCTGGAAAGTTTTCAGCTTCCCATTAAAGTTCTGCCTTTGGAAGCATTGCTAGGGCAGGCTGCCAGGTACAGGGAGAGAAGGCTGTTAGGACGGACAAAGTCTTTTATGCTCTTCCTGTTCACAGAATGGTTGCTGTCAAATGACATGTGGCTGCTGGCACACAAACAATGAACAACATTGGGGAGTTTTCTATTTGTTCTAAATCGCGTTGCATGCTCCTTTTAGAATGAAGGTTGGCATGGCAGATACTTCTGATCCTTACACTCTACCATCATCTGTGGAAGAATTTTCTTCCTTTTAAATTTCTTAACAATTTCAACAACACCCTACAGAGGAATACCCTGTAGGTAATTCAAACATCTGTATAGATGCAGGTTGTTTTGCAGGAAGTTCCCCGTGATGTTCATTCATCCCCTTACAAGCCTGAAAACCAAACACACATTCTCAATATTGAAGATAGGAAGAGGGAACCTCTGAGGCTGCAATTAACATTTGCAATTCCATTGCCTGTCATCACAGTGTAACTTTGAGGGGAGCACAGAGAACACTGCCCATTGTGCCAGAGGCCAGTAACCACAGATAGCCCATCTAAATTCACTCAAGTCACCTTTCTCAGTCCATGAAATGTGGGTGATATTTCCCTTATTTACCTCAGACGAAGTTCTTGAGATGGACAAACAAACTTTCCGGTTCTATCCTGGAATATTCTTGTGTGCTGGACACACAGTCATGCATGACACGTATCTATAAAACTAACATATTTGGATAAAAAAGGATCAGAAACTCCACTGTTGTTCTTAGTAACTGTAGGAAGCTCTGTTGACTACAGAAGTGGTATTCAATCCTTGAGCACATTATTCTCATCCCATTTGGACCTTCCAAGTACTCCACATTCAGGGCACGGTCTCTCAGCAAAGCATTTCCAGTTGTGTCCCTTCCCTGGTACAAATGCAGCACTGTGGCCATCTTTGCTGCACTGATCACTGCATTTTTCCTTCAGAGAAGATAATAGCTTAACAGCCTTCAAGTTAAGGGAGATATATGAATTTACACCTGCTGAAAATGTGGCCTTTTGTCAGGGAAAGTGAATTATTGCAGGTTCTTCCCCACCTCCAAACATCTCTTCCCATACAGTGCAGGTTATAAGCAATGATATAGTGCAGGTTTTTCATAAGAGCTAAAACTACAAAGGAACTGAATTTCTGTTGCTGGTTTACCTACTTGTGACTCATTACGCTGCTTGGAAACATAGTAGCTCTTCAAGCTCACGTGCAATAGATAGCCATGCCAAAATTATAAATTCACCATTACTTAAAATATACTTAGAGAGCTATAAATCACAATAATGATGCTGATCCCTGAGTGACTTGTACTAATAAACACAGCATCTCTGGTGATTGTATGGTTCTCAACTAATCTCCCAAAAATATTTACACTCACAAATGGACTTTTAATAACAATCAGGGTAAAAAGACAGTGTCTATGAAGAAAACTGACATTTGCTTACTTACCATCTCAGCAAAACTTTGTCCTGTACAATCTGGTATTACAAAGGCTGCTTCAAAAGTGATAAATCCTTCTTCTTTTTTTATGTTGACCCATGACATCAAAGGCAGATGTTGGCGGTATGGCCGTAGAGGTGGCACCTTCCCATCAATGCTCCATCACATGTTATTGCCAGACTCATGTTCATTGCTGGCAAAAATCCATAGCTATGTTGAAAAATACCACTTTGGAACTGTGAATTTGCTCTAGCAGTGTCATTGTGCTCTTTGTAAATGTTGTCATTTCCATGAGAATTAATAGGAGGCATTACTTTCAGAGCGACCTGAGCAGTTTAAATTACAAAAGGCAAAAAGGAAAACAAAAAACAGGGCAAAACTGATTCTGAAGAGATGGCCTAGATCTGTTTTTAATGTACTCTCCACTTCCCAGCTCCTTTGCTTATTTCCTGTAGCACAGCACACAGTAATGTTCATTGGGTTCATATATCTTATTTGATATACTTTTTATTTATCAGTCATACTGTATAGTGGAACAAGTTTCACACTAGTGAGATGGAATGCACAGAAGTTTTCTTACTCCTGACTTACACCAGCAACACATCCTGACCCTCAGTTTACAGCCAGTTAAAAATCACAAATATGCAGATAAACATAGATGTGCTCTAATTTTCTCTGCTGATGGTAAGATAGAAAGAAAACAATTTTGTTTACGCGTGGAGAAAATGTGCCCACAAGGATACCTTTACACTGATGCCTCACTGTTCTTTCAGGAGCTCTTTACCAATACCTTGCATTCCCTCAATTGCTCAGCTGGGCTCTATTAAAAATCAAACATCTAGCTACTGAAAAATTTGGCATTAGATACGATAATACCACATTTTAATTCTCTCTTTCTCTATTCCCCTTAATTTTAAGTATCTTGTTGTTTATCTTGATAAATTTACATTTCTTTTTTCCAATTACATGTCATCTCTCCAGCTAATCATTAGCATGCACTGCTTTCTTCTTAGACTAAAGCTAGCTTTTTGACTTCCCCTGTTACTAATTACTCCTAAGTTCTCTCCTGCTGAACATTTCTTCCCCAACAGGATCCAGCTTAGCATTCTGCAGAAGCTACTGGGTGCCATAACTGAGATGAGGCTGCATTTTGTCCCTCAGAGAGGCAGAATGCCTTCCCAAATTTCT
Organism: Lagopus leucura; assembly: GCF_019238085.1. Classification (NCBI taxonomy): domain Eukaryota; kingdom Metazoa; phylum Chordata; class Aves; order Galliformes; family Phasianidae; genus Lagopus; species Lagopus leucura. The sequence continues at coordinate 4,727,974 of NW_024962255.1, read as the reverse complement.
GGTCTGACCTTTAAAAGAGTTTGCTGGAAGATAAAAGCATGGGCTGTGAATCACACTCAAATTTATACATGACATGAATTGCCTCATCTGTACAATATGGCTTCCCAGTTGGTTTGGCAGCAGCCTGAAAATGCAAAATAAGAAGAGCATCTGGACATCATTTTAGTATGATCACTGAAAGCACTTATCTGCAGATGGAGGGCTCGGGAGCTCCATCTCAGCAGGGCTGACCTCTCTCACTGCAGGCTGGCTCATCCCACAGAACTGCATATAGTGTGGAGAAGGGTAGTGCTACATGTTCCCCCTTCTATCCAACACCACCATGAACTAGCATGTACAAAACTGAAAGCATGGGTGTCCAACCTTTTGGTGTGCCTGGGCCACATTGAGTGAAGAGGAATGGGCTTGGACCATGTAAATGTAGGTCACCACATAAAGTAATGACTCTTATTTATTTCCATGGAAAGCACAACAAATACAACAAGCACAGAAACTGTGCTTGACAGAGCAAACTCTCAGCTACAAGACACTCTTTTTCAACATAGTCACCACCGTTAGCTGTGCATTTTTGCCTGTGACAAACAAGTGCCTGCATGCTGTGCTCCCCAAAATTTGTACAGGTGGAGGTGACCCACTGTCATAGTTGCCACCACTGAAACACACCACCCACAAACTCACTCTGTTCACATCCACTGTTTGGATCCATCCATTAACATACACAAGTGTTGATGAATATCAACGGTGCCATTTTTTTCTGCATGGAGGAACTCAGCAAAACACCTTTGCCTCATACACTTCCATGTCAGATGCCATTCTGTCAAACTGCCCTTCTGCTGCCATCTGTCACATGGCAACAACATATAGTGGGGATGCTGGTGGAAAGTCCAGCCTCCAATGTCATACCACCAACATCTGCCCCTGATGTCAGAGACCAACAAAATCAAATAGGAGGCATTACTTTCAGAGAAGCCCTTGTAAGTATACATAATATAGCTAATGTATATGAATCACAAAGGTTATTTTAATATATTGATTAAAATAGTAAAAAAAAAAAAAAAAAAGAGCAACAACATCATAAAACTAGTGGGGATATATATATATATAAAAATATATATATATATAGGTGAAGCTGCCTTCAATAATGGATGGCCACTGTCTCTTCTATTTTAATATCTTTTAGCTTTTATCTTTTCTGTGCTTAAACTAGAATTTCCCATCACTTACAGCAGAAGAGCATTTTCTCAGCTCAGCTCTTGCGAGATAAAGAAAACATATCGAAGACACAATCTTCATTGTGGACATGTCTTTCCACATGCATCTGCTGTATGTTACTGCCTACCACAGGCACATCCAGATCTTACTACTGCTGTTCCTTTACACCTGAAAAAAACTTCTCACTCTACTCTTCCTATCCATGATAGACTGGCATACTAGATACGCTGCCCTGCCTGATGATAAATATGGTATTAAACTCTCAGAATAGCAACGTTTGTGTGTGCTTAAAGGAACTGTTGTAGAAAAACACCATAAATTTTGCCAGCGGGAAATGAGAACATTACACTGCAGTTCCAGGAGAGCTGATTGTCACACATCAGTTTGGGAATATGGCAGACAAATTAGTTGAGATCACCTACAGAGAAAAAAACATTAGAGAGGGTTTACTACTGGAGTCAGTCTCGACCATATAGAGGCAACAGCCATTGCTAATTAGATTAAGTCTGCAGTGGCAGAAGTGAAAACAATAGTCAGGGTACCATGAGCACAGTTCTAACTGTACGGCATTACAGATAAGGGTTTAAAATGCAGCCCATGTAAAATTACAGTACTGCAGACACATCCTCAGCAGACATAGAAAAAATGTTGCTGCCACTGCGTTTCCATTATAGTGCATTGGAATTTCTGCTGGATGTCCTGTAAACTCTGCGTGAAATGGGACTTCTTGTGATACTATGTCCTTGTGCTCCAAATGAGCAACAGATCTGAGTAATTACTTTTGCCAGAGGTTCTGGTTATGAAATCTCTCTTTCTCAATGCAAACAGCCCTAGATTCCCTGAGCACACAGCTACATATACTGTTAACGTTTCTGCTGCATCAGGAGAATCATAAGCCATTGAACTGATGCCAATCATGAGCTCTGAGGTCTCTGTGCTACCCCAATTTGCTTATTTGCATAAAGCATTGGAATTTAGCCATGTATAGAGCTGAGGTTATGCTTTGCAAGCCTCCTAAAGCACTAATTTCTTCTGCTTGGTTACCTGCTTGTAAATACAACTTTGGATTGTGCAGCTGGTGATTATGTTGCTGGATTTAGCAACAGTGATAAAGGCAGATGCCTTCCAGAACTGAAGACATAAATTATAAATATTTGTATTACATCAGCAAATATTAGTACATCAACAGCTTCAGTTTTACCTATTCTTATTACAGGAGAGTGTACTAAGAGGGTGCTGTGCTAAAGCGTTGATTACAGAATTCCTGTTCAGCATCACACAGTGCTACACAACCAACCTGCCCCAGCTGTCATTTCCCATGAGAGGCACTGCATCATGAAAGCACAATACAAACATCCAGAACTATGTAATAAGGAAAGGGAATTTTCTGACTGATGCTCATCAATAGGGATGACAAAGAAGAGGGCTGGATTTGTTTTCGCATGGACTTGAGAGCTAATCTAAGTTATGACAATTGATAATCAATACCTGAAGCTGTGTTTGCTGAACTCAATGATATAAAAGGCTTCTCTATCCTTGATCTACAATATGGATGAAAAGTAATACAGAAAGGGAATGGAGGCATTCAAGGCCAGGCTAGATGTGGCTCTGGGCAGACTGGTCCAGTGATTGGCAACCCTGCTCATAGTAGAAGAGTTGAAACTAGACAATCCTTATGGTTCATTTCAACCCAGGCCATTCTATGATTCTGTGAATTCCCAGTAGTTAATATGAGATGGATTTTACCTTCACTTTATTCATGTGCATTAATAGGTATCTGTCTACATCCATTTCTTGTCACAGAAGGATGTCCACAATTCTCAGATGTCAGCCTCACAAAAGTTGTACTACAACAAAAGAGCAGAAGCTGAATTTTCACCAAGTTTCCTTAAGTAAAATAGCAAACATCTCTGGGCACACTGAGTTTCTTCACTGAGGCTGAAAACCAGCCTGGAAAATGCCATTCTCCTCCAGAAAGTTCTATTACCCCAAGCCCCACATTTCTAGCTCTTGCATCACAGTATGAAGCACTAAGAGCACTCGTTCGCAGAATCTCACGCTTGCTTTTGAAGATGCACTCGTAGTTCTGAAACAGTTGAAAGCCAGTTTTTGAAAGAGTAGTGAAAACACTTGTGCTGCCTATAGATCCTGCAGAATTACAGATCCAAGATGCTATTTGCCCTTTTCTCCAAGATAAACACCATAGTTTTTTGCACTATCTCCTGTCTAAGGAGATAGGATATTGCCTCTTACAGCTTTATCTCACTGATTCCAGACAAAACAGTCTGCAAGGAGCATGCTGCTCAACTCATGGGCTAGAGCACAACATATGCCTTTCTCAGAGCTCTTCCACAGTGTCACTCCAGATGACATTTTCATCAGAGAGGAGCAGGAAGCCCTGAAGCTCCCTAAGGACTGAAACAGGGCTCTCCCAAGGAACAGCAGCCTGTCTCACAGAATAGCATTCCTACAGGTGCTATGGTGCAGCACGAGGTCAGTCATCTGTGTTATCACATGAATCTAAGTGAATTTTTAATCATCTGCTCACGCTTGCTCATGCCTAGGAAATTTAACAGAGGCACAGAGCAGTACAATTAACTGAAAAAAAGAAAATAATAAGAGCTTAGTTGCATTTAAATGAGATCCTATTTGTATTCCAAAACATAATCACAGTGCAGAGCAATGGGCTGACATCCTCCAGATGTTACTGAGGTTTGGCTCCAGCAGGTGTCCTTGTGATACAGGGTACTCCCACAAAGGACTAGCACCTGCCTTCCCAGAGACAGGCAGCTCCTTGCCCATTACGTGGCATTTCCCTGTGTGCCAGCCTCACCTGTGACAAAGCTGAAGGCATTACCAAGTATCTGGGAGCAGGCAGAGTGTTTTTCCATTATGAAGTCTGCCATCAGTAAGTACCTTCAGGTTTGCAGCAACACATCGCTCTCTTTGTGCAGCCTAATAATCATAGTAAGTTTTAGTCACCCGGCTGCAAAATTTGTGCCACAACAACACATCCAACTGGGAAGACAACACCTGTGAGCTGCTCAAAGCACTCCCATGTCAGCTGGGACACAATTCCCATCCCTTATCCGGCAAGCAGAACAGTGGCTCAGTGCAATTCCCCTGCACCTCATGCAAAACATACTGAATTCACCAAAGATCTCCAATACTATGCATTTTAAATAGAGCAAAACTAGAGCAAATCCATAGTTAGTACACACATGCTGCTGTGCATGTACTGCTTCTGGTTTGAAGCAGGTGCCTTCTTTTTGCTTCTGCCAGTTACTAAATTATTCCATCAACAAAGCAGTTGAGCTCATGAAGTTGGGTATCTATCTGTAGGGAGACTACAAAGAGGATCAGGCAGGCTATATAGCTCTTTCTGGACTCTGTTTCCTGATCCATCAATTAAGAACAGCAAGCCCTGCCTTACTGCAGGATGGAAGGCTTGATGTGGGCACAGCCAGTGTATAAAGCAGGCTGAGATCAATGCTACCACCCTTGCACTTGCTGCCAGCACTGACTGAGATGCTGCCTCAGCAAGTGTAACCACGGGCACTCAAGCCACAGCCTGTCAAGTTATGGCAGCATGAAATCTGCTGTGAGCTTCTCAGATATAAGGAACTACAGAAACAGCAAACAGAAACAGTGTGTTCATATTAGGTGTGAGAGGTTTATGTCTTTGGTGTTCAGGAAGACATCTCTCTTATAGGCACAGTGAAAATAATACAGGGTAAAGCAGCTACAAATGGCAGACTAAATGTAAGGCTACACATAAACAGACCCATCCTTACCAAGCTCCTGGGCCTCAGATGCTGCTGCACTCTCATGCCTGGTGACACTGATTTACACCAGCTGAAGTACTGGCCTCTCACTGAAAAAAAGCTAAGAAAAATAATGAAATGGAGGTTTTAACTGTTTTGTTGTTGTTGTTGTTTAATTAAGGAAAAGCATTTCATCTAATCACGACAGGACGTTTACCTACTTTTGACTTGCAGATTATATACAAGTAGGCCATCCTGAAGAAGTGGTTATACATACACCAAGTTCCGGCCGGTGCCCCCCCCCACTTACTTCTTTGGGTTGATAACACCAAATTTTGTTTATTTGCTTGGGAAGAACCATGTTAAGGTTCCAGGGTATTTTTGCTGCTGTTGGAAGCAATAATCTGCCACAAGTCCTGGTGCCACGTGACCCGATGCCACGAGGAAACGATTTACCTGCCAGAGCTGTCAGGCAGCATTCCCTCTGCATTGCACTAAACATACACGAAAGAAGGAAAAGGGAAGGCTTTGCCATCTATCTTGGGCCCTTCGCTGCCACTGGCAAATTGTAGCAATCATCAGCTCCCTCCCAATTGGTATTCAGGGCCTGTCACCGCTCCCCCAGCCTCTGAGGCTGGGTGCAATCTGCCATTTAGCCACCACGGAGGAGCGCGTTTCTCAAGCCATTACGGCAAGCTCTCAAGGCAAAGGGAGAGCCGACTCATGAATACCAACATAACTCTCTCATATTGACCTGTCTGCGTTCCCATAACCTGAGTTGAAAAAACCCTACCCTCCAGGCATCTATTCACCATGTCACGTTTTCCTTTTGAAAGTTTTTCAAGGTAAGACATCCAATTTACTGCCATTTCTTTCACTGCAACCTGATAAGAGCTGATAAAATTACAAGGTGCAAAGACTCTCATGAAATATTCCTATTCCTCAGCACACACAGGAGTAGTTAAGACAAGGACAAACAATTCTCAGCAAAAGTGTCACATCTTGGGGCGACGCTGAGGTGTTTTGGGAGGCCGGGAGAGAGGGAAGCTGCATTTGATATAATAGCCATCCCTCACACAATAAAGGGCTCTACAGGAACCTGGTCAAAGCCACCTGCACCCGGTTCACAATGCTCTGTCATTCTAAATTTAGGCAGACGGTATTTTTTCCTTCAAAGGCATGAAAGCAATTGGTAAGGCACTAGCTGTCACACAAAAGTCCTAAGAAAAATGCATTATCTCCATCTTACGCAGGGGGGGACCTGTGATAATAAAAGGTTCAAACAAATAGCAAGTGCTTAAGGCCAGTATCTTGAATCTATATGCTTTTGGCCTCTAAAGTAACCACTTCTTAACTTGTGTATGAACACCCCATCTCGCTCCATGCCAGGGTCTCTGACAAAGGCTGCTCTTACTGTGTTCACTTGACTTTTGCTTTCCAGCTTTTTCAGAAGCTGGAAACATCGAGCGTTAGGCAAAAAGCATCTCTGAAGGCAGGGCATTTTCTACTCTTACTTGCAGCATGCACAAAGTGTGTTAGAAGACAAACGCCTCCAGACAAACCACTGGACTTTGAGTTTCTCATCCAGGCACAAAGTCATCACATTCAGAGGCCCGTGGTTGTGAAACCCAGGATGTCTATGTTTCCTTCACATGTTTCCCTTGCAGCTGAACAGTGGGCTCTATGTTGCAAGGCCAACTGCAATGGACACATGATTCCGGCACAAAATCAAGCAGGGCACTACCCGTGGGGCACCATTTCAGAGGAGCTGCATGATTTCTCCTTCATCTCTGGAGGTAAAGGTTTGTGTCCCCAGAGCTCAGCACAACTACAGAAGGCCAGAAGTGAAACTCAACCAAGCCGTGCTGGTCAGCTTGGCACTTCTGGAACTGGGAACTGCTCTGGATGAAGCTGGTTCTGGATCCACCTAGGATCACAGTCCCAGATAATGGCAATGCTTAAAAAAAAATCTTGAGCTTCCTATCAACCTGGCTTCTTACAACTTCTGCTCAATTAGTTCATATTCATTGGATATTAGGTGAATACCAGAGTCTCATTAGTCCTCATTAGTCTCCGAGTCCTCATTAGATGAATTCCAGAGGTCTTAATTCCAGGGATGTTGTATACATGGCGTTGCTGCTGCCAAATTTGCATGGAAAAATGTGTGAAAATTAAATGCATTGGCAACGTTACTGAAAGAGGTAATTTCAGCTCTTCTGTAACAGGACAGAAGCACCAGTTTTGGTACCAGTTTTGCTTCAGACATGAAACATTTAGCACAAACTTCTTTAAGTCAGCTCTGTTAGGATGAAAGGCAGATTTTCAGCCCTACTTTGCACATGGCTTCTGGTGAGACCTGCCTGCTACACAGCCCAGGTTTGAGCACTCCCAAGCAGTTTGGCCAGGAGTCCAAGTAAAGGAGTGGTTATGAATCTGAATACTGGCTGGTTTCTTGAAAGTCTGCATGTGGGACCTTGATTCACATCCACTGCTTAATTAGAGGACAGCACATGATATATCCTCTCACCGAGATCAGTGGTAAAGGCTAAATGGATCTTGGAACTCATTATATCCTTGATGAAGTGCAAGGAGGAGAGGAGCACTTCTAAAAAGGATGAGATGGGCATTGGGCTGCATGATGCCAGCCTGGCACAGCTTCCCAAAGGCATCCTTCTGTTCCCAGGCAACCTACGCTGTGCTCCTGCCTCTTAAATTTTAACCTTCACTGCACTTTGCTCATTAATTCTTTAGTAGATGGAGGAAAGTTTCCTCTTCCTTTGACAGCTAATGTACTTTATGGTTCAGGAAGCAACCCTAGGTTTGGTGGTCTCTATTGAGGAGAAGTTTGGACCTAAATGAAAGAAGAGACCGAGCTATCCTGTACTTCGAGATCACAGCAGGATAACAAATTTCTGGCTGCTTCAGCCATGTGAACTGGAGAAAATATTTACAGATTCTTTCCTATCAAGAATAACACAGTACCAGGTATTAGTAGAGATGGAAGAGCTTGGTTGTTGTTGTGAACTGATTGGACTGTTTCTCAAAGAAACTCCTGGACATGAGCACCTCAATTGCAGACATTTAGTTTGATGCCTTTAAGACGAGAAGTTTAATTTTTCGCTATTTAAAAGCATTTCTTGCTTAGGAGGTAAGAGTAAACTTCATTCAAATTTGGCAATGATGTCATACTATGAAAATACTTAAATTATTCTGATATTATTTTTTAATACATAATTTAAAGTAAATTTAAAATCAGCAAAATGAAAGAGCTAATTCAGGATTTACACCAACGCGTACCAAGTAACTACATTGTTCAACTAAACTACTTTTAAGTAATTGACTTATGCTTTCTTCTCTTTCCGTCAAGCACGAGGACTACTGCTTGCTGGAACCAGTTTTCAACAGGTCTTAAACCCATGGAAATGGATTAACAAAGAAAAAGCTTAAGGCCAATTCATCATCTGGGGTAAGTAGCAGTATTTCTGCTGGAGTGCAAGTACAGGCACAGCCTCTGCCTTGCAAGGTTTCTGAAGTGGAAGCAGCCTCACACATGGCAATACCAGCCCTGAAACAAGGTGAACATTTGCTGTAGAGATTTACAGCAGGAGAAGACATTCTGGTTTTATCTGCTACAGAGAATCAGTTAAGTCATTTTTCAGTGGCAATTCAGCTTGATAACTATCATGTTGTGCTTTGCACATGCCTACATGAAAAATAAAATTAGCTTTTATTTTAAAGCCCTTGATCAAGCTTGCAGTAAGTCCTAAATCTTGATGAACAGCTACAGTTATTATCTTCTATTTTTAAAATATTTTGATTGATTTTAGTATTCTAAAAAACAAGACTGTAAATCATTTCTGCTGGTTTCAAAGCTCTTGCTTTTAATCAGTATGAAGCAAACAAGCTCTGAAACAGAGAGAAAAAGAGTATCCAGCATAACCAAGCTCCCTCTGTTACTAGAATTTTCTGCCTGGAGAAAGCACTCCCTGTTGTCAGATTTCTTGAAATGAATGTTTTCCTGAAACACTACTTCTGCACTGCTGCTCATTCAAATTCTTTATGGGTACCATATCTGTCACAATAGCAGTGAGCAGCCCTGGTCAACAAAGCACATAACATGGGTCCCTGCGCGAGTCTGTATGTGCATGGGGCTTCCCTGGAAGTGCAAAGTGAGCCCAGGGTATGGCATGCAGGCAAAACTGGGCTTGGTGCTGGCAGCAGTTGTGTGACTGCTCTTCAGTGCTGAGAACACCCCATGAGCACTGACCCTGCTCACAGATGGGAAAAAAACCAAACCAAACCAAACCATGAAAAACAGGTCCTTACTCATCTAGTTCTTGTGCTCCCCAGTTCATTCACAGAATTAGAAGACTTCAAATCTACCTTACCTTGGTTTCAGCAGAAGGGTTTCTGGAGTCATGTGAAAGGAGGCAATTGGACAAAGCTTGCAGGGAGAGAAGCTAGGCTTGTTTTCCCTTTGTATGGTTCATCTGAAAAGCTGTGAACTAAAAATGAAGACCTCAAAAGGCTGGGAAGTCCTCAAGTGTCTGGGACTGGTTCTGTGGCAGCCCTCACACCCCCAGCAGCACACCATCACTCATCCTGTATGCAGAAGGAAGATGGAAATCCAACCAGGCCCCAGAAAGATGCAAGAAGAAAAGCTGGCTGGCCCACATCAGCTAACAGAAAGCAGTCTGAAGGAACAGCTTCTTTACCTTGGTGTTCTGTGTGGCTGTGCAATCTTAACAGCATGCCCGCATATGCCAAAACACTCTTTTAACATCATTCAAACTGAATAAACACTGCCTGAAATATTAAGTTTTATGGAAGATTACTGTCTTAGGCACTTACGGTAGAGCCAGAGAGGAAGAGTACAACATCCTCCAGGCAGCAGTATCCAAAGTCAGCTCGGCATGCTCACTATAACAATAAACATGACTACTGAGGATTGGCTCCTAACATTAAAATTGCAGGCGTGCTCTGGGTTCATCTTTAATTGCTTGTTGCTTCCTGAAGATTCCTTGCATAAGACAGGTTCCAATCTGTGTTACTGTGTGAATCATAATTCACTGTGCGATTTATCCTGTGCAGCTAGTTCCTTTAATTCCACACACCCTTGCTGCTACCTTCCTCTGTAATGGTGTCAGGGCTTCTTATTCTTTAGGGTTAAAAATCAAGGTTTGGACTCCCAAATTCACAGCAATCATTAGTAGCATAGCAGCAAGAAATGAAATACAGCTAATTTTATGTATTCAGAGACTGAAATTCATTCTGCTTCCTACACAAGATTAGTTGATCAAAGGACCAAGCATCAGTCTTGGAAAAAATCTTAATTTGCAATAATTTGAAAATAAAATGGAGCTGTAGAAGCTGCATCATCAAATTCACAGGGAATAGGAACATATTATGCTATTTTGTCCCTCCCCAAATACTGATGTCTATCCAGTGCAGGCTGAGGAGCCATGTATTTTTCCCCACGTGTGACAGATCACCTCCATAGTCCTTTCGGATCAGGAAGCAACATGAGAAACCAGTGACATGAAAGATCAGTTAACAGTTATCCCTGACCTGGAGCAAGGACTAACACAAAGGCAACACCTCTGTGAAACCTCCCTTCACGATAACACAAGGCCAGCCTGCAAGCATTTGATTTATTTTTCTTCAAGGGCATAGGGCAGCAGCCCTGCCAAAGCTGCTAATGTTCATCCACGCTGCAGTCTCTCTGAAGATTAGCTTTCGGCTCCCATTGCCTGCACAATCTGTCCTTGTTGCCGCCTCCTCTCCAGCTCCAGCTCTGAGCCTCTTGCACATGCATACAGGCTCAGCACTCTCACCTGCTGCTGTATTCCCCCTAGCTCTTTTTTTGGAGCCAGCAGAGTGATGTTGAGCCCTGCTGCCCCTGCCACTGCAGCAAGAGCTACACCACTGCGCAGCTGATGATGAGATTTTGACTATTTGGGACTGCCAGCTGGACTCCCACAAAACCTTCCCTTCAAATCTTTTGCATGTGAAACCTGGAAAAGGGTTTTACTTCCACCTATAGGCAATCACATAGTTTTATGGGCAAGGCCAAGGACACACCACAAGCTTCTTAGAAAAACTCATGAGTTAAATCCTGAGAGCCTATGTTTCTGGATGCGCAAACTTTCTCTCTTGCCCCTTCACTGCTCCCCGTCCACATTTTGCAACAAGCTGAGGAAGATGACTCTCTAATTCAAAGGTAGCCCAGGTGCCAGCAGCTGCCTCATCCTTCCTCTGACCCAGCAACAGAGATGCAGAGGTGGCCATCTTGACTCCTTTATGCAGCAACTCTTTCCCTCTGCCTTTCAAGAAAAGAGAAGTGCATGTTTCTGCAGCCCTGCCCCTCTGTAGGCCAGGCGGTGGTGCAGGGAGCAGGGCTGGAGGCCTATGGAGCCATTCCCCACTGTCACAGACATACACACACCTATTTGAGTCACAGTGGAGATAAGTAGAGGACAACTACCCGTACTTTTCACACTTGGACCTGCACACTGTGCCCCATGCTGGTAATTAAAAGCAGCAGGTGACTCCTTCTGTCCGCTCAACTGCGAACTGCATCTCTCACTAGAAGTGCATGTGGCCCCACAGCCTCCTTGCAGGGCTTGCAGCCCAGGCCACAGCGTTGTCCAAGTTTCAGTTCAATACCAAACATTTATCTGACTCAGTTCTGTAGATGTACAGTGAACATCTCCAAAGAAGAAGGAAGCAAGGTGGAAAAACAACAAATTAGCACAAGCACAAACCACAAGAAGCAGAAGGTGATGAAAAACACAAGCAGCTGGGACTCAGATCCAGCCTGCTGGACAGAGTGCTGGCAGGCACAGAGGAACAGAACTGCTAAGGGCAAGCAGCATGGCCAGGCACCAGTGAGCAGTCCAGGAGCACACCTGCAGGAACTGCCCTCCTCTCCCACCCCAGTTCTCCCTGGAACCAGGGAGCTACGTTGGCTGCACACTGATTCTGTCATTTCATGTCCTGTCTTACCCACTGTCTATTTAGCCTCACCTCTGTCAACCTCAGCCTCGTAGCTCTTATATCTTCCTGCAACAGATGAGATCCATTTGGGTTCTCAAATGGACAACCTGAGGACTTGGCCTGATATATGCGTATATTCTGGCAATCCAACATCCTATTCCAGTCTCAGGATGAGAATTCATGCAGTCAGCATCTGGGACTACACGTGACATAAAGAAAATCACTACCAAATGCAAGAAATAGAAAGGAAAAGTGTTAAACAACAGTTAAGGGCAGAATACACTTGATAACAGAAAAATAGTTACAGAATCATAGAACTTTAAGGAGACCCTTTAAAGGTCCTTTCTAGTTCAACTCCCCTGCAGTGAACAGGGACATCTACAGCTAGATTGGGCTGCTCATAGCTTGGACCAGCTTGCCTTTAATGTCTTCAAGGACAGGGCTTCTACCACCCCTCTGGGCAACTTATGCCACCTTTATTGTAAAAAAAACTTCTTCCTTGTATCTGTTCTAAATCTACCTTCTTTTAGTTTGAAACAATTTCCTCATATTCTATCAAAACAGACCCATGTGATGATGGCAGCATCCATGGCAATAAAAGCTAGAATTTGTTATCCCATATCACAGTAAAGTGCATGAAAGGGAGGCAATAAGCATGACATACCTACAGGGAAAACAGCTCCAAAGACTTAAGTCGAAAAAGCTTCCTTGACCCTCTGCCTCCAAGATGCTGGGATTTGTCTGGATACTGCTGCATCTCACCAAGCTCAGCTAAAGCAGATCTCATGTGGCTCTGCCCATATGTTAACTCCTGACCTCTAGACAGCTTTTCAGCAAACCACATGGTTTGCTAACAAACTTGATAGTGCCAGAGCATTTGCAAACCTACCCACAGCTGTCTAACAAATAGCTGCTCTGCTTCCAGAAAGGCCAAACCAGCCTGTGATTGCAATTTTAATGCAATTAGGCTGATTGCAGTTTTGCTGGACATTTTGCTAAAATGTCTCTGATAATCAGTGAGGAACTGACTTTTCACAATTGCCAGTATCATTCACTTAGGATTTATAGTCTGTCTTCATCAACAAGGCAGGTAACTTTCTGTGCTCAGATTCTGCCACCTGTGCTACTTATTAATTCTCAAAGCAGACCGAAAAGCCAAAGCTGTTTCAGACCTTCTGGAGAGATACCACCACATCTTTAAGAAAGCAGTAGCCTGGCTGTGAGCCCAACTCTTCTAATAAGCCCAAACAATGCACCCACTAAATAAGCTACCTAGACAAATCACCAAACTAAAGCTCTTGCTACTCAACATCACACATGAACTCCATCTTTTTTTTCAGTTTATACTCTGTATTTCTATACTATGCAAAATAGATTTAGTTTCAAAATACAAAAAGAAAAACTCTGAAGGAGAGTAGACTTTTGAAAGAGGTGTTAAACAAGAAGAGAGCACTATGGATTTGTCAGGCCCTTGGGAGGCTCCCCTCAGCAAGCGCTTTGCAGAATGTCTTTGCGTTGCTTGGCTACTGTTGTACTCAGAAGCAAAAAAAAAAAAAAAAAAAAAAAATTAGAAAAATTGAAAAATGTAGAGGCTTCCCTGTTGGTCCACCTGCTTCCTTTCAGATACTGCTGCCTAGAGCTCTGGGCTAGCTAATTACCCTGTATAGTCAGAGCCAGTTATTGCCTGTTTCATGGTTGTCTCCTTGATGCCTGGTGATTTGTACCTGTCAGCCTCATGGCTCCAGCAGGTGCAGCCATGCTGGGTGCCAGACTGGGCCTGGAACAATGTCAGTGATTCCAGCAGCTCATTTCATGGACTCTATGGACTTGTTTTTATCAGAACGGCTTCTGCCCAAGCTTTTACTCACTGATTTGAGTACATGCCCTGTTCCCAATGTGAACAAATCTCTGCTGAGTGAAACTTCTCATGTGCTGAGTTTGAGATATACTTTTCTTTCTATAACCCCACTATTTCAGTCCAGTGGTCTTCAACAGAAGAGAAAATGCACCTTTACATTACGTGTTGTGTTAGAAAAGTCTATGATGGGTTTTAGGGATTAAAGATGGAGAATTTCAATATTTGCAACAGATGATTCAAACCTTGGCTTAAACTAAGCTTCCAGTGCTTACTGAGCAGTGTACAAATGCCCCCGTACTCTCTAGTGCTTCTTGCCAATGCAGCACACTATGCTATTCTTACACACCATAAAGTTTCACTGCACTGAAGATGTCCACCTGGCCTCAAAGACATAATGTGGGAAAGGAAAAACATAGCAAGTCACGCTTAGTTCTCAAATATATTTTATGAAAAGTTCAAAGATTTTACATAATGAGTTTTCTCATGCTCACAGGAAGATCACGACTGGAGTATTTTACTCATTTTCTCTTATTTTATTCTGCTTTTAGACTTTATAAATATATAACATTTCCATCATATTACTAAAACCTTGAAAAAAAACACTGGGACAAACCAACGTGAATTTCCAAACTACTAACACAACTCCAGGAAACAGATTTTAAGTGAACATAAGTTATTTTGTGGCTTGCAACAAAATTTATGAAGAATGGGAAAACAGCTGGTCAGTATAATCGCTCAGCATTTTAAAATTAAATATTGGAGAGAATCCCTTTGAAAGTCTGAAATTCTCCTAAGTTTTGCAGCCATCTCTCAGGTTCATTGAGCCAGCACCATAACTCTTCTCCTTCCCCTTCCAGATATCTTTATGCAAGGAGGGCAGATTTATCCGCTCCATTTCTGCTTCTATTTTCCTAACTGGTAAGAGGAGTAAGGAAATGCTTTTGGCACTGCCTCAGCAGTAGGCACATTAGACTGACAAAGAACTCCCTGAATCGGGAAGTTGAAGCATTACTTCCAGCCCTAAGTACTCTGAAGGGAACCAGTGACGTTTAAGACCAGTATCTCCCTCTCTACCTGTCAGCTTCCCCTGCTTTGATACCTTTGCAAGAACCCTTCCTTTGCACAAAACCCATTCCTTCAGAGAATAGGTAACACAAAACTCATCGTGTTTCAGGAAGGATGTCCTACCTCCTTTCTCCATTCCTCCTGCTGCTACTGTTCCAGACATTGAAGTCTGGTACCCAGGAGTAGCAAAACAAATGCCTCTTGCACAGCAACGAATTTCTCCAAAGCTAAGTGGAATTTGCATGCAGTAAGTACGTGGATTGTTACTTTCAGGAACTTTGAGATGAGGCACCAGGAGCAACGCAAACTAGGAGCCTTCAGCCTGCTTATATTCTAAAGCCTTCTGGAAATACGGATATTTTTTTTCCCCCATTGTCAATTTACAAGTTAGCTATAAAGAAGTTAACTTGGCTACTGAGAAATATAGGTGAAATTGTTTTGAAATCTGATATACATTTTCCCTTTGAAATGCTAGCAGTGACATCTATGGTGACAAGCTGAGAAATGTACCAACAGCAACCTCATTTGTAGGTTAGATGATTTGAAGCAAGCATTTCATAGCATTAAAAGATTACTGCTCACAGAGCAGTACAGACCTCTCCTATGCTCTGCTCTGTTTTAGCTGAGTTCTTCTCTCTTAAAATCTTCCAGTGCAGGAATTTTGCTAGGGCATTATCTCTTTGACAGGGAAAATTACTGCTGAAGGTCTCTACTGCAAAAGATGAGCGTTTGGACCAAACTGAATCATAACTGTTAGTTTAAAATTATATGTTGTTTGCAGGTTAAACAGTGGATATTTTACTCTCTAAACTTCTCTGAAGCTGTCAGCTTTCAGTTTGGCAGATTTAGCCATAGTAACATCACTGGATCTCCTTGAGAGAAGCTGTCACCATGAGCAAAGTGGTTGCAGATACCATCCTGAACCCTCCATAAGCCTGCAAGTGGCTTTGCTTGGAAGACTAAGAACCACATCAGCACTGTGACTTCTTTTAGGCACCATCAACTGGAATTTCCTGAACCCTTTCCCTCCATTCTCAATGAGAGCTACATAGATAGTGGACAAACTGTTAACCTATTGGCAGGCTTGAGAGGGCAGGTATTTTCTTAACAAGGTCATAGACAATATGGCAATTTTTGAAAGAAGATGCCTTAAGAATCCAAATGCGATTTCTTTCATGTAATAATGCATATTCTTAACTAGTATAAAGCCACAGGGTACCATCGAGTTTTGTCATATAACTTTCAGAATATCATTTCGTATAACTGATTTTTTTTTTCCAAGAGACTCCCTATGAATGCTGCATGAAACCTAAATGACAATGATGTATCTGATACAGCTCCATTTTCACATTTTCTCTGCCAACTACAGAATCTCTAATTACAATTTTTAAGCATCTGCGCCTAAGCTTAGTGTAACTAAAAAAAGTAATGGTGACGATAATAACCAAAGCCAGAAGTGTATGGTATACAAGATTCTGTTGTACTCAGCCTTATCCAATTTGCTCATCACAATCCTCAATTTCTATTGCCTAGTCAGAATTCAATGGCTGCTTTTCCAAAGCTCTAAAGAGAATCATAGTGTTAATTATCCATTGGCTGCTGGCATACAACTGCTCCACATTTACCCTAAGAATTTCCTGCTCAAAGTCAGATCATACTTATTTTGGACTTCAAGGTTTTGGTTTTTTTGCTATTCTTCATTTGTAAATTTGACGAACTTTTATCATGAGCGTTTTCCAGCTTCTGACTGGCTCTCTAAGGTACAAGCCCTGTAATCTCTAGGTATGACTGGCCTTTAACCTGAATTCTGTAAGCCACTCTCATCCTGAAAATAAGGCCTATAGCAGAGAAATATGGGGGCCATTTCTCCAGGCTCAATTTAATGTCAGGAAAACATAAATGCTATCTGCTCCTATATCATTCTCCTATCATTCCAACCTCTTTTCAAGCGAGATGTGTTGATTAGAATTATTTGTACAAGAGCTTCTTGAATTGAAATGATCTTAATTCAACAGCATTCTCAACCTGCTCAGGTGTTTTGTTTAATTTCCCTATGAGTGTTTATTCACATAGAATCACAGAGTAACCTGATGTGGAAGGGTTCATTGAGATCAACTCCTGGTTTCACTCAGGACTGCCCAAAATCAAACTCATGTCTAAGAGCCCTGTCCAAACACTCCTTTAACTGCAGCAGCCTGGGGCCTTGAGCAATGCCATGGGGAGTTATTCCAGTGTCCAACCACCCTCTGGTGATGAACCTTTTCTTAATACCCAACTCAACTCTCCCTGACATAGATTCATGCCCATCTTTCAAGATAACCTCATTGCAGAAAAACAACAAATATAAAGTCTTTTGTTATTTACCTCTTCTGGAATTTTCAGACATATTGTCAGTCTCATTGCCATCTTACTTTATTCATTTATAAGAAATCATTTTAATTGAGCAGCTAATTTGTATATAAAGCTTTCTAAAGATACTGAATTCTCAAAGCCTGTTTGGTACATAGGCAAACATGACATTCTGAGAACTGGGATGTGAATGGAGACATCCTAGAACGAAATCAATGCGACAGAAATGATACAACCAGCAGAGTCAAATTAAAAGGGAAAGGACATAATCGATAGTCAACCTCAAAATGAATTACAACCTACATTCCTGTCATTGCCTTGATCATTCTCATATGTACTATTATTTCTCAATTTAGGATGACACAGAAAAAAAACCTGTTAGAATAGATCTATCCCACTTCCATATCCTTGCAAAACCAAATGCCCATGATGGTTACTACAGTATTGTAAAATTCATACAACCAAACACAATTGGCTGAATTTATCCTGTTGTATAACTTAGTGTACCAATTTATTTTTTCTTTAAAAACTTAATCTTTGTGTGACTGCTTTGCAAGTAGTTTTGCTGTAGACCTTACAGTTAAAACTTCAGTAGAGGGCTGATGGGGCGTCAAGTGTTGTGCTTTATCCAAGCTAGAACATTATCAACAGAAAGAGTGACCTGAGTTTTAGAAAGATCCTTAGTGGTGCAGCTTGCTCTGCAAATGAGTTCTCCCAAGGATAGCACAAGAGCTTGTACAGCTTGTGAGTTTTTCCCTACATTACGAGCCTTAAATCATTTACTGTCCCTGAAATGTTGATACAGTTGCTAGGCAGAGGCAGATAATCTATGAAACGTCCACGTTGCCAGGATATCTACATTTAGGCATTTGGAGAAATACAAAACAAGAAGAACCACCCTCTCCACTCCCCTCAAAAAAAAAAAAAAAAAAAAAAAAACCCACAATAGTAATAATAATAAAAAAAACAACATCTTAGGCAAACAGGGTGAGATGCAAAGAGAAAGAAGAAAAAATAACATGTACTTAACACTGGATTTTGCTCCACAAAATAATTATGCCTAGTGAATTTTTGTGGATCTTGGTAGTAACACATACAGAATAAAATTGAAGACATCCAAATTGATAAAAAACAGAATTCCAAATTCCCTGGCTGTTCAGCTAGGAAAGATACAGGTGGCACTGCAGATAACTTTTTCTTCAGTTAATGGATAATTCTTCTTTTTTCTCATCTCATACCTTTGCCTTCAGTTAATTCCACTTCTTTTTTTTCTGTCCAGCAATGTTTCTGGCATTTTTATTTTTTTTTTAAAGAAGCAGGCTAACCAATTTATTTTGCAATATGCCATGTTCTGCATTATGCCTAGAAGCTGATGCTGTACAGCATTCAACTGCCTGCACCTTGAAAAATGACAAAACACAGTCATGAAAAATTGTAGCTTCCTTTTACTTGGCTGCTGGATTACAGCTGCATTGCTCATCATGCACCACCAAGATATGAATGCTGCTTTTAGGAATAATACAACAGAAAATTAGACTGAGAATCTGAGCGAGAAGCTACCTTACTTCTGCATGAGAAAAGCTAGTTTCCCTGGCTTCATGCCGCTTAATCTTGCTTCCTCTCAATTCTGAGATGCACATGCTTTCATTCAACAAATTCTGTCTTATTTATCTTCCTCTCTCCCTTCTATTATTGCTATGAGTGTCAAGAGCAGCAAAATTAAGCTTCAGGACTCAGAAATCAGATCTCTCTCCTCAATACGCCATCTTGTTCACTTCCCAGCTTTTCACATTGCCCCATTACAACGGTATGCTTGACAGCTTTTCCATTTTCATTTCATTTCACTGGACGTGTTCTTAGGAGAAAAATAATTATTCTATCTCAAACATGACTGGAAGGGGTATGGCCTGCAATAATACTCTCTGTCCCCAAAGTATGAAATTATAAATATGCCTTCATTTACTTCACACAAAGAAAATATTTATCTTTACTTCTCCAGTGACTGATGACAAAGCATTTCATGAGTCCTTCCCCTGTGAGTTTTGTCTGACTATGAAGTCACGGCTAGATAATTTCTGAACATCTGTGAGGGCACACACAAGTCTTGGCAGTTTGAGATATTTAGGTCCAGGTTGAAAACATTTTGTCTTGAAAAAGTTGTATCTGAAGCACTGCACACCTGCCAGAGATATTTCACCCACCAGGATGGCCAGTCTCCCTCCTTGCATTGCACACAAGTTAACAGGTTCTTTTTATGTACAGGGTGAGAAAATACACTGCAAGAAACTAGTTCTTTGGTAGGTCTTTCCCCTTGGCCCCCCTCCTGCAGTCTTGATTAAACTGGCACATTCAAAGTAGCACACTTCATATTAGCAGGTATTTTCTACAAGCCATTTTTTTCCTTTCATGTTCTTCCAACTTTTCCTCAGGTGTACGGACTGCTGAACTGCCATTAATGTTATTTCTGGCTGGAAAATAGGAAGAAAGGTTGATTTTCATTCCAGCTGGGATAAATTTGACATACAGGACTTTCCAAGCAACTCTAATCAATTAGGGAATACATTTCTATTTTGATTTCATCATCAGCTAATTTTGATTCTTTCAGTTTTCTGATCAAGCTCTGATTAAGTATGTTTGTGACAAGATCCAATCCTTTAATGATGTCATATTGTAAAGAATCTGTTCAAAACACTTCTAACTTCGCATGACTTTGAAAATATAACAAGAAGTCATACAAATAACTAGAGGACCAGAGTGACCAGCATGCAGAAAACCTGTTCTGTTCAGAACCAAAAACTTATTTACATGCATCAAGAATATTTTTATAAAGATCAACTCATGCCAAAATTACTGCTTCATTTTAAATCTGGCATCCAGTCGAGAGGTTAATGAAAGTAGATAAAATGGAGAAAAGAAATGGATGGAATACTAACAGCTATCTGAACTGAGCATCTCCGAATGACACCATATCTTTTTTGTAGTACAAACCAAACAAGTCTAAGAAAACACAACTGAGCTGCAACTTTATTTTTTTTTCAAAGAGTGTTCTGGTAATAAATAAATAAATAAATAAATAAGATTACCTCTTTAAAAGGGCTCTATTTTGAAAGAAGACAAACCATTTTGATAACTTAGGGAGTGACTTCTAACTGTTTTAATCCAACAAGCATTATGACTAGAACATGTTCTAGAACTTCTTATCTAATTGTTGTTTTATTTTACTTGTTAAAATAACAAATCTATAAGTAGCAGAATAAATAATGAAGTAAATAATGCATTTTTATATTCACAGAAAGCAAAGCTAAAGGTTTTCTGATTCTTTTTAGCCTAAGAAATCTCAGAGATGTAAAATATTTACGTCTGTTCTGCCCCTTAGAAATAGGTTTGCTAATAGAAAACCATAATCCTTCTCCAGTTCCACAAACTGGAAGAGAGATCTGGACTACTAAACATGTTATCTTACTTGAAATACTATTGATGATATATTGATCCAGGTCAGCTTTAACAAAAACTGTACGCAGTGAAAATCCACATCTACTTGGGCAGCAACCAGTCAAAGAAATGTGTCTGCTCTTGGAGATAAGAGCCTTTCTCGTATCGTGACATCCAGACAGGTTATTCTTTCTACGGTCTGGATGTCACCACAATAAATTCAGTCATGCTAACCTAACAAAGCTTCACATATATATACACACATGCTTCTTACTCATGCTAATGCTGCAGATACTACCACATGCACAGAAACCCCGTACCTCATGGGTCTCATAGTCTCCACATCCAAGTTTTCAAATACCTGTTATGAATCTGTATGCATCTTGCCTGCAGCTAGACCAATTTTAAAGCAGAAAAGTATTTTTTCCACAGCCTCCTAATGTGACTAGCAGCAGTCCCTACTTCAGACCTATACTGACTGAGTAATTAATTCAAGGTAGACAGAATAAAGGTGAGAGAACCAAGAGGAGTAGATCATGCAAGGCAATTACATTATTTTCCCATTTGGAACTGTCGCTTAATTGTAAGCTGCTGCTTAGCAATCTGAGAGAGGTGGGATTGCATTTTCTACCTCTGCTCAGTTTGCCCAGTCTTTTTTAGTAAAATATTTGGCTTTCAGGAAACTGTGCCTTCTGCAACTAAACCATTTTACTCTAAAGAGTGCCTGGAGACTATTTCACAAGCTCAGGTAACAGTGACAGATTTCAGTCTACTGTGGTTAAAATGTTTCACTTCAAACACGTTTTTAGACAGAGTGCCAATATCTGTCATAATCAACCTCAAGCTCTTGCTGAGTAGCCTTCTTGCCTCGGCTAGTCCTCTTGAGGCCTAGGTTAGACAGCTCTCGCTAGAAAGATTTTCCATTTAAATGCATCAACCCTTCCAATTTGGAGCAGTAGCTACTGTACAAGAGAACAGAGACAATAAGTAAATAAATTCACTGGATGTAATCGCATCACTTGAAGGCAGTCAGTATTTGCTTGCCGACTGGTTTAAAGCTGCACAACTGCAAAGCAGCAAAGCCTCAATTATCAGTCCGATCCTATGCCTAAGAACAACAGTCAGCCAAATGAGATATAGCAGACCAAGTAATTAATTTCTTTCACCATCTCGATGCAGGCAAACTTTGTGTCTCCGCTGAATTCTTTCCATACTTTATGTTTGATCACGTTTTTATTTTACACTACTCATCATTTACAGGCAAAGTTACATTACAAAACCTAAAAGAAAACTTAAAATTTATCTCACGGCAAGAGATCAGGGCCTTTTTCTGTCTTCTCAGTTATTAGTATTTTGCCTACAAAAATACAATATTTATTAAACAGGCCGCAGCTAGGAAATTGTTCATGTCTTTAGAAGTCAAGTAATAGAGTTCACAGATAAATACCTAACTAAATCTTCTTTAATCTCGAGGCCCTTTAAAATAGAGAACAAGAAATGGAAAGAGGAGGGAAGTCTTCTCTTTTGACATACAGCTTTGAGGAAAACGCTGGATCCCTTTATGTACAGTGGCATGACTGCTTTAACAACAGAATGCTGTCTGGTTGGTCTGAGGTTATACTATGGCTATTCTCCTCTTTTTATAGATATCCAGGGGAAGACACCATGAAATGCCTCTACAGGTCTAACTCCATGATGTAGATTTTGACAGAGATGCTGTTTAAAGCCATGGAAGTAAAAGCTCCATAAAATGTGAAGGAAACAGAATGTAAATTGAATCTAAATGGGCCCCAGCACAGTAAAAACAAAAGCTTTTCTCAAAAAGTGAGCTGTCTTTACAGTCCCTCCCAACAATTTGTACTTGCATTTGACTATATAATTTTGCTGATCAAGCACTCTTAAAATAAGACAGTTGAATGGAGCTGTTTCCTATCCTTTATGGATGAAACAATATAAAATGGAGATGACTAAGCATCAGTTACTCGTCATTGTTGTAGTTATGGTATTTGGCCAGCAGCTTTTATTGGGGCAGGTTGGAATTTATTGCTCATCTGAGATAAGGAGTTCCTTCTTTGAACTTTTTGAGGCTGTATTAGCCATCCCAAAGGAATTAGTAACATAGTACAACCACATACGCAGCATTAAAGTTTCCCAAATACCCATTTGAAAATATAAAGTTATTGAGAACACGGCAATTCATGAAACTGTTTATATAAATCTGTTTTTAATCTTCAGATACTTGTCCTACTTGGATGGTTTTGATATGTGTCTGCAATTCTATCATTAAAAGTGACTTTAAAAGTGATAAAGGAAAAAAATAACCAAATAGACTAAAAAACTAGAGGTCCAAACTGTTACTGTGACACTATAATAAGGCAGGATTATTAATAAAATGTGATAATGCCAAGCATCACACGAGGAGATCAAAATATAATTCCCATCCAATGGAGAAAACAGACAATCAGTACCTTAATTCAAAAGTACGCTTTGTGTGACCTCAGCAGAAGCACACTTATCACTTCAGTGGATGATGCTGCTCTGCAGACAGCAGGTCCCAAGCCTAATTGTTAGAAGACTGGGTTTTCAGGGGTGCTAAAAAAGTTTATTTGAAGAATACTTGCACCAAACTATTTTGAGAAGATGCACAAGGAGATATATGAAAATTACTCTCACAAAATCCCATCACCAGATAATTCTGAGTCATCTAAAAGTGCTCAAAAGGCTTTCAAAAGCAAACTACTAGAACGAGGAACAAGCAATAAAACTAAGAGCGCTTGTAAATGAAGGTCTTGGAGCACTGGTGGTGGATAAATCCTTTTTGGGCTCAATTTAAATCCAACACACTCACTTTCAGGATTTTGTCAGACTGTACAGTCTTCTAAGCACCACAAAGTCTCTTTGTCAGCTTGCCTATCCCCACTTCTCAGCAGTCTCCACTGTGCTGCAGACTTTCTTGTTGCTGGACTCCCCCGCCTGGCTTTCACTGTACTCTGGAAGCTGCTGCACACCCATTAAGATCAGAAGAATTTCCTCCTTACTAACAGCAAACTCACATAGAGAGATGTGAAGGTAGGGAAACTTAACCAAATGGCTAATTATCAGAGCTCAGACCCTCCTGTTGCATTTGCCACAGTGCTCAACATAAACAGTTATGATCCCAGATCAATATTCACAGATGAACTGTGCATATTAGCAACAGTATATCACAGCAGTTACTTGCCTGCTCCCTCAGGTAATTCTTGGGTCCCCAACAGCTGATTATGAAGTAAAGGAGCTAAATCAAACAACCGTTAGAAAAAAGATTGTTATTCAAAACCAGTCTGACCACTGAAACTTGTTTTGATTCACCAGCAGTGGGAACTGTTCCAGTTTTCCATCAAACACCATATTGGTAGGGAATACAGATTTTGTACAGCAACAGTGATCCAGTGCTGACACTGACATTTTAGGAGAAAATGGTGTTCTCAAAAACTTTTTTACTCGGGTGCCCTCTAGAAACAAAGCTTACTCAACCACTCATCTGTCATCTCTGCCTAGCCCCTGCTGTTCCTTGGATTTTGTGAACACCCATAAATGAACAGCTCTGTGCCCCAGTTGAGGGCGAGACAGGAGTGCTTCAGTCCTTAGAGCTTATTTGGCAGACATTAGCTACCAATTAACATGTGCATACATTAAGAGCAGCTGCAGAACTGCTCTCACTGGTGAGGCTTGGAGTATTGTTGGGGAAAAGGCTGAGAAAGCAGAGACAGCAAAATCTGAAAGGAAACCAGCTTCAGGACTGTTTTGAATGAGCAGCAATAGCATGCTGCTACTGAGTAAGGCTGCCAGCCTTCCTCTGTAACCCAATCACTACCTAGCTTTTGTGTTTAAAAACCCTGCCTTTAAGGGAGTAGTGTTGTAATACTCTTATCCCAGGACACAGGAAAGGGACTGTTCATGGGAAGATGTAATGTATTATTAGAGAAATATCAAAGAACAAATAGTCCATTTTCCCTGTATCTTATCTCTTCTAAGGTGGAAGAAGATCCTTAAAACCTTTTTTTGTTTTTCAATTGTTCTCTTCCTTTCTTAACACTGTTTCCAGTTCTTAGGCTGCCATGCTAATTTACTTTTTCTCCCTTTCCTGGAAACAGGGCTTCTGGCCTAAGGCTTCTATCACAATCTTGTTTTCTAGTCATCTTACTACTAAATAAATGGCCAGATTTAGAAATTACAATTACTTTTATCTGTTACTTTTAGAAGATCTTAAGACATATGTAGAGATTCCCGAGGTCTCTTCCAGCCTTAACTATTTTGTTCCTATGGTTGTTACATATAATCTTTATAATTCAAGAACAGAGATATTGACTGCTGAGAAAAGAACAAATGCTGGCAGATGTAAAGTCATTGGTTTTGCCACTTCTATTTAGAGCCATGAACACTGTTGCTGAGGGAATTCCCCAGCAATGCAAGAAGAAAAAAAAAAAATAATAAAAAAAAAAAATCAGCAATAAGAAAGAAGTTCATTACTCATTTTTCTTCTACATTCAGTCCTTGAGATTTTCCAATTTATTTCTCCTTTTCAAGCCAAAGCACCTCACAGAAATGTATTCTTGGAGATGTGGTTGGCAGAAAGGATGACTCAGTTGAAATAAGCTGAGAAATCACACAGCGGTTTTCAGTGCAAACAAGTTCACCATTATATCAATACAAACATAAGTGGGGATTACTAAACACATGGTGTCCAGAACCAGAACATGGATGACCACAACTGTTTAATTCCCTACTGATGGCACTGTCCTTTGAGCAGATTATCGCATGACTGCTGTTTGCAGCTAACACTGGAAAAAAAAAAAAAAGATAAGCCAACTATCAGCTTTGTATGCAGACAGAAAGTTTGTAACCTCTGGCACAGGGCAAGCAATGAGAATTTGCTATGCACCAGGAGTTTTGATGAGGGAAAATGCAGCGCCTCCTCTTTTTCTCTGGATTAAACTAGAAAAAAAAAAAAAAAAAGAAAGAAAAAACAAACCCCAGAGCTCTTCCATTGTTGTTTGTTTTTTTCTTAGAGGAGTCATTAAAACTGATTGCTCTGGCTGATTTACAGGAACTCAGGTTAAAACAATAAAGATCTAAAATGCTTACTGAGAGGATAATGCAATTTGCTTTGCTAGTTATATCATTGCAGGTGGGCACAGCTCTAAGCCTGAACGTTCCCACAGAAAATATCCCCAAAGCATCATGTTAATAGACAACAGAAAACAGTCAGAACTGTTTTCAAAGAAAGGATAATTCCTGGAGGCAGAATATTTGCTAGTGAAATGAACTGAATTAACTTTTTAAATTAACACTGTGTGACTTACGCTGATTATATAGAGTAACCCCTTCACCTCCTGTTGCAATTTGTTTGTTACTCATGAGAAGAGCAAACTAGATTGACCCTCTATCCTGACTGGTAATTTTGTTGCTCAAATAATAAGAGAAAAAGAGCCATATGATCTGAGATTCTTTCCATTCCTCAACTGAATACAGATGTGCACCATTCAGTCCTTTCCAAATTGAAAATATTCATTGTAAGTCAAAATCATACTCCTCTCTCCAACAAATGACCAAAGAAAACCCCTCTTTGTTATTGTTATGCCAACGATCAAGCAATCGGCATGTATCCACTGCAAATGCCAAATGGGAAGGTGGCAGAGAGTACTTGACTTTCTTGGCTAGAGCTGTGCAGTACAGCTGTATTTTCAACACCTGACTGTTCCCTTCACATACTCCTTGGGGAATAATGCTCTCTGTTTTCAAACACAGCAATTCCATCTTTCCCATTGGGATCACCTAGCCCAGTGGAAATACAAAGAACGTACATAAGTAAGCCCGTTTTTCTTGATATTCTGCACCAACCACTGTCCCAAGTTGTGTTGTGTGAAAAGTATTGCTGTACGCTTTTGATATCTTGTGTTCCGTTTCTCTACAGTTGAGTCCAAGCTGGCACTGTACACCTCCTGTTTACCTGCTGTATAAGATTGCCCACAGCTAACAAAATGCATGTGCACTGTTCTAATCCTTTATTATCTTTCTAGGAAGAATGTTTCAATGGCTAAGTTTCCCTTTGTGTGGAAAAATACAGATCATGGCCTGAACAGGTAACTAACCCATGAGAAAGGGCTTATGTTAGCTGATGGACACAAGTGTACTGCCTGTAGTTTCTGCACATAGCTAGAAAAAACTTATTTGTGAGTAAGCTCTCTACAGCTGAAAACAAGGCTCCCCACTTTCCGTGAACGATCTTGCCTATCTTGACACAAAATGCTTTATTATCTCTCACTGTTACATACAGCCAAGGTACTAAGGGAGTTCAGCAGACATCTTGCTGGCCTGCCACTACCCATATCTGCTTGGGGAAACCCCAGGGCAGAGGCTCTACTGGCTGGCTGTCCCTCTGGCTGTACCTCTCTGTTAAGCTGATGGATATTAACTTGCCTCCATGTACTTTCTTCTTGATCAGAAACTTTATGAAGAAGCACAGGTGCTTTTATATTACACTCCCAGATCTAGATTTGTTCCAACTTAAGCATATTACTTTCTGTATCATAACTTAGATAAAACAACAGTTTGTTCCCCTTCCTCTTTGCAAACAAACAAACAAACAACAAACAAAAAGAACTGAAATAATTGAAGATTCATCTGTCCTTTCTTCGGGCTAAAATCCAGTTCCTTAAATTTTTTTTTCTCACAGGCCAGTAGAGTTTCAAAATGGATAAGAGGACAAAATGGAAAACACGAGGTCACACTCTCTACCATTGCCTCAAACATCATTCTGAGGAAACTAATGTGGAATTGAAAGAACTCAAGATGCTTCCCTAACAGAATTTAAATTATGCTCACAGTTAAAAGTTACCTCTCCTTTGGCAACTTTAGGAGTCACATCAAACAAACAAGTTAGCTGCCCTCAGAAAGCAGAAGAGAATTCAAAAAGACTACAAGAAACTAAGACTATATCTGAAATAAACTAAGAGAGGCAGGAAAAGGTATTGTCCATCTTCAACTCTAAAGGTTCACATAATAAAAAAAATCTTCCTACCTGAAGAGTTCCTCCGTACAACAGGAAGACATTTCCCAGATGACCAGGGCTGCAGGGCTGAAAATCTCAGCAATCAGTAGATGCAACTGAGGTCTCAGTGCAGAAAACTGTTGACACTTTCTCCCCCATCTACTTGCTGAGTAGATGCTCCCGATACCTTGTGTCAGCACACCTGGTGATTATAAAGTCATCCTTAATTATTCCTGATTGCTTTCAAAATCACCCTGATTGAGAAAGCAGCATAACAATACTGAGCATTTACAAACTCTCACACGAGTACAGAAGACCAATTTTTAATAATAAAAACTTTATCAACCGTTGTAATATGGAAGTTAACTTGTCAGAATGCATTGTCAGATTTTTATTCATTTACTTTCTATTTAATAGAATCATTTTTACTGACAAATTTAGTACTACCTATAGTACCTGTTTCTGGAAGGAAAGCATGAATAGAAGGTGGGCTATACCTCTGGCATTGAAGTGAAGCAGAGATGGTTTTTTTTAGCAGTATAGTACATCAGCATGAATCCAGGCTGCAATTTTGCTCAAGAAGAGCAGTACAGTCTGTTAGATTCACTGAAGATAGAGAATCTGATAGCTCAATAAGTTAAGAATGCAATCTCAAAATTAAGTCTGCAGTTGGGTATATGTGGGCAGATCCGATACATTTCTTTCCTAAGCATGAGGGAGAAGAATGCTACCATGACGTGTTCAAAATCATACAGAAAAAAAGCACAACACCTCATAGAGACTAGACATGTTTGACTGTCTCTACAAGACAATACAAGCTGGAAACTGCACAAGTAGTTGAATAGGTATGAATCATATAAACCCTACTTTCCCTTCTGTAAGTTGGCAATGAGATAACTTCTACAGAGTTCTTGAAAATTCGTTGTACTGGACATAAACAGTGAATATTTAGAAAAGCAGATAAACCTCACGAGAACCTCCCTGATAAATGGTCTTTATTGTACCATATATGAAAAAAGCTGGCAAATAGTGTTTCATATCAGCCTTTATGTAAAAATGCACTGTGCAGTCCTAAGTTCTAGAATGATAGCATTAAAGGAAATATATTCATCCTTCCAGTCCATGTATGCATACTCTTATTTTTAAGTGTTTTACTGAAATAACACTGTTTCATGATAGTTGGTGAAACTGGAAAATATAAATACAGCCCAGCTTCTAAACCACAGGTCTCCAAATGATGTAAAGGATCTCTACTCCAGTTAGACGTACCCTGGTGTATCTCTGCTCCAGCTAAGGGACAGTAAGGCAGAGAGACAGGGACAGACCCACTATTCCTGAGTTCAAAGCATGTGCTCCTTTGACTACTAATATCAGTAACATTTACATCACTGCAGTCTGCTGTCATGCCAGGTGACACCAGCTCTAATTGCACAGACAATTTAAGTGATCTAGAAAGGGCAAGAAGAACCATTCATTTCACCTGTATGTATAATAGACAGAGTAAATATAGTAGCCATAAAATTAGTAGGAATAAAAACAGTGATTAACTTGCATTCCACATTGGTCTTAAGTGTCTCATTTTATAGCAAGTGTTAATTCAATTTATGAAATTTAAGGCGGATTACTTTTAAGCCATAGATGTCTGTCAGAATGAACCTTGATCTGCCCTCAATGGATGACACTGACAGACAGTTGGCATTTCAGGACAGTCTGCGCAGCACTTTCAGGCTGCACAAGGGGAAGAAAAGGGGGAAGAAGAAGAAAAAAAAAAAAGCAATTATGATCACCAAAGACACAAAGCTGCTTCTACCTTCATCCACATTCTGGGATCATTCCCCCTTCAACCTTCACCTTCCACATTATTAACTATTTATTTAAGAATGGAATAAGAACTAACATGGAAGGCACCCATCTAAGGCAGACTGGAAATGTCAGGTTGAAATCACAGGTTGCAGTATGGCAATGTAAAAGAACTCATGACCTTACAATTTTTTGGGCTGATTTTTGAATGATGTGTGCATACCTCTGGGACACATTCATTTTCCAAATAGCTTTGGGTCTAAACAAATACGTAAGCAAGCCCTCTCTCTTAAAACTTCAGAAGTGTTTGCATTATAATTGCTAAGTGATCTTTGTGTTCAAAACAACACATTAATCATAAGAGACGTGACCTTTACAAAGATAACATTCTCACTCTATGTTTTTTGCTTTTACCTTGGGACAAGATACTCCATCAGTTAAGACAGATCACATTTAATAGAAATGGAAGAAATGATAGAGTCATTTAAATCATACCAGCTATCATTTTATTCAAGAAAAAACATAGTCATACGAAATTGTTTCTACAGTGCTTGGTGGCATATTGTTTTGTGATATCTGTTTTTAAGTATTAGATAACATTTTCACACAGTGGTTTTGCAGTTAACCAGTAGCATCTTTCTCATAAAGAATACTTTGATGTTGTAAAGAAGGTAGAAACTCCAGCTGAAGTCAGAATAGTTGAAATGGGGAAAAGAAAATTGCATAAAAATATATGTAAGAATAACTTCCAGGCCTGGGTAGTTTTACTGCTTCAGTGTTATTTGAAGTATTTTGCTTGGAAAGAGCTTAAGGTAGAAAGACTACACGTTCACATGAGATTTACTGAAAGTTTTACTGCCCTTGAAAATCTCCATTGCGGAGGTCATTTAAATGAAAGTCATAATGAAAATGGCTGAAGAAATTTACACTTTCTTACACTTGTGCACATCAAATCTATAATTCATCAAAACTGATAAGAGAAGGTCTCGAAAAAGGAAACATCAAAGTTTATCGTTAAAAATCATCCAAGCTTATAGTACAAAGGGGCTTGGCTATGTACCCTGGATTTGCAAATCTCAGCCCCCGTTGTATAATTGTGACCTGTTGGAAATGAAATTGCTTTCTGTGAAGTATTGCACTACTCCATAAATAATTAGTGTTTCCATTTTCCAAAACAAATTGATAAAGCCAACATTCAGGTTACCTCTTTCAGCCCAAGAAACTCTGTCAGACTTGTGTTGTTAATTCAATTATCCACAGTTAGAATGGTAAAAAGAGAGATTTTCAAGCTCAATCCCCTTGCAAGCTTGAAGGGCAGGTTGGATTTAGATGAGTTCAGAGTAAACATAAATGCCTTTTAAAATCCAACAAACATTGACAGGGTTTTCTAGTTTGTGTTTCATTTTATGTTTTTAATCATTTATTCGTCTATTCAAAGAAGCTATCCTTCTATTTCACTAAAGAGAAAGACACCCTCTGGAACATGAGATAGGACTATCTGGCCATATATTCCAGCAATCCTAAGTCAAGGGTCATTTGCAAAAAATGCATTCTGTGTGTTCTAGTGATATCAAAAACCTTTCCATAGAAAACACAGCTGAGTAGAAACCTCAGCGATTCTGCAAGCAGACCTTGTCCTTGCACTTGAACGAAAGTTCAGTGGCAGATATCCATCAGCACATCACAGTCCCAAATCAGCCTGCTTAAGGTCAGACGTTCCTGCAGAGAAATATGCATTCAGTTCACATGAATTTAAAATAAAAGCAAGTCTAAGCAGATGGAGGTATGGATTCAAGAAGCATACAGCAAATACTTTTACAATACATGCAGAAATATTACGCGACTCCTGTGAAACTTACGGCCTGAGATCCTGGCAGGATTGCTAGTGAAGTCAAGCAAGCAAGCAAAATTGCCTGCTTGCTAGAAATAGAGATAGTTGAAAACAAAGGCAGGTATCAAGTTTGGCCCAACGTTTGTTTCTGGAGACTGATATACAAATTAGGGATAGAACTGCACAAAAAACGAAACCATCCCGGAGGGAGCAGACTCGTTCAAATGGAAGAAATGAGTCTTGGCTTATTTCAGTCCTGTTTGCTGTTTGCTAGGAAGGCAATTCAAAAATCGTTCAGATTAAGCCTTTACCTTAATTTGAGTTGTCAGCATTTCTATTAATACTCTGAATTGTTTTGAGACACAGGCTAATAAGAAGGACATGACAACTGTGATTTGATTTTATACACTGGCAAAATTTGCAAGTACTTCTAAAGAAGTTTGAGGACAGATACACCAGGGAATTGAAGATTGATATACCAAAGGACTTGCTGTTTGGTTGCAATCAGATGTTTAGGCTGGAATGAGAGACGCAACAAAGATCCATGAAGCCTCAGCTGCACAAAAGCTGTGATTTCGAAGGAACAAAGTACAGCCTGAGGTGTTGTATTACGATTATAAAAATTGATCTGTGGCATCATTAAAAGAAAAAACTGAAGATCTTTTCAAAGTTTGCAGTAAACTTCTCTCATATGGTCATATATTGCTGTTGAGATAGAGATTTCCATACACTAGCAGGTCAGGCAGATTCATTCAGTACCCAAAAAGTTCTACACATCCCAACAGAAAAAAAAACAAAGGGAATGTATAATGCAGAGAGGACTCTTATTCTGCTAAATTGAGAAATACCAGCGTTAGCTGAGAAAGTGCAGCAGTGCATAATTCACAATATAAATTAAGGAAGAACTATCTTCAGGTATTTCAGATGTTGGCATAGCTGACCTGTTGGCTAATATCTCCATCCTTTTTTCTTCTATCCTGAGTTTGCTTCATTAGTGTACTGAACAGAGATTTCATTACACAGAGGTGATTGTGTCTTCTGTAGAATAAAGCTGCTATGGAATTTTCCAGTGAAAACGCTAGACACTCCTAGAGTTTTGACACTTGCAAGGACTCAAAATTTTGCAAGTCAGGCCCCAAAACACAGCTGTATGCAAGTCCTCGGCCAAAAGCAGTCCAAACTTTCCCATGTTCCAGGTTTTTGTGCATTGAAGGATACTTTTCTCTTTTTGGAATTGCTTTTATTATCTGTTAGCTAAGACCAATTGCTCTATTTCAGAATTAAATGAACCTAATTTTTGAAAGTAGTGTTAAAGCCTACCAACCAAGCCCAAGCGAAAAATCTCTAAGAGCTCTGTCACAAAACCTCCCTGGATTTGTTGGCAGTGTTTATAGTAACGTACAAAAGGGAATTGCTCATGTTACTCATAACCATCTATATTAAGTTCATAACATCTATTTGCCATTTATTTTAACTCTTAAATTACCGTATGCAAATGGTCTCCAATAGAAGTTGTTATTTTTAAATTAAGGGTTTTATTCTTGGTCTTTTGTGAATTATTTGAATGACTCCCTAAAGAAACAACCTATTCAGTGATAAGTGAAATACACTGCATTTACCTGCTAAAGTGATTGACAGTGTCCCACCTCATCCTCTTAAAAGTATTTCAGCAGAGAGCCACATTGCCTCTGGACAGCAGAGTGGGACTTGATAGCCTTTCAATGAAAACTTATCTAGTGTAATGCCTTCTTTAGTTACTGATTATTCCCCTTTGTCTAACTCTAAGATGAATGTGAGCTTGTGCAGAGCCTGAGGACCCTCAGTTAGCTTTGACAACATGGAAAGTTGCAGCACTTGGTCACAGAATCTATTTTTTCCTAAGGGCTTCATGGAAACCAAAAGGTTTTCTCAATGTCCAACCACTGTGCCAGAAGAATGATGATGTGGTGTAGAGGGAGTCAGGAAAAGAAATATCTTTAAAAATTGTTCCCTGTGCAGAGAAGCTCTGCTTGGGCATAACAGAGGATGTTCAAGCCCAGTATATGTTGCAAGATGTTTTCATTATTTGCTAAGTCCCCTTAGTATGCCATTGCTGCCAGCCTTGAGGATTAAGGAATCGGCAGATTTATGCAGAACAGCTTATAAGCAGTTCCTAAGAGGACTCCGGCACCTGGTCTGGCTTTCACATACTGCTGTGCACAATGTGGGAGCTGATGCCATTTATTATTTCCCATCTTTGTGCATGAAGCAGTATCAGGATCATGGAAGATCTGCATCCCACTTCTAATAAGCAGCTTGAGAGCAGGAACATCAGCTCACGTGGCTGCTGGCTACAGGCAGCCATTCCTCTCAGCTTGCCTCTTTCCCCAGGCCAGGAGGTGCTGGCATGGCTGGTGAGAGGCTGCACTGGGCAGATAAGTTCAATTTGTAGTATGGTATCTTTGAGAGAATGTTTCTTCTATGCATCCCAAGTGGAAAAATGTTACATAACTTTTTAAAGAATTTTAAGCTTTCCTTGTGAAGAAAACCTGAATTTTCCCATATTTTACATTTCAGAAGAAATACAGAGGAAATATTTTCAGATATTTACACATGAACACATGCGCACGTATTTCCATGACTGCAGTTCTCAATATGCTGGACCAGTTTCTCAGCAGATACAAATAAATGAAGTTTCAATTTTTCAGTGTAAACAGTGACTGCATGGGGAACAAGACTAGACTAAGCCAACTGAGATTTGTTTCAAACACGTCCCAGAGCTCCAAATGTAATATACTAGATGTGGCGGAACTCACCTTCATATGAAGTGTCAGGTAAACTTTTTGAGTATGCAAGCACGTATTTCAACTCAGGTCCATTTGAAAAAAGCTCACACAGACTAAGTATTATCTTCAAATACCCAAACCAGATGTATTTCCAGCTTCAAGTTCCATTGCAAACATTTCACACATCTTAAATTCAAATCAATTTGCAAATTCAGGTGACATTAACCAGTAATTTCAGCAAAGCAAACTCCAGAAATTGTGCCTAGTCATATTACATAGCTCTCTGAGTTTTATCTCTTAAAATATGCAGAAAGACAACTCCAAGATTAGCATTTAACACAACACCCAAGTATGTTAATTGTGATTAAGACCCTAATTCCTTATGTGGAAATAAATCAAAGCACTCAAACCACAGTCAAAGATTTATCTTTCATCAAATTGCTTTTAGATTCTGTATGATTAGAAGAGCTGTTTGGGGCATGTTTGAAAGGAAATGAGAAACAGCCTCATACATACATCAGAGATTGTATTTTGTTTTGTTGGCCCAAAATAGGTAGTGCCTTATTTTTTCCTCATCTGAAATAATTTATAGGCTATGTATTTATGACATAGAACTAAGCAGAAGAGATTTTTTTTTTACACAGCAGTGCTAAATATTGTAGAGATGCAAGGAGAAAGTCTATCAATTTCTAGTCATACGTTTCTCTGTATGACCATTTATTACAACAAATCAGTAAGTTTCTGCTCTACTGGAAGCAGAACAGAGATTTCTATTACTTTTAATCAATAATAGGGTGTGATATTCCGGTCAAGTAACTAAGTTGCATAGTTAATTTTATCACTATGCTATTATTAGCACACAGTGTCAGACACATTTGAATCTTCCGTACTCAACAATTACAAGACCATTAATGAGAAACTCATTCAGCAACAGAAGTAAAAACAGGTGGCCAAAGCAATATCCATGCTGTAGTGCAGCCATGGGGGTCGATCCCTTAGCATCCCTTTCTCACCTTTAATGCTCAGAGAATTTTTACCTTATTTTTCCAATAGAATACACTTAAAGAAGAAACTCTGCAATCTTCTACAACAAGGCTTACCTCACCTACCTGTGTGGAGAAAAGATAAAGGAACAAACCACAAATAGCAGATATGAATGACTACTAAGTGTTCTTAGGGAAGATGTTTAATGGTGTTTAGTGCAATGTTTACATGCCTAGGTAGGTTACATCAGGCTAAAACAGAATTGCTCATTCATAACCTGAAAAAGGTGACACAGGAACCTCTGTTTGTGATTTAGTGATCTGTAAAAGCAAGTAGGGTCAGCTAAGCTGCACACCGGTATTTTTTTTTATTAATTATGTCTACTTAAACCTATGCTCCTACTTCCTGCTGACAGCATAATTCAGAATGGATTTCCCCTCAATCTCTGCCCCTGAGGGTTTTTATCAGGCTTTGGATAGCTGACTGCCAGGAGTGCCATGCAGGGTATCTGGAGGCTGCTCATGGTGCAACTCTGTCCCTTTGGAAGATGGGAATGAACAAAGATGTGCCGAAAGCCTCACCAAAAGCTACTTCCCACCTCTTCTACATTTTCAGAGAACTTGCTATAAGTTAAAAGAGCATGAGAAGCAGAGTGTAGCATCGGGTTCAACAGTAGTTCAGATGCAGCAGCAATGATCTACATGTACCACTTCACCTAACTCTCCCCTTTATCGCTGATATTAGCTTTCAAAAGGAGCAATGAAATACCCAAGCTTCCAAACACTGGAAAGCAGTATAAAACCCAGTGCACTGTGTGAACCAAAGCACCCTCAAGGGGACCAGCAGTTTTAAATGAGATTTTAATGTTAATAAGTGCTGACTGACCTTTTCCATTAACTTGCTCATATGTCTCCA
Source organism: Lagopus leucura (assembly GCF_019238085.1). Lineage (NCBI taxonomy): Eukaryota > Metazoa > Chordata > Aves > Galliformes > Phasianidae > Lagopus > Lagopus leucura. The sequence continues at coordinate 4,691,973 of NW_024962255.1, read as the reverse complement.
GCAGACAATGGAGTACCAACCGCACACCAGCAATAGATTAAGTGGACAAACTCATCCTTCAAATGAAGTTAACAATCCCCAGTTAAAAATGCAACTGGTTTCCAGAAAGACAATTTGAAATTCATTTTAGGACTATCAGCCCAGATCTGAATGACAGTTGAGACTCCAGCCTGTATCTGAGAGATTATTTCCATTGAATTACTTAGTGATCTGTTAAAAGGTTACGACATTAATCTGCCACGTTGAAGACATAGGTTAAGTCTCCTGCTTTGTAACACAACCAGTGAAGCCTGATGAGGTGACTTTACCCAACTGTGCCTACATTTCCAACACCTATAAAATGGGAGTATCATCTCTTACCTCTCACGATGAAATATAAATAAACACACCAATGCAATAGGACCAACTAAGCCTATGTTTGTGTATTTTTTCTCCATTCTTTCCATCACTTGCTGCAGGAAATCCAACTTCTTGATGCATTTTCAAGAAATTGGTACTAGACTAAACTCAGAACATACAATGCATCATTCAATACCAGTCACTAGCCAGTGAATGATGATACCAGCTGGTTTCATGTATACCAGCTCCGTTCTGCATGTACCTTGGTAAACAAGTCCTAAATGTAATATGTACTGCTTGGAGTCCAAGATGCGTATTTAACTCTGTCGACCTTTCCTTAGGGAATTCTGTCTTAACGAGTTAAATGTTTTTAATTGAAGTATAAGATTCCCACTCTAAGGCCATTAGCTTTTGAAGCTAATACAAGCAAGAGATCAACTTTAAGATTACCTCAAAGTATAATTATTTAAATCAACAAAAACCAAATTAATTTTATATTTACTGAGTCTGCAGATGGGGTAATTTAGTTACAAACAGACAGGAAACAGGGTTACAAACAGAATGAATGAGGTCTGCTGTGCTTATGAGGGGCTCTTGCATTATAAGCAGACTCTCCTTCGAACAGTTCTCATAATTTGGTGCAGGGCCATACGTTAAAATGGATTTCACTGAATTAAATCATTAATGAGCCAGAGAAAAATTTATTACTCCTTGAGACACTGAAAAGGGTTAGGAATAAAGCTGGCCTACATAGATTTTCTCAGCCAGCTGAAGTCCTCTAAATTCACTTGAAATAAAGCTTGTTGGAAACCAAATCCAGGTGAGATCTGGACAACAACATAAGGAAAAGAATAGAGAGCAGAGGATTCATTGTGGATTAGGCATTTCCCATTCTCTCATTGCCGGACAATCCTCAGTGTGCTTTCACTTCTTTGGTTTTTCTTCTCTAGACATTTTCATAAAAGTTTTCTTAGGTTCATAATTTTATTCAGAGATAAATTGCTGAACCTGAAAAGAGCTGAGTAGAGACATTAATGAAGACCTTTTTCATCCACCCCTTCACCTAACTCAAGGGAGCAGGCACATGGATAAGCAATTGGTTGAAAGGCCACAGACAGAGGGTGGTGGTCAATGGCTCTATGTCCAGGTGGAGGCCGGTAACAAGTGGTGTCCCCCAAGGGTCTGTCTTGGGACTGGTGCTCTTTAACATCTTTATTAATGACATCGATGAGGGAATTGAGTGCACCCTCAGCAAGTTTGCTGACGACACCAAGCTGAGTGGCGCGGTTGATACGGTGGAAGGAAGGGATGCCATTCAGAGGGACCTCGACAGGCTGGAGGGCTGGGCTCGGGTGAACCTGATGAGGTTCAACACGGCAAAGTGCAAGGTTTTGCATTTGGGCCGGAAGAACCCCAGGCACCTGTACAGGCTGGGAGGAGTGGTCCTTGAGAGCAGCTCAGCAGAGAAGGACCTGGGGGTCCTGATGGACGAGAGACTGAATATGAGCCAGCAGTGCGCTCTGGCAGCTCGAAAGGCAAATGGGATCCTGGGCTCCATCAGGAGAGGGGTGGCCAGCAGGGACAGGGAGGTGATTGTCCCTCTCTACTCGGCTCTTGTGAGGCCCCATCTGGAATACTGTGTCCAGGTGTGGAGCCCTCAGTACAAGAAAGACATTGAGATTTTGGAAAGGGTCCAGAGGAGGGCAACTAAGATGATCAGGGGGCTGGAGCACCTCCCCTATGAGGACAGGCTGAGGGAGTTGGGCTTGTTCAGCCTGGAGAAGAGAAGGCTGCGGGGTGACCTCATTGCAGCCTATCAATACCTGAAGGGAACCTACACCCAGGAGGGGAGTAAACTCTTCAAAAGGGCTGATAACAGCAGGACTAGGGGAAATGGTTTTAAGTTGAAGGAGGGAAGATTTAGGTTGGATGTTAGGGGGATATTCTTTACAAGGAGAGTGGTTAGGCCCTGGAACGGGCTGCCCAGGGAGGTTGTGGATGCCCCGTCCTTGGACGTGTTTAAGGCCAGGTTGGACGGGGTCCTGGGCAACCTGATCTGAATGTGTATGTTTGGTGGCCCTGCTAGGCAGGGGGGTTGGAACTACATGATCCTTGGGGTCCCTTCCAACCCGGGTGATTCTGTGATCTGTGGTTCCATTCATGATGTACCAAAAGGATAACTTATTTTATCTTTTAAACACTGTTTCTTATCTTCTCTGACCTGTACAATTAATAACTATGACTACTCTCTTCTATGAAAGCACTGCTGGAGAAGAAAGAAACCTAATCTTAGTTATCTAAGGTTAGTATGCACCACTTTCAATGCAACCTTAGATCTTCAGATACTACAGTGAGAAACTTTTTCAAGTAAAATGCGACAGGAACCTACACCAGAGTCCATCCAGAAACTATGAATACTGTAACCGGTACAGCAAAATACTGAGCTGCTAGAAATGCTTGACTTTTCCACAGAAATGTTGAGACCAGCAGGGACCTCTGGAGATCATCACCAACCTTCTCTGGTAGGAGCACGGCCTCCTACTACAGAATGCCCAGGATTGTGTCCAACAGATTCTGAGTGCATCTAAGCATAGAGAACCTCTACCAGCATTCAATCATCCCCACAGTAAAAAGGTTTGTTCTAATGTTTAAACACAATTTCTTTTATATCTATATCCTGAGATTAGAATCACATTACTCTGAATCTTGTCACTGTATATTCTAAAAAGTCTTCTCTTGAGGATGTAGTCAATATGTAAACCAGTTAAGACACAGGTAACATTTGCAACATAATGAAACAAAATGACAGAAATCTTGGGATTGCTAGTGTTAGCGTAACAGATATTTGAGAAATTGCTTCAGATTTTTAGTGGGTTAACACAGGAACCCAGAAGACAAACTGATTTGGTCTGTGCTATAGAGCAGTCCTTAGTATAGGGAGGCTTTTATTTTGAGAAAGAAAAATAAATTGCTGACAGGGGCAAATTAGGTTTGGTTAGTGTCAAAACTTCCTAGTATACAAGGAAAATTAGAAGGTCTCCAAGCTATGATTGCTCTTGTAAACCTCTGTAAAGAGTAATGTGACAGCCAGAAATGGTACAACTTGATGCACTAGAAAACAATTACATCACTTTATAAACATGCTTAGAATTCTCATCTTAAATGACAACAATTACGTTACTTTATAAACATGCTTAGAGCTCTCATATAATAAATCCACTGTACACCATAGGGAAAAAAAAAACCATCAAGATTCAACTTTTCTTTGGGAAACAACAATGAATTTCTCAAGGGTAAGTAAAAAACGGTAAATCACTGACTATTTATGAGAGACCTTGGAGATGAATGAAGAGGCAGCAGAAAAAAGGTGTCCTAGAAAAAAAACAGTTACATCACTTCTGCCAAACAATTACTTCACCTTTCTCATACTGAGTCCATGGATAATCACCCTCTTTCTTGACTTCATTGTATAGAAGTGCTTACGAGCTGTCTCACTACCTACAAACCATCTTATAGCGCATTACAACAATACACCTGCACACTTAGAAAAAAGAGCTGGTGGCTTTTTGTCATCTTCACATGACGCAAAATCATTATTTAACTAACATGACTATATATTTCTCATATTTTCCCTCTTAAAACACCATAAAAAAGAATGTAAAACAATCCAGTGCCAGCAGAAGTCTGCCTTTAATAATCCTTCGTTTTCCCATAAAACGAATAGTGATGCACCTGGGTATAAAAAACAAACAAACCTTAACCACACTGAAATACTTTGGGAGGAGGCCAGATACTGCACGGTCATTTAAAACCCCGTGACCTCTTCTGACTGTTCTGTTATCTTGGATGCCAGTGCTATTTCAGGTAACACCTTTTTTTGTGATATCATACTCCAAAAAATCATTTTACGTGATTAGAAAATACACAGTACCATGAACTTTACTGAAATCTAAGTAATTTGTCATTATCATGTCATCACCAATAATTTTATCTAAAAGCAGGAACTGTTCTTCTTTGCTTAATGTTCTTCCATTTCTTTCTCTTCTCTGAGAGTCTCAGAACTTTTAAAGCCGTGTCACTCATTCTTCCATGCCCTGTCCCCACCATTCTCTGCATATGCAATCAAGAAAGTTGCATTTTAATTGATCTCTTCATTTTTATAAAAAGGATTTTATGTGCTTAATCTTTCTTGTAGCAATTTGTTTCTCCTCAGCTCCCCTCTCCCTTACAGTCTGATGAATTTAGTGCAGTTTTCCAGACATTGCCATACTGAAGGGAAGTGATCATGAATGATCAATTCCTATTCTAAAATACTCAATAGTAGTAATACTCAAAATCTCTGGTCATTTGTGCTATTCTATCACGTAGAAACTTGTTTCAGCATCCACTCCACTGTCCCCTATCTAATAACTCTCCATCTGCACAGCTAGTTTATACACCTCTCCAACGTGACTGTTGGCTATCCGGATTATATTTTCCAAAGAAATTTTGCTTCCTTTTTCTGAGTTGAAAATCTTGCATTCTAATCCTTCTACCATTGTTACTAATGTTTTTAACCACCTATTTTAAAAATCAACAAGATTCTCTGAACTCTACAGTCTTAGTGTCTGGTCTAATTCCATTTTCACCCTTCTTTCACAGATGCCTACGTAATGCCTCCTGGTCTCCAAACAGATTTCATCATATTTTTAAGAATTTTTTTATATTCATCTTTTTAAGATCTTAAAAAAAAAAAAAAAAAAAAAAATCCTGTATTTTTGCTTAATTAAAAAACATTCACTCTTTACATGTATATTATTAGCAGTAATATACATGTACTACCAACTCATGTTATATACATTATAAAACAAAAATAGACATAAAAAAGGATAGAAAAGATGAAAATGAAAGCACTATCTTTTAAAATTACTTCATTTATTAATGATGCAAACACTATTTTCTTGACACACAGCAATGGATTGTCAAGAGCATAATCCATCTCAGAGACCATTGATCTCATCCCTGTCCAGGTTAAATCTCCATGTCTCCTGAGGATGGAGAAAACCGTCCTCTGTTTGAGGAACACTAAAAGACTGCGACAAACTGGGACAAAAGACCATAGCTCAATCAAGTCTCATCTATCTAGCAATACTGTGGTATTGCTATTTCTTTCTCTTGTCCGTACATTTCCTCTCTTCTACACAGTTGACAAGAGGTCTTTCTTTTTCCTCATATCAACTTGAGATGCCCAATCCAAATTTTTCTTATTTTTAGCATGTGATAGCCTTGATTATTTATAAATGAAGAAATAGTGGTTTAGGTAAAGATGACTACCAGAAGAAATGACGTTCTGTTTTCTGAACACTTCTCTTATAATCTTGTTCCCTTCCAATAAGCCCATAATCATTCCAGCTGGAATATGTAAGACCCTTAGCCATATCTGAGCATTTTCTTTTTTATAGCAGATCGCATTTGCCATAGGCCAAAACTTTTCAAGATGGACGACTACAGAGTAACCTAACTGGAAATATGATCTACGTTGTATCTAAAAACATTATGAAATGCTGTGGTGCAGATTCCAGACATGCTACCAATTACCAATTTTTTTTGTTGGATCATAGACTGTATTTCATTTTCAGAGTCAAGATAAATTTTGAATGAAATGCTGTTCACGGTTCATTTTCAGTATGATATAAAAACTTAAGAAGTCACTGTTGCAAGGACAGCTGCCCTATTAAGTACATCTAATAAACACTATTGTAGATGTAGGTTTCATTTTGGTTTAACTACTAGCTTTTGACTTGTACAACTGCCAAGGTACAGTTAAATTCACATAGGTTTAACTTCTGTCCAAAAAAAGTCCACCACAAAAAACCACCCAAACAAAAAAATATCCCAAAAGAATGTCTGAGAAAAAAAAATAACCCACAAAACAAGTAAATAAACAAGAAACCACTAAAACCCACAAATACCCCTCAAAAACAACAAATGCTCTCATTATAGAAGTATTAAAAGTATCTATTTCTGTACTTGTCAGACATAATTTTTTCTGGGGTTTTCAATGTAAAATGGAAAGGAGACTAAATATATTCACTGATCCTCATGAGACTTCCCTTTAATAGATGAAAAGCTTACTCAAGCTATTAGTCTTTTTCAGTTTGGCTGCCACAGCAAATGCCCTTCTGTGCTCCCAATAGCCTTCAACTTGTTTTTCTGGATTAGATAAATATTGCACTTGAAGCTGTCCCATAAAGTTATATGCTTTCTTGTGTGTTTCCCTTTTATTTCATACTATACTTCTGATACTAATGAACTCATTCCCGTGGGCTCACTGCAGGACACGCATACAGAGAAGACCTGAAAATTACATTTGGGGCTATTGTCAGGCAGCAGACAGGCAGGTTTGCTTCCAGGAAAGGAGCCGTTTTGTGAAGAACAGAACAATTCAGCTCAGAGGTTGAGCAGGGATGATGATGGCCCCTGTAAAACTCAAAAGTTGATAAACCCACTGAATTTCAACCCTTTGCTGAGATCCTTTTGCGTATCATCATGGAACCCTGAAGCTGAAACTCAGTTCCCTTTCACAACCTTGACAAGCTGCTGGTTCTTAGTTAGTGGGTCAAGCTAAGTATTTCTCTAACCAGGATACAGAAACAAACCAAGAGCCTATTTCAGTTTGAAAAACAATAGAAATATAATGCTAGCATGAATAGACTCCAAAATCATTATGATCATTAATGCCTGAATTAGTAAGAGTCCTCCAGCTGCGCAGATACAAAGTTGAATTTCCAGGACATAAACTGTTAGAGCAGAACTCACATGTTCTTTTTTGTGACTGAAAATGCAGAATATTCCACTGCAGATTCGACGAGGACACTTTCCTGAACAACTTCACCATGTAAGAAATAGAATAGGATGAAAATCCCACGGAAGGTTTGTATCAGGTTTTGACAAATGCTTTCTTTGCCAACACCACACTTAAACCACATTCTAGTGATTTCAGCACCTTACCAGCAGCCAACAAAAGCATTGCTTTATTACTAGTTACGTTGGCTGCAATACAGCTTTGTATCCTCCTAGCACACAAAGCCTCACCGAAGGTACCTTCCTTGACTGGGTTATCATAAGCAATGATAACATACCATAGAAAATTTACACAAATTTTAGAAAATCTCCATGTTTCACAGCAACAGTATATCTCTCTTTTTCTTTTTTTTTTTTTTAATTTAAATAAATGTTCTATTTTCTTTGGATCATTCTTTGGATCACCAGATCAGTTCTAGAGAGTGAGAGTTCTTTCTGTGATATCCAAGTTGAGAACAATTCTGCCTATGACCATATAAAGGTGTTTCATTATACCTGAATATGTTTCTCTAGCCAAAACAAGTAGCACTAATATCCCTGAGATATTCTGTAAGAAGAAGAAGAAGGGTTTAACCTGAGCACAGTTTCTCCCTCATACCAGAAAACATTTCTTCACCTCAAAATTTGAAATCGTAAGAACTGATTGCAGGATTGTTTTTAAAATTAAGGCATTGAGCCATTTACAGTCACAAGCAATAAACAATTTTCCATCTATGGTACAGAAAGCTCTCTGTTTATTATTCTTTCTGTAGGTAGTTTTGTAATTATGGGACCCATGCCTATGATTTAACGTGACATTTCTCAAGTGTTTTACAGAGAATTTAATTTGTGCGCTGGAGAGGATTTGTAAAGATCATGGAAGCACAAAATATCAGATCAGTGTGTTATTAAGAGATGATGTGAAGGTCAAAACCCTTCAGTATCCTTTGGATCAAATAACCATGAGAGCATTTTCCTCACTTGCAAGCAAAAACATCTTGTGAACATTTACTCAGAGTGCCACAGCAAAATCCAAATGCATAACTGAGGAGTGCCTTCATCCCATCAAACAATCTTGAAAAATAGCTACTGCAGTTGCTATGAGTGCACGCACAGATCAGATTTTAGGGTAACCTGAGTAATGAGATAGTACACTCCCACAGGAAGTGCCTAGAATGTGGGTAAGAAACAGCGCTACTTCTTTACAGATAAATATATGGGAATTTTGCCACTGATTTCAGCAGAAGCAGTATTCCTTTGAAAGCTCATAACTATATGTCTATCAGCATGCAGCCTCACAGCTGCAGTTGAGTGCTGGGCACAAAGACACATGCTGGGTAGAACCATTCTGCTGCTGGCAGCGAGTCCCTGGAGTGCCACTCATTGGCTGCTTCACCGGGTACCTCCAGAGCTGCTGGCTGCAGGCCACGCAAGGAATTCCATGCTCCTTCCCACTAACATTTCTTAAAAATACTTCAACGGAGAATAAAAGTGTTGAGAAGATTTCTAATAGCTTCATAGTCAATTTCTCTCATGCATGTACAAGAAGAACAACATCACTGCCTGCTTGAGTGTGCCACTCACAACCCCTCAAGCTTGGCAATAATGAACCCAAACACAGAGCTGATCATAGAGAAACAGCACTGGCAAATCACAAATAGATCTAAATTCATGCATCAGTCTTGATCATGGTATAAATATCCTGAGTATGAATCTATCAGTCTCCCAGTAACTTCTTTTTTCTTTGGGCTGAACCACAACTCTGGCACTGAACAGTCTTGAATTTTGGGATATTAAAAATTCACATCAATATGTTTGTGATGTGGAAAACTAATTTTTCCTGAGCAGCAAATTTATTGTTTGGGAAATTAGCTATACTTTGAATAACTGCCAATGAATGAATATTTAGATTGTCCTAAGGCAACCCTTGGACTGCGGCATGCTGCTTTGTTATCAGTTTTTAAATGAAAGCTCCTCTCTATGGAGAACAGTGGAGAAAAACATTTCCCATTGAGTCAAACATGATCTTTTACTACTAATAAATGTTTGCTTATATGGCTTGTACTTCTTAACTCACCAGTTATTTGTAGGACAATGGGCAGAAGTGGGTGGAAGCAAGTTCTGAATGTAAATGAAAATTCTGTATACAAAAAGCATGAGTGAACTAAGTCTAAATTCTGATAGTGGAATTAGTTTGAACATAACTGCCCAAGGATAGCTCTTTCCTATTTTCTGTTAAATGTGCTATTGAGAGGTAATACCTGTCCACCTGCATAAGCTAGTAAAATATGGAATGCTTTTATCACCGCACCCAGGAAGCTGAAGAAATGCATATTGTATTAAACAAGTAGATATCAATCCAAATACTTCATCCTTGCCTGAGATGTGAGTGCAAGTCATCAGTTTCTGTGAAACTAAAGAGTGGTTTTAGAATTTTACCTAAACACCAAAAAGCAATTACGCTCTTTGGAAAACAAAGGAAACGCCATCATGGGATAAGAGCAGAAAGCAAAAGAAGGGGTAAAAAAGGGCAGCCTCAAATAACAAATCTTCTCACAGTTCAAAGGATATTAGGGACGTTGCTTCCAGGGAAATTATGCTGTATACACTTTCTGCAAGTGCAGCCATGCATACTTGATATTTGCTTTTAATTCATTAGACTATATGAACTAAACTTATCTTGAGTTTTCTTGACAGGTAAGTGGATATTTATTGCTGTTTTGAAACTTGTTCCAACTAGTAAAAACTTATTTTTAGCTATTTTAACAAAAAACTAAGCTCTCAGATGCAGATTCAAAGAAGGGCTATAGCTAATGTTGAAGTGATACTCAAAGTATCAGCTCTAGAAGTTTGGAGGGATAATACTACTGCTGCTCCAGAAATATGGGTTGGCATCTTACCAAATACTCCAGATTTAAGCTTTGTACATTATCATGAGAAAGAAGGTGTGATGAGCTGAAAACCTCAGGCTTTCCTGGAGGGGGAAGATTCTATCCTTTCTTCTATGAGGTGCAAGACACAGGGAGAAACTCTCTGCCCCTGTGCTTCGTTTCTCAAGCTTACATAACTCTGACACAGAACAATCTCTGTCATTCTTGAGAATATTAATGATGTCCTTTGCATCTGAGATAAGTCATTGCTTTGTGTCCACATAAATATTCTGGTGTCCACATGAAATACTCAGAAATAACAGAAAACTATGTATGAGTTACCCTTCAAATTGAGCTTGGCTTCTCTAGGTTAGATTCCAAATACATCTGAGAAAAACTGGAGTTTGCCAAATTATGTAAACCATACTGCCAAAATCTCTAGCCTTACTAGATTCCTTAATCTAAAATATCAAATGACTACTTGCACCCTCCTGATTTCCATTTGAACTTTGTAATTAACTTTTTTTTTTTTTTAATTTGTTCTTACCAAAGTGAATATTAAAAGCTGAATTCTAAAAAAACTCACAAATGTCCCAGACAAGGGAAATGTAGTGTTCTCTAGAGATCTGTAGGCACTTCAGCACATCAGACCTACATCTCCCTTCTAATGAACATTTACATCCTTCTAAATGTCACTCCTGCAGGAACCAGAAAAAAATGTCCCAGAAGATAATGTGCCTTGTGGACACCAGGCAATAAAAGACATCATTAGGCACAGTGGCGAATCAGTATTCAGAACACCACGGAAGTACTTCATGTACTTCTTTTGTAAAACAGTTGCCAAGAATCTCCAAAGAGAGCAACTGTTGAGAGTGCAGTGACAGAATATTTTCTTTAATAGCTCACTTGAAAAGAAAAAAGGAAAAAGTGCTGAGAATTCTGCTATTTAATCTCTGATTTGAATGTGTTATCAGTTTCCTTTTTTTTTTTTTTTTTTTGGTCCCTGTTTCCTACAAAGAAGTAATTACCACAGAAAGTTGGATTCAAAATTATAATGAAGATTAGAGAGATCAATATTCACTAGAAAACGTGAAGTGCCACCTGAATGCTCAGTAGCATCCCTAGCATTGTCACACACAAACTGTATACTGGATTTGGCGGTGCTGGTGCTGTTAGAAATAGGTCCCCCCATCTCAAATACAGCTATGACTAGAGGCAGCTTTAACTACATACTTAGAGAGCAGTCTCTGAACTGAACAGTTCTGCATATCTCTCAACAAGAAACAAAAGTACATTTTTTTGTGTCTGCTTTCAAATCCAGTTACATTCTAAGGAGAGGCATGTCAGAATAGCTGATTAGGATAAAGACCCATAAATCATGACTAAACTGTTTGAATCAGCTCTTCCCTGCAGGTTTGTACTGAGACAGAATTTTATCTGCTTCTCAGAGAGCCAGCCCAGGAGGCATATCATATCACCTTTATAAATCCATGCTGAAACGTGAGACAGAATAAAGACAGTGGGATCATTATCACTGTAACATTAGAAATGCAACCTTCCCTCCCTCCTCACTGTAAGAGAAATGGTTGTCTTTCTGTTATGTTTATCAAAGATTTTAAGCCAAAAACTCGATAACATTCCACTCCACAAGAACTCAGTGAATGAGCAGATCAAATAATTGTCTTTAGCGGGAAAATTATAGCTGTGAAATGGTTTTTGCCATTCTGAACAGATCTATAAATAATTGTTGACTGCAGACTGTGGGTGAGCAAATGCTAGGAGATATTCAAGATCTGATGAGATGAATCCCCAGGTTCAAAAGGTGCTGGATGGCATCATTATGAGGTTACTTCCAATTGCTTTAGAAGGTCATAATCAGGGGAGACCTGAGGACCAGAAGAAATCAAATGTCTCTATCTTCAAGAAGGATAAGGACGAAGGTCTGGGGAACTCTAGGGCTGTCAACCTCAAGGTTAAGGTGAATTGCAGTAGTCAGCATGGATTCGTAAAGAGGAAATTGGAATATTTGACTTATGTGATAACCATCTACAATGAGATGATTGGCTCAGAGAAACTTAACTGAAGTCTTGCACCTGGAGAGGAGTAATCTCATCTACTAGCACTAGTGTGGGCTGACCAGATGATGGGCAGTTTTGCAGAGAAAACCCTGGTGGACACGAAGATGAACACGAGCCAGAAACATGCCCTTGTAACAAAGGCAGCCAGGAGCATCTGGGACTGCATTAGGTAGGGTGTTACCACCAGGTCACCTTCCCCTCTGTTCAGTTCTGCTAAAGACATATGTCGCATTGCATTTAGTTCTCCTCTCCCCAGAACAAAAAGAGCATTGAATTAAAGAACGGAGCCCAGTGAAGGGCCGTGAAGATGATTAAGATCTAGAAATACCTGTCATATGAAAAGAAGGCTCAAGGCAGAACTTATCAGTACATATAAATACCTGATGAGAACACATCAAGATGATAGAGCCAGACGACAGGACAAGAGGCAATGGCACAAACTCCAATACAAGAAATTCTATTTTAGTACAAGAAGAACAGGGTTTTTTTACTGCATAGGTGGCTAAAAACTCCAGCAAGTTCGCCAGAGCGGGTGAGGGGTCTGCATCCATAGAGATGTTCAAAACTGGATGGGACACAGTCCTGATCAACTTGCTGAAGCTAACGTAGTTTTGAGCAATGGAGTTGGAGTAAGAAAGCTCCAGAAGTGCCTCCCAACCTCAGGTAGGCTGTGACTATGCACTTAGTAGATAGTGGGAGATTGATGAAGGAGAGAAATAGGATGATAAACAACAGACTCCATCCCTGACTCTGTGCATAATTCCACTGTAATCAATGAGGATACTTGAAATCAGTGGTGCTGCTCATGATAAATGCGAGTGGCTTTATTTTTTCAAGAATTATACTCAAGCATCCTTAAGATTTGCAAAGCCACAAGCAGCAGAGAGTACTTAAAAGCAGTGTGTTCAATTTTATTTTGTTGTTTGTTTTTTGAATGACATTGGTGTTGATCAGCAAATTATATTTTATCCCCAAAAAATAGCAGGTAGCAAATCATAGAGCTGGATTTGATGTCTGATATTAACTGTTGGGCAAGGATGTTTAGACTCTAACAATCTGTCTCTCTCACTCCACTAGTCTTTAGAATGAAAGCAACAGATGACAGACATTTGCTGATGAACTCTCGGATTTTTTTTTTTTTTTTCTCATTTGTTGTGCTTTATATGAGAGGTGTAGTTTTCCTCAAAGGCAGGCAACACCTGAAACTTCAACAAAGGGGGATCAAAGAGCCACCCCTCTGTGTCCACGCCTGAACTGTTACATTAACAAGAAAAGCAAGATATCTTATTTCTTTCAGGGTGTCGTAGAAATAAAAGGATAAAAGAGGAAATACTCTGTCAAATAAATAAAAGAAAGCATATTCTGTTTAACACTGGTTGTAGCAGAATGGCCAGATCTGCAAGAAAACAGAATTAAAACTGCACCATTAAATGTATGTGTATATGCAATAGCAAAAAAAAAAAAAAAAAAAAAAAAAGTGCTCCTTAGCCATAAGGATGCAATCCAAAATAAAATCAAATTAATTCTAATTTATGATTGCTTTAATGATCTCTTCTACCCAGAGACCATCAGCAATGACTGCGACATTAAAGCACCAATGATCGTGATACCAGTGAAAATATCCTGATGTGACAATACGGATGGAAGATGAATTCTTTCAGCATCCACCTTTGTCAGCAGTGTGAATGGGGCAGGCTCTTCAGAGCAGTAGCCCCGTCTGTTATTGTGCTCTCCATCTCAACAAAAACCATTGCCCTTAACAGCCAGGCAGGCCCTGAGCAAAGCTAAGAGGACTCCATCTACCGTTTTCAAAGTCAATAGAAAAATCTATGTCAGCTTCAGAGTCAAGAGGCACTAGGTCCACAAGCCACAAAATACAGTGAAATGTAAGTCAGCCAGCAGCTCTTAGCAGACCATTTCACTTAATTTGCCCTCATTTAAAAATCAGGAAAATATTATAAACCAAAATGGTCAAGATGCTACAAAATAAAAAAACTTTTGGTAAATTCTGAATCAAAAGGTAAAATAAAAAGGCTCTACTCTATAAAAATGTTACCACAATAACTTCTGAATATATGTGGTCTAGAACAGAGATGCCACTGTAAGACTGAAGGTTGTTCCAAGAAGGTAACAGCTTACCAGAAGACAAAGCAGCTAAAAGAGGGATATTAAATCTCAGTGAATGAGAAAAGATATTTTAAATAAATTCTCTCCCCATTTTATCAAGGGCTTCCATAGATGATGTAGTTTTTATATAAACCCCCAAACACAGAAGAAAAGAAATAAAGAAGAACAAAACCAACATCAGTCAGATTTCAGCAAAGGGGGGATGTAGGTCCAAATCAAGTTGCTGCCCAGCATCACTTCTGGCCTCTTCAGATCTTGGACAAAGTCTGTCATCCCGCATCATCTGCTTTTCTCTGACTCGTTATCCAAGGCAAACAGCATATCCTTCACCTAGTCCTCATTCCTGCTATACCGATTATAGTCTTTGGACCGCGGTCTCCAAAAACAGACCACCAGAGCGTAAGCACAGCAGCACTCTCATCTCCCCCACAGCTTCCAGATGTCACTGCAGAAATCTGTGTATTAGCACAAATACTCTCAGCTGTGCAACGTCACTGCTTCAGCAGTCAAGAACCATACTCAGTTTCTCTCTGCCTCACACTTTGCTATTAAATGTACTGGTTTTGTGGTTGGCTAGAAAAAAAAAAAACAACACAGCTGTGTAACTGAAGACTACCAGGTACTAAATTCATGTAGATTAAATAATATGTGGATTCCAGAAGACCATTTAAGAAGCTACAAGCAGTGCTCTCCAAACTGATAACTACACATTAAGAGAGCTCACGAGACATTTGTATATACTGAGTGCAAACAAAGTACAGAAAAGACAACAACATGTAGCCATCTGAAGCATGAGTATCTCCTTTGCTCTTCAGCTGACACTTAGCTGTATGGGTCACTGAAAGATAGAGAAACTGTAGTTAAAACAGCTCCGTACAACCTAGAAAAAAGTTAATACAATCCATATCTCAGCTGTCAGCTGGTGCACTGCATTACTATTTATTGTTTTTAAACACAGCTCATTCCCAGAAATTTCAAAGTTGCAGATACTCATACAAGTGATTTCAAAATATTTTTTTTCAAGCACTTTTTAGGGAAAGAGAGTCTTTGGGGAAGAGGAGCTTTCAGAATAGAGCAGTTGGGAGAAGTTGGTGGTTTATCCTCTGAGGAGAAGAGATGGAACAATGACAGACAATCATCTCGTGTGCTTGGAAAAAAGATATAATAACATAAGCTTGTTTGTTTACACTACTAAATTTAACTCTAGGAGATTAGGTGTAATTTCTAACCCCAACAAATTCTTTAGTCCACAACTCCAATTTGCTAGCATGACATCAGATAGCATTTATTTTCTTGAGATTCAGAGAAAGATGAATTTTGGGTGTGTATAATACATTCTCATCGTTTGACTTGTGATCTCCTTCACTATAATTAATTAGATTTGTGTATCAGTGATATGCTCTTGCCTACTGCAAAAATAACTCCTTATTTCATACACAGACTAAGTAGAATGTGCAGAGCTAAACATTCTGGACCACTTTGTAGGTTTTGACTGTAATAAATATCTTATTGCTCTGCTCCAGATTAGATTGCTCGTCAGCAAATACATTTAGAAACTGACATGAAGGGGTCATAAGTAGCATCAGTTTGCTCAGCATATATTTTCCTTAACCCAAAAAATTCATTCTGCAAACACTTCCACATTAAGCTGCTCCCTTATCACCTCTCTGCTCTCCAGTAAGTATGGAATTGTGTAGAGAAGTTTCCCCACAACAGAAGGCCAATTAAAGCATTGAACCAGTACCAGCACATACAGCCAGCTAGGTTCTCAGTCTTCACAGCCCTTCAGTGAATAAATGCAGTCATTGTTTTTGCTCTGGTTGCATCATAGCTTGTTTAGATCATCCCGTATCTACCAAGTGCCAAAGGTCACAGGTACAAACATACATGGGGTTAATGAAACAATCAGGAGCAGAGAGCAATGCATAAAATAATGAAATCTGAATGCACACCCATAATTATTTCAGAAGAGAATTAAAGATAGTTGTTTGAAAAACTAAGCAGGAAAATGTGATCAGTGAGAAGTAGATACCTATGTGTCATTATTTAAAATGTTTATCAGAGTTAGCTTTGGCTATCCAATGGATACTGCGTGTTTTGCATCTCTCTCCACATTCTGAAAACATCAGATAAGTTTCTACTATTTAAGTGGATTTTTGTACCTTTATTTTCAAGACACAGCTTAGTGTACGAAATGTACATTTGCTACACTATACTTCCTATAAGAAACCTTGGGCTCTGCACTAGTGGCTTGTTTTCCTTACAATTTAAACATCACTTGACTCTATCGCCTGGTATTTCACAGGGGACAGCATTAAACCAGCATGCTTTATCTCAAAGAATTTCACGCTACACTGGTATATTTCTGGTGAAAGGTGTGAGATATCCATTTAATAAATATTTTAGGAACCCAGGAAGAGTACCACTGCTGTTTTAGAGTCTGGTATTTTCTTAACACACCGTTAGGAAACCGCAACATCCATTCCTTTCAGCCAACCTTCTTGAGGCGTAGAACAACCCCAATGGCACTGAAATTTCAATTTCAGCAGAGATGGGAAGTGTACCTGAGAGACTAAAAAGTGCTGAGGGCAGCAGAGCAAATTTATCATCAAAAGCACTTTTAGCATGTGATGCCAGGCAAACCTTTTTTAGCCACATGGCTGCTGGAGCGATGCAGCTTGCTTTTTTAACAGAATGCAGACAAGAATCAGCATGTCAGCATTTTTCTGTTTCTTTTTTGCTCCCCAGCCTGCAGGGGAGCCTTTAAATCAATCTGCAAGTGAGGTTCTCTCGGTGATGGAACTCAAGTAATAAACTGTATCATTTACAGTAATACAGTAGAGCTTAAGCAAAGAAATAGAAGACATCCTTAGTCTGACCTAAAATCATTTTGTCTCATGTTGACCAAATCCTTCAAATTGATACAAGAGAATAGTAGGGACATTAGCAAAGGCCACAGAAGTAACTCAAGGCTAGAAACAGGTGGCACCAGGTCCTTCAAGGAAATGCCTACATTCAAAGCTTGCTCATTTACAGACCATGAAAATAAATGCACCTGAACAAGTTTTCTACCAAAATTAGCTTGCCTGAACTGCAGCCATTGGGGATTACTTCTGTAACAAATAATTTGTCATGGTCTCTAAATAGTATTATATAGTAAAGTTTATCAAATTCAGTGAAGTTATGCACTAGGCTATACTTACACATACCTTGTTGTTCATCTGTCATGCGTGAAAAAACCTTTCGTGAATTTGATCGACTGCATACGGTTCAACAAAATCACCTTAATACTCTAATTAGTAATGTGAGAACTGCCAGTGTTTGTGTTAAGATTAATTGCTTACACCAAATACTGATTTCCCCCTGTGAAAACTAGCAATAGTAAGAATAGTAAGAATGAGTAAAAAATAGCAAGAATTGCTTTACTGGCAGCAAAAATATCCCTGTAACCCGTGCAGATGTCTCTGAACAGTTCATGATCTGTGATATTGCTGCCTCAAGATTCAACACAATTTTCATACGGAATGTAATCATGCTCTTTCTTCTGAAAAAAAAAAAATATATATATATATATATATATACACACATAAAAGAAAAAAAAGAAATAAACAAACTTATAAATCCACCCCTCAGTACACAGATGAAACAGCACCTCTGTTGCTTGTATCAAGAGAGAGTTTCCCCATGTGAGGGAATGTACTCACAACATCAATTTCTCTACACTGAAAACGTGTACTTTGGTGATAAATCCAGTGTTTGAATTCAGCCCATATATCGTCTCATGGATGTGTCACAGGTCACCACAACAGAAGTTGTATGGCTACTTTGATCCTAGAGAAAACATGTCAGAGCTGAAAAGAAACCCTTGATAAGTGTGAGCCTAAAGAGACCCACTGATTTAAATTTGAAACAGGAACTGCTAGTCATGCAAAATTGACACTGTGTTAAAAGTGGATCTATATTTCATCTGAAGAAAGAACATCTGTGTTTGGGATCAGGGCCACCACTCGTGAATATGGGCATGGACAGTCCTTTCCCCTTATTCTCCTCCCTACAAACTAGTCTCTTTTCTGTACTGCTCTTACTGCAGTATAATACCAGAATCAGACTCAACAAAATGGAGCTGTATACAAACTATCGCTATTTGTTACACAAAGAACAACAATGCTGTTTGGATTTGACTCCAAAGATAACAGGCAGCCAACCCCGAAGTAAAGCTTTGTGACTGAAATCTAGAGTCATCTCTACCGAATGCGTTGCCACTTACAAACCTGTGGGCCTTCAGGTAGCACAGAGAATGGCTTTACACAACAAATGCACAACAGAGAACTTCAACGTTTCCTATAGCACTGCTAAGCACTACAAAATAGAGACCCATGCAAAAACCTCAGACTGGATCCTGATTGTGTACTTACTCAAATAATCTAGAAGGGAGAAATTTGTACAGAGTCCACTCTGACCCATTAAGAAATCAAACCCATGCAAAAACCCATATATGTGGAGTACATAACAAACACATACTCCTTTATTTCGGAAGAACATCACGTAACCATATAATTTCTGATTCTTCTTTGGGATTGTCACTGGACAAACACTTTATAAAAAATAATCTATTGCCTCAAAGGTATTTCCAGACTGGAAAAAGCCAGTGCAAAGCAGGATTTTCATCACAAAATGGCCAGTACAGTAGATACTGCTGTTTCCCTAGGAATATGCAAACAGAAACCTCACTGCACTCACTGTCCCTTAGGGCTACCGAGGCCACATTCCTACATACCAAATCACAGACTGCAGATGCACCTCCTGTATCAGAGCTTCTGATTGTAAGGGGAAAAAAAAAAATCCGTTTTCCCTTCCCACAAACAACCCAAGTACGTTAGAAAGTATAGCTTCGTAGTAAAGCTTATTTATCAATAAAATTAAGAGGATAATTAGAGAAGTGTAATATTTTATTAATGAAAGAAACTACTAAAATGCAGCAAATGGTCATGGACGCAATATACGGTGGCAAGCCTTTTCTCCTTTCATAAATCTCCCTCCCCCTGGAGCAAGACTGTAATCCAGACTGCTAAAATACTCAAGCAACATGACAGCATTTCCTATGTGGATCTACAGGAACAAGCATCAATCTAATTCACAGCATGTCCTACGTGGTCACATAGATAATAGCACTTCTAAGCCACACAGATCTCTAGAGAGTTGCATGTTATGTTAATTCTAATCCTAATTCTAAGAAAACCCAAACTCTCATTGGCATTTGCCAGAGTCCTGTTCAGGCGAGCACAGCGTACTGTTACGAGATAAATTTAAAAAGTGAAAAGACAGTATAGATTTGGACAGAGGTACGTGCAAAGACTGTGGACTAAATTCAATACCACTGTTCTACCAGCTGCAATTTTTATTTTATCTTTGTTTTTCAACAGCTGCAGCCATTTTGGCACTGAAAGAATGCACTGATCAATAAAAGAAGAGCAAGTAGTGAAAGGAAGGATGCAGTCACTGAAAAAATTATTATGTTTTGTTTCCATACAGTACTGGACTAAACTATTTGATCTTAAAACTTCAACCATATTAGTCCACAGCTTTCATACATTCCCTGAACTTTTCACTCCACATTCAATGGCAGAAAATATTTAAATAAAAGTAAAGAAAGAAGAGGCCAGAGCCACAGACTGAGCCTGCCTCTTACCAGTGGTCTTCGCCTGGCTAAAAAGCGTGTACTGTTAAGAAGATTCATTATGCCCTAATTATTCATTCTCATTGACATATTACCTGCCTTCCTAATCCTAATGAGGACTAATGAGGCAGAATATTTGGCTTTCATGTTTACTTTTCTGTTTATGGAAGCTGTCCTCTTTCTGCAAGATGCTGATGTTTGTTTTGACAATAATGACTGTAATTCTGTTCAGGTCAGAACAATGTAACATAGAAATTTTCATCTCATACATATAGCCTTTTGTCAGTGCCTGAGTTAATACTCTCTCCCCATTATCTCAGCATACTGTATTTCACAGCTATCTTACACCAGCTGGACAAAGACAGTCATCCTAATTTATGTACAGGAAGGGAAAGCTACGAATGAATTGCTCCTTCTAGAGAGGATGTCATGATAACTAGCAAAGTGAACATTTCTTTACATTCAGCAACTTATTATGCATTGGTTAAAACCCAGGTGTCACCTCATGCCATTGATTTCTGAAGAGAATTCTGCTTAAAAACTGAGGTCACAACATGGACCCAAGTTTTTGATAGCTGTGTCACAATTATCTCCTCTCTTAAAACAAGTCATTCAAAATTGAAGCTACTACTCATCCTCAGCTTTTCAATCATGTCTTCTCACAAACTCTCTGGCATAAGAGACTTTCTGTAAACAGCAACAACAACAACAAAAAAAAAAAAAAAAAAAAAAAAACCAACACCAAATTGCCAGTCTTACCTGCTTACAATTACCTTCCCTAAGAGGATGACACAGAAATTAAACTACATTAGGTGTACATAATAACAATGGTGTGGAGAGTGTACAGAGCAAGTGATTTTGTACTTGGCTTTACTTTCTGTGATGTTCATTTTAAGGACTGAATGTTACCCACAAGCAGCATTGTTCTCAGATCTTCACCTAAAGAGTCAGAGAATCAGCAGTTAATTAATTCCCCCATATGACAAGACATCAGTCTCGTTCTGGTACAGACAGATTCCGTATAAGCCTGACTTATCCCTGAACACAGATGAGATGCATGAATTTGCATCATCTGCAATGTCTGTCTGAAGAACATCTTCCAGAATAGTAGCAGAAGCACCATGTAAATTCACTGTAGAAAATGGAACAAGGGAAGACAGCAGAGAATACCTGATAATGTATAGAATTTGCAGTAAGCAATTTTTTCTTAAGGCTGTCACTTGGATTTCTGTCTTCAGGAACGCCCTGTGGAAAGATCTTTAGATGGCTCAATCTCAACATCAGCAGAATCTGCTTTATTCTACAGTACCAGAGGTTTTAAAAAAAAAAAAATTTGGAGAAGAGGAGCCCCAAGTTCTCATGATCTTTCCAGCTCCAGTTTCAGGCAAGTTATAACACAAGTGATCTCCTATCTCATGTTCCTTAAGGCCAAATCCTCCCTATGAACACTAAATTCATATTTTTCAAGGGTCTTTTCCAGAACCCTTTTTTCTTACATTGGAGGAAAAAAATTATGGGGAAAATGTCATTGTTTTCTAGAGATCACAGTATTTCACCTATCCAGAAAATTTTTATAAGAGGTTGAAAGCAACCAAGAAGTCTCAGCAAGGAGGCTGAAACTCCCATTGTGAGCAGATATTCAGTGTCCATGGGAGCAGAGTGAAAGGGTCCCTTGTTGATTCCCATTTTAACTGAAGGGCCACTATGCTCCTAGCAATTTCTTGAAGGGGGAAGGCGATAAAGAAGCAACGCAGCAGTGCTATGTGTGTGTACACATAAGACTCTGATCGAAGCAGTTCAGCATGAACATCACAGCTCCCAAAGGCGGTTAATTTTGTGCCCCTTCAGCTACACCTCACGTGCTGTAAGGCCTGTGGGTTGGAGCTAGGACCTCGCTGCTCCATGCAACTGCTCAGCTTGTAAGCTGTAACATCCACATTCAAAAATCCTATAGAGCTATATCTTCCTATCTGCCAACTAGTAGGAACATGTAGTAGAGATTTGCCTCAGTAGTTTATATGGAAAATATAGGGCCTTGTGAGAAAGACACACAAATACCAGAAACAGTAGGAGAGAATGATCTCTTAGTTATCATCTTCCTCCTTTGAAAATCAACAAATATTAAAACTAAATGTGTAAATTCTGCCTGTACACCAGAAGATTTTTCACTTGAGAACTGCTGATATATTTGAACCACTTCATCAATCTCAATTATCAAATCTCACTCACAGCTGCTAACAAACGTCTAATGAAATTAATAGTGGCAAATGATAGAGCTAGTATGAAAATACATTCTTAGTTGTACTGAAAGTGGATGGAAATTATATTTGAGGGAATTAGACTGTAGCTCTACAAACAATTTAAATCTCATCATATAGCAATTGTTACAAGCACTGAACCGTTTTCTGATGGGGTTCCTTTTCTATCCTGTGCATTGTTAAGACCATCCAGTCTGCTCCTGTGCTAGGTGCACCCAGTCAGCCAGAGCTCCAACAACTGTTAACTACATTTATGAAAAATGTACTGAACAAAAGAGTGTCAGAATGCCCAGAACCACTCAAAAGCCAGAAATTGACCTGGTTAGTGAGACAGTGCATGTCCACCAGGCTGATAACAGAACTCTCTGGAAAACACATTGCAAGCAATTGCAGATTTAGTAGAAGCTAGAAATTTTCCTGTCCCATGGGGCACAATTGTGGCAGCCTCATCAAGAAATCTCATTGGCTGAAGAAAGCTGCAAAGGATCTAAACCCAGGTCACTTTGTTAAATCCTAAAGTCACTGGTAAGACCCACTGCCATTTTATTCCAATTCCTTTTGGGTATCGTTTTACAGTCATATAGTGCACACAGGGATGAAGCACTTTGAAGAGTTCAGAAACAAGCATGACCCCAAGGAAAAACAATTATCTTAATTGTGGCCTA
Organism: Lagopus leucura; assembly: GCF_019238085.1. Classification (NCBI taxonomy): domain Eukaryota; kingdom Metazoa; phylum Chordata; class Aves; order Galliformes; family Phasianidae; genus Lagopus; species Lagopus leucura. The sequence goes on along the minus strand of NW_024962255.1, from coordinate 4,669,137 downwards.
AATGCTAACAAACACCAGTAGTTCAGTTTTTGCTCTTATTTATGCATTCGTGTAGAAAACAATCTTTTGTGAGGCCGCAGAGATGTTCCCCTAGGTGCTCTTTCAGCATTTTTTTTTCCTCCTTGAAAAAGCTCACTGAAAAAGTCTGACACAAAATTACCACAATTCTGATTATGGAATGATGATGTGTGGGAGAAAAGCACTCTGTTTTTAAATAGAGCTCAGGTTGCTTGTTTTGTGCCTGGGGGGAAATAAAAATGAAAGGAAGTAAACAAATAAGAGTTAGAAGAACTATTTTTCATTAGTTCCCGTTAGCCAAGCTGATGAGCTGAGTCCACCCAGACTTTCTCCATCAGCCTTTTCCCATCCATGTATCCTGTGGGATTACTGGATCTAGCAGGAGACGCTTTGAACTTATGCATGCACCTCTTTCATCTGTACTTTTAAAGAATAAAAAACACACATAATATTAAACAAAACAAAAGGCTTTTGCAGCAAGTCTACTTTTCCTTTATCCCCTTGTGTAGAAGCAACAATAAGTAAAAAATAAATAATTATACACGTGAAACACCTTTTAACTGTCGCTTGGGATGAATTGAATCTGCTTTGAGAGAAGACAAGGAGCATCAGGATGTGAAGAAATCAGAAACAACAGAAGAAATAAAACTTCATACAAAGTATTACTCATATAAGAAAGAAAAAACATGCAAGATAAAATCAAAAGGAAGCATCTAACACAACAAACGTGGGAAATGCTAGCTAAGCTTAGGGGATGGCACTCTATTCCTGCATGCTCTAGAGCAAACGGCCACAGAGACTGCTCATGATTGCTTGTACTTACACGATACAGGGAATTAGAAGTGGACTCCTTACACAAACTTCTGTGTGAAGGAGGGTATTGTTTTGTCCCTCAATATTCAGTTCATACTGAAGTTACTCAAGAGATAGGCAAATGCAACACAAAAGAGAATGCAGAAACATGACATAACTTGAATAAGTTAGTCTGGTAACTGCAGATTACTTAGGCTATGATACAGATTATAAAGCTTCACTCCTCTCAGTTACGAACACAGGAAAGCAAACTCCTGTGCCTCTGGAGTACATGAAGACTGAGGAGAAAAATGAGTGGGAATATAGATACCGTTTAACTATCAGACATCTGAGTCTAATTCTGATTCACTAAGTGATGCAATCGACAGCTTGCTGAATTCTTAAATTAAACTCAAGATCAGAATTATCAAATTCTCATATTCATAAACGCAAAGAAAATTTACTATGAAGCTTTCTGTATATGTTGGTATTTGGGGAAAATAATAATCTAAGCACGAATTAAAGCTGCAAGAACAGCTTTGCTGTCTGTCAACAAGGTGAGCTTTATGTTGTTTTCAAGTGGAATTGGACGGATTGCAAAATTCATTCAGAAATGTCTTTTTTGCCCTCTTCTGATTAACTTTTTTTTTTTTTTTTTTTTTCAGTTTCTTGATTTTCACTCTGGCATTATAATGACATAGAGTGGATATGCTGAAAAACTATTTGAAAGCAAGGAAAGGCTTAAGTAGCACTAAAATTGATAAGCCAACAGGAATGCTTTCACTGGTATCAAGTACCATTTTTGGAGTGATAATTCTTTTTTATAATTATTAAAGGACTTCTTGAAGCTGCAGCATTTCTCCTTGCTAAGTTCATGATTGCCAAGCAAGCTGAAAAACAGAGCTGGAAGAATCTTTATTCTAATTCTGAATTTACTTCCAGAGTCCCGAATGACTTCGGGCAAGAAATTTTCTATCTTTTTAGACCTCAGTTCCCCCAACCTGGAAACAAAATTAATAGTACCTATTCTCTTTGTTAAGCACATCCGTATCACTTAGCTTTTAAGATGACATTTCATTAAATATTATTACCACTACTCTCAGTTTCCAATAAGAGTTTCAAAAATGAGGCTGAGAAGACATTTCAGTAGCAAACTAATTTTATAACAAATTTTACTTAAACATTTAATCTAAGTAGTACATGTCATAGATGAAAGAAATTGATGGCAAATATAAAGACTGGAAATTATATTTAGACAAATTAGTATCCATTTCTGTATTTACTTTCAGCAAGCTTTTCAGTAACTATTTTACTAGTTGAAACATGTATGAAATACTAATTTTGAATTCATACTTTCAGTTATTCACTCTAAGCATTAAATTGTGTAATTAACTGAAATATATCCCATTCTAACAAATGGATATAAAGCATCCAATCAGAGGTAAGAAAGTTGGGATTATGAGTTGCAGGTAATTCCATATGAAAGAGTGGTCAGTACGAGCACACTGATTTTGGAAACACAGAAGTCCATGAATTATTTATAGTTTTCTTGTAATTTCAGTAAATTGATGAATGACAAACCCTCATACAAAAAGCAAGAAAAACAGAAATTAATGAGAATATTACACACTGAAAATTTATAGCTAAACTACTGTATGACATTTGTTGTTTACTAGACTAGAAGACCACAACTTAATATTCTATGAAAAATCAGTTGATTTACTAGACTGGTGCTAATTACTCATACATCTTAATTGATGTGAATTAGATTATATTATTTTGAATAAACCATCCTCAAGAAAACAGTCCCAGTCACTTGAGAAGGAAATCTATCTCGTTTATTCTACTTGCCTTAACACTATTATTACTTCATTTGAATACCTGCAATTATGTCCCACCTATGAGGGAAAAATAAGGAAATTATATAATGCTTTCTTGTCCTTTAACTAGTTTGGATTGGACATAAAAGCAATGAGATAGCTCATTAATTGCTGAAACATGGGGCAGTGGGGATAGTGGGAAGGAAGAAACTGTTTTTGGGAGGAGAAAATATTGTTACACCGTGTAAATAAAACCATCTACACTTTGAGTCTCTCTGCGTTGCTTGGTTATTGAAAAATAATTTGTGGATTATGACCAGAAATGTGTGATATGCAGACATTCCTGGAATGCAGGTAGTATAGAGGTGTCTGAGATTGCACAGAAAATACTAAAAGGAACCCCTGTATTGATGGAGCTCATGCTCTTAACTCATGGTGTAAAAGTGTGTCGTGACTAGTCTTGGTTTCTATCAGAGGCTGGGATCAGGATATGAAAGGAGACATCAATTAACAACAGCAACACGTAGAGAAAATCTGTGGCAAAAACAGCATCCAGTATAACCTACAATAGAACAGCACGCAAAACCATCTCACTCCAACTTCCACAGACCATTTCACTCCTCTGCCTTTAATTTGGTCTCCATAGGTCACTTGCCCTTTGGACACTCCTTGCTCCCATCTTCTAGTTCCTCACAGCGTAGTTCTAAGACTGTCACTCTGCCTAGAAGCATAAGTGCCATTTCATTAAGAGATAGCACTGCATTAAACCACACAAGAATCCCAAAGTCACATTACTCATTTGTATTTTAATGACTTGCATGCCTATACTGCACTCCTACGGTAGAGCCTTAGGGTAGCTCCAAGCAAGCTGAAAAAACCCACCAAGCTCATGTGTTGGACCGTACCCAGGCTCATTAACCTTGCCTCTGAGCAGGGTTAATTAGATCAGACTAAGCCTCTAGCTAACACAGTGACTATTCTGCATTGTGCCGCTCACACGTGCCCTTGTGCTTCGGCTGCATCAGCAAGCATGGGGATGCAATTTCATAATGTTCCAAAAGTGATTAATTTTGCCTCATAGGATCATTCTTTCTTCCTACTGACAGGATAACTAGACAGCATTTCTGGGTCTAGTCTTCTGATCCTGTGCCTGACTTCAGCCTTGCTTGAATTAGATTCCTTCTTCCCCATTCTCTCTGTAGATAAAGTAGAAAATATCACTCCAACATACGTATGTACCTGCACATCTCCATTGTGCTGACTGAGTCAGGCCAGAGGGACAGCCTCCAGCTCAGCACTAACTTGTCTGAGTTGGTAAAAACCACAACAATTTCCAATAATTGCTTCTTTCCCCCAAAATCTGTCTTATTATTCTGTTCCAAATTGAAGAACAACATTCAATTCCTGGTTTAGTAAAATCCCCTTATAAACTTGGTCAATTGTTTTATTACTGGAGGGTTAAGTTGTCAAGGAACAATTAACTACATTATAGTGACAGGCTTATACATGGACTTTCTTGTTGCTATTGTTCCTCTTGGACTTTGATATGCATGTTTAGTCCCATTTAAAGCAATAAGGAAGATTTTAGCAGGGAAATGTTTGAGAAGTCTCTTAATTTAAGACTTTTTGTCTTTTTAAATCATTTTTTCCTCAGTGGATTTCAGGTCCCACAGTTCACTTTACACATGCTGTGTTTTTCACTGAACAGCCTGCTCTGGCAGGTTGCTCACAATGGGATGACAGCATCTCAGCTTTATCTCCTGAGAGGAGAGGAGGAGAAGGCTGCATAGCAATTGTCAGATAGATGAGTACATGAAATATTACAAGCATTCACATAGCAGCTATGGGGGATACAGGAACACTGGGAATGAGAAAAGCACCTCTTCAGATTAGCTATTTTGTTTTTTTCGAGCCAAGAGAATTATTTAACACCAGAGAGTTAATTACAGGTAGCAGTATCGATAGGTGACTCCAACCTCAGAGAGCAGAATAAATCCACTCACTGCATGTGTGTATGTACATTCATAGACTTACTGACTGTTATCTGAGAAAATTACTGTAACATTTGCAGTTTATTTTCTCCACTGTAAGTGAAAGACATCTTAAAAAAACAAGTTCTTTTCCTTCCACAACAATCTCTGGCTTGGAAAAAAAAAATTAATTGTTGCACTTTGATAGATGACACCCAGATCTTTTCAATCTTTGTGCTGTGAGTAAATTTTCCTGCAGCAAATTCCCTTATAATTACAGTCCTGATTCAAGTGAGCATTTCCAGTGTCCTGATAGTTTTGCAAATCAGTGACTGGCTGCTTCTCTTATGCTGAACAGGAATTCACTTCATAATGAAGTTTTACTATGCAAAGTGGCTAAACAATAATGTAATTAACATTTATCTGAAGATATCTCTCGTTCTTTTAAATAATATATGTGCATATATATCCCCTCCTTGCATGCTGGTTATTTCTTAGAATCCTAGAATGGCCTGGGTTGAAAAGGACCACAGTGATCATCTAGTTCCAACCCCCTGCTATGTGCAGGGTCACCAACCAGCAGACCAGGCTGCCCAGAGCCACATCCAGCCTGGCCTTGAATGCCTCCAGGGATGGGGCATCCACAACCTCCTTGGGCAACCCGTTCCAGTGCCTCACCACTCTCTGGGTGGAAAACTTCCTCCTAATACCTAACCTAAACCTCCCATCTCAGTTTAAAACCATTCCACCTTCCTATCGCTATCCACCCTCATAAACAGTCATTCTTCCTCCTCTTTATTTGCTCCTTCCAAATATTGGAAGGCCACAATGAGGCCTCCTTAGAGCATTATTTGAACAAAAACATTACAAATTCCCCACACAAAAGGAACCTTGGTAGCTTTTGCACTGCACAGGGAAGAGGTGACATTTGAACGGGCTTATAAATAAACTGATAACAAACCAAAAGGTGTGATGCTCAGAACCCAGCATAGCACTTGAGTCTAGATACTCTTACATACCAAGGATTTGGGTTTTTTTTTTTTTTTTTTTTTTTTTTTAAATATCTCCACCTGTTTGCAATAGGGAACAACATTTTATATCCTACAATATTTCGGATCAGTGAGTTTTAATAACAGTAGGAAACCACTGATTTATGTTCAAATCCTGTCTGCAGAGTTCCTGCCTGGTCCATCCCTTTTTGTGCCCCTGCAGATGATTCCTCCTAGTGAAGCACCATGGTTTGCATTCAGTTTTCTGCAATTCTGCTTCATTCAGGTGATTCCACCAGTTGCTCAAAATTACCATACACTCTTTCAGAACACTCAAGGCCTTTCCCTAGAGCTTATTACTATTTCCAAATTTATTAAGTGCACTCTTTATTTCATTATCCAAGTTACTAATGGAAACACAAAGTAGTACTAGACTTGGGATGCAAAAAAGCAATAAAAAAACGGTTGCTCTCCTACCTGTATACGCTGATGCTATAAGCTAGCATCTGTCACAGAGTTAGAAGATAACAGAAACACAATAATGTGAAGCTAATTTCATCTTTTTAAAAGCAAAAAGCTGCAACAGCATTTGCAAAACACAAATGAGTCAGTCTTCCAGATACAATACTGCTGCTTTAAATGATTATAAATCTTGCCTAAATTATAAGGCACACAATTCAACCTCTTCATTACTATTTGCTACACACAAAGGAGCCTTTCATACATAAAAACATAGGATTTTCAGTGCTGGATCCTTCCCTCAGCATCACTTGGAAGATGCTCCCTGACCACTAACCAAAACCATCTGACATTTTTTCTTACTGACAGATATTAGAGGCTAACTTGCCAACAAAATTAACTAGAATATGTATGAAAATAGAAAGGCTATAGAAAAGCTGAATGACAAAGAAGTTGCAGAATCAAATTATTCTATCACCAAGAGCAGATATTTTGAGGAGATGAAGATGGAGAACAAACCACACCAATCTTTTCAAGAGGAAAACATAGAAAATAAAAAAAGCAGTAAGGAAAGTTAGGTCTTAAAATTCTTCAGATTTTCTAGGCAATTGAGGACAAAACCCTCCTTTCTCCCTACAGTAATCCTGCTTTGTGTGTATTATGTATATATGTCAATTCAATATTCACGGCTTAACTGAACCACTCTCAGTCTACAGGTACATGTAAGAGTGTTAGACTATTAGAGCAGAGACTCATCAAACAAAATGGGGATTAATATCCTTCCTTGAGATTTGACACTTCTTAAATCCTTTATTACTGACAAATGGGAGCATTTATGATTCATATGGAAAGCTATGATAAACGCCACTGCTATCATTCATTTTCTGATAGCATTAAGAAGAACACTGCATTGTTTGCATGAGGTTCAAGGTTAATGCTACATAACAGATTCTGCCTCTGCTTTTTTTTTTTTTTTTTTTTTTTTTTTTTCCTGTGTGAAGAGATAGGATACTGCTTCCTGAAAGGTAATTGCTTCATATATGCTGTTCCTATTTTATTGGAAAGTTCTGGAAATGGACTCCCAGAGCATTAAGCCTGACTCTCAGATCATGAGTCCAGCACAACGCTAAAGCTAAGCCAAACCCCTAGAAATATCAGCTAACTGCATGGGTATCACTCCTGACAAATATATATTATATATACATATATAACTGATAACAAACCAAAAAGTACATATACACACACACACTTTAATATATATACTGCCAGTACCAGCATCCAATTTTGAGATGGATCCATTCCGAGCAGGCCTGTTCTAGCAGCCATTGCACATTTTTGCTGTGATCCACTGGAGCTTGGAAACAGCCCAAGTTATATTAAGCTGGGAAAACATCACTAAATCCCAACAGCACTTCATATTCCAGAAACATATTATTGCCTTTATAAGAGCTGTATCATAATGGGACCACCACTTAAAAAACCCTGGTTTATTCTGGGGGCCTAGAGATTTGTGTGCAAACCAAATACATCTGTCAATTGTCAGTGTTAGACCCAAGCGACACATTTGCAGATGACCTACTTGTTACTTGTGCCAGAAAAGCAATGGGACTGCACTGTCATCCCAGCATTTTTCAATATGCAGAATGATGACTGTCACTTGGTGCCTGGTGTCCCATCATCTCAGAGCATTTCCAGTCACCTCTTTTTCTGCTTCTTCATGCATAGAAACACCACATCTGCAATGTAAGCCAAGATGTACCATAGCTACTTCGTGAAGCGACAGAAACATCCACCCTTTTAGTGCCGCTCCACTTAAGATTTCGTTAAAAACTCTTGCTTTGTTATTTGTTAGAGTACACCAACAAAACTGCTCCATTTTCACTTAGTTTCCATCTGATATGTTAATTTGGAGGTGTTTCTCCAATCCTCCTAAATCCTTTCCGCAAATCCTACTTCTTGTAACAGGAGCTGCTAATCCTACACTCAAGAGTTGGTCTGAAGCACTTACAAATGATTCCTGATCCAAGGGGCAACTTTCTGATTTTTCCTTCTTGGCACCTTCATCAGCTGTACTCCTCTGCCCCAGAAAATCCCACGTGCTTGATCCAAGTTCGTATTCACTCCCCTGTTTATTGCTGTACTCACAGTCAGTCATCCCCTGAAATAGTAATGAATTCTATTAGAAGGAAGTTTTTCACCCAGAGGGTGGTGAGGCACTGGAATAGGTTGCCCAAGGAGGCTGTGGATGCCCCATCCCTGGAGGCATTCAAGGCCAGGCTGGATGTGGCTCTGGGCAGCCTGGTCTGCTGGTTGGTGACCCTGCACACAGCAGGGGGTTGGAACTAGATGATCACTGTGATCCTTTTCAACCCAGGTCATTCTGTGATTCTGTGAATACAAGAAATTAAAACAGGAAACAGTCAAACCAGATATGTAAATGCCAGCTCACAGAAAAAAAAAGAACCACAGGAAAATAGAAAAAGCAGAAGAAAATACATACAGAAAGAAGAAAATACTGCACTGGATGAGCAGGGCAAGAGGAGATTACAACAGCAAACAGGTGAGAGAAGGCAGGCAGATGTGAGACAAACTGCACAGTTTAGCAGTCTAAGAACAAAGAGAAAGAGCCAAGCAGAAGTGAAGGCATATGACGCGGGACAGAAAATGCAAAACCAAATTAGACAGCGGTAATTGTTGGAGTCTGAAATACTGCCACTAGTGCCAGCCAGGAAGACCTAACAGAAAAAAAAGGAGAGATTCAGACAAAAAGAAAAAAGAATTAACTGAAAATAGTGATCATTTTTATAAATAGAACACAACATTCATGAGATAACAATCATTTAGGAGCCTGCCTTGCTACTTCTAGGTAGTTGCTTGCTAAAAAGGAATACAGTATGAAGAGGTGGGATATTTCTGGAGAACAGGCCAGGAACTGCAGGCTGCTACCCATCAAGGAGCCAACCTCCTAATACAGACCTTACAGAGCTAAGTGGAACACCACATCAGCAACTGATTTTTGGTATTCAGTGGAAAAATTGAAAAGCTTCTCTTTGTCACCAGAGCAATAAGCTATATGAGGTCTTAAAAAATTAAAAAACTCACTTAAAAAATCCCCAAGCTCTATTTCAAGGCAAAATCTCAGATAATGCTGTTCAGAACAGAAAGCGTCAGATATTACCTCAAATACTGCATGCAGTTCTGGGCAGCACAATACAGAAAGGACGTTAGGATCTTTGAAAGTGTCCAGAGGAGGTGACAGGGCTGGAAGGCACATCCTAAGGTAGGGGCTCAGGACACAATTAACGTGCATTAGCTTTTGGTTAACCCTGCAGTGGTCAGACAGTTGCACTTGCTGATCTTTGCTGGCCACTTTCCACTAAACTATTGTAATCTTCTTAAAATCTTGGTTCAAAACCATGCAAAGGTAAAGGTTTAGAACAACTCCTCCTTTTCCAGAACAAAATTCTTCCTGTAGGAGAACATATAATGCAGCTTTGTTTTTTATCAGTAGGTTTAATAACTTGGCTGCAACACATTTTGCCATAGCAAAACTCTGAACAGTGGCAAGGAAATCTATCTCAGCCTTAAAGGAACACTTAGCCTTTTCCTGACAAGGTCCTCCAAAATAACAAAAACTACTGCCTGAGGATTGATGAAATGACCACTTAATTAGGTAGGGAAATACACTGACAGTATTTGAGCTCACTGGGGAAAGGAAAAAAAACGTACCTGAAGAACTTGAGGAAACGTGAAATCTCTCTTATTTCTTAGATCCTGCATGCGTTACATCCATGGCAGTAAAAAGTATAAAGGCAAGCTTGAATTATCAATGATTTTTAGAATAGCTTTTGAGATTAAGATGTTTCAGTTGATAATGATGTTCCTAATTTAGGCTACCTTCTATTTGCACTGATTAAATAAAAAATAACTTCCAAACGAACACAATTTCATATTCAGGTTAGCTTTCACAGCATTCCATTAATACTATTTAGGTTCATGGAACATAACATTCTGTGGGGATCTGTATAGCATTATTTCATGAATCCATATTCAATATCCTATTGAATATTATGATGTCATAAAAAAATCATTACATGTTTTCAGCTTTCTGCTTTGAACAGGTCTGCTTGGAGATTCACTAAAGAATTTAAAATTGAAGTATATCTTTTGACATAACAGAAATCCCACTCGATAAACTGTGTTTTAAATTAACATAAAACAGAAAGAAACAAAAAACTCCAAAAACTTTCATGAAAAGAAAATCCATCCTTTTCGGATTTTTTGGAGAGAGACTGAAAAAAATTGCAGTTATTGCCCAACTGTTCAAAATTTGCATCATCTCCCGAAAAAAAATCTAAATACTCAGTGCCATTCTCAATTCCATTTGGTGCAATGGAAGCACAGAAGAAAAGAGATCTCATTAAATGCACCCCTTGGTTATGGCAGATGGGAGAGTGCTTAATATCATTTCATTCCTGATCTCGCTTGTTGCTGCAGAACAGATGCAATATATAATTTACCATAGATGATGGCATTTGAGATAATTCAAAAATCACTGATAAGATGAAATTATATCAAGCTAGATACAGCCATCTGCTATGATTTCAAGGATTCACCTGACAGTCACTTCTTTTGTGATTTGAGCCTCATGAAACATAGGACTTTGTACATATACTCTTTAAAGAGCGACATCTAAAACTTCGTTTCTCAGGGATACACAGCTATGTTTTGTTCTGTTCTTGAAAGAGAGATATAGCCATGTGTACAAGGCATTATGAGAGGCTGGAAGTCTATTTTTCATGGAAAAGTAGGTCTACCATGTATTTAAAACTTATACTAGAAGATTGACCAGAAGGGGTAGGGATTAAAAGAAAAGAAGACCTTCAAACACCAGTCACTGAGATGGAAAAAAGTGAAAACAAAAGAACAATTGGGAATTGTCTTCTGTCCAACAATTGTGATCTTACAAGGCAGAATTTTTCTTTACCTACACTTTTTGGGCAATATCTACTAAGTCTGCAGATTCCTGATTGTCTTTTTTTCCTCGTTGTATTATTAAACTTCAAAATAAATGTGCAAAACAGTAAAACAAACATGAAAAAGTTATGAATAGGAAACAAAGTTGCTATTGCCATCAGCTTACAATATGTACAAAGTCAGGTACAGACACCTAGAGTGACTTGCCCACCACGGCAGAGAAAAATCAATGACCAAAGAGAGAGAACTGAGCCCACCTCCCCAGTTCCAGAAGGCCTCATGCTTTTGCAAGGAGTATCACAGTCCTACAATTAGCAGGCTTTTGAATGGGGACATCTGGCATACCTCTTCCTGGCTGTGCTTTTATTGCCAATAGACAATGGTACATCGGCTACCGTACAGTGCCACATGCAATTATTCAGAGCTTCTTAATATGAATTACATGTACTAGTTTTTGTATAATTCTGTAAGTGAAATATATTTTCCTTCATGGCCACTACGAAATCCTTAGTCAATTTAACAACCTAGAGATAGTCCTAAACATGAAAGGGCCTCTGTCCAGAACATCAAACAGGCAGCAACAACCTCATGACACAAAACTCTCGTACTTGAACACAGAGATTTGATGAGAAGAAAATAAATGCTAAGTAGAGAAAGCAGAGATCTACCAGCTGAGACAGATGAGATTCAGAGGTTCAAAGACAACCCCTTTTGCCCTCTACATCCTGCTTTGTAGACAGCAGCTTTCAGTGCAGAGGATTCACTCAATTGCCATGATTGCAGCAAAACCTACTAAGTCCTTCCTGAATTTAACCAGCAGTATTTCCAAGAACACAGAAATTTGTAATACAGGTAAAAAGTATATATTATCAGTAGTGAATGACTGTGTCCAGCTTTCTGCATTACATCTCTATTAAGTAGCTGAAAAACCGAGCAGTGCTTATAAAGCCACCTTACAAATAACTTTGTTGCTGTCAAAAGTTTTAATAAAAGTTATAGGATGCTGACTATTTGCTAGTTACTATCACATGGGAAAGGTCTTCGGCTCTTAGGACTGGCAGGCAGAGTAACCAGATCCAATGGCTGGAAAATAGTTAACCACAAAAAATGTGGTAAAGAAATTAACAATTGGAATTATTCACCAAGCAGTGCAGAGGATTCCCTATGAAATGAAGGCCTTAGCTTGCAAGTACCTCTCTAAAACTCATGATTTTCCCACTAGACTTGGTGTGGCATTGGGCGAAAAAAAGCACAATTGTTAACCACAGTGCTTGCTGTGCACAGTTCAACAAAAACACTTCCATCTTATCTGCAAAAAGTGTTCACTGGTTACATGATTATGAACTGAAATTAATAAATTGATAAGGTGATTTACCCAAAGGGTATTTAGACTGTCATCTGAAATGAAGGCTGAAACACATCATCTTATCCCTCTGTCAGATTTAGGGGATGTAACATAAATGACATCAAGAGCTGCCAGCAGCAGCACTCCAGTCTATTGGTTTATTCAGGAAAAAATAAACAGTGTTTTTGAAACTGAGTTTTAATTTCATCATAGCTAATGAATATTTACACTGTCCATTTTTAATTTTTCATCAGCTCAGCACATATGAATACTGATATATTCACAGACCAAGTACCCAAAATCATAATTACATAAAAACCTCATAGCATGTATCTCCTGTCTGAAATGTTCAGTTGTTGGTGCACGAAATGAGCCCAGTAGCTGAGCCTAGTAAACCATCACATTCCAGATATTCACCAGTTTGTTTCCTTCTTTTCATTTGTAATTTGTAGGGGAAAAAAATGAATAAATATTTTTTTGATTTTTGATTAATCAGCCAATTAAGGAAAACTAAAAGGTGCCGACCACTGAATGTACTGACCAGAACATCTTTTGGCATGATTCATAGAATAAGATTATGATATGTATGTATGTGTGCATACATACATATAAATATAAATATAAATATATATATATATATATAATGTGATACTCTGTGAATTCAATCATAATTCAAGAATTGCCTTAATTGTTAATGAATTTCAGAAGAACAGAATACAACTAGGAATTCTATTTCTTGCTCATCTATTGTGCAACTGGAAATAAAGTTGACTGAAATAGCTACATAAACTCTAGCAATGACCTAGAAATTCCAGTCCTGCTGCTATGATTCCTGACACCAGCACCACTATGTAGCTGAGCTCTAAAATTCACTTCCTGCAAGATACTCTGAAGGCACTCTAACATGTACACAGCTAGTCTTCTCAAATGCCATCCCAATCTTGAGGGAGGAAAAAATAAACTCCAGTCACTCTCAGATCACATAGCTCTTTCCATCAGAGCTTGATGTGTTCCCTACGGACCTTCATGTTCTTACATAGACCTACCTTCATGCTTTTGGATGGGATTAGTTCCATCAACCTCAAAAAATATGTTTTTTTTTTTTTTAATTAATTTAATAATTATTATTATTTAATTTGGTAGAGTTTGAATTGCTTCTTACTGTGGAAAAGAAGCGAACATTCAAATACTAGCCTTGTCACTAGTATTTTTTGTCTATGAAATTAATCTGGTGAGGCAGTAAGATTTCATTGAAATATCAAGAACCTTGAAGTGTTGTTAAATTTTGCATGTAAATAATTTCAATGGCAATCTTCATGTAGATTCATCAGTCTTCTCTGCTGACAGGTAGTACTAAATAGATGTTATAGTGTCAAATGCCTCAGAAACACAACTGAGAATATACAAAACACTTCTATTACAGCTGTAGTCTCTTACTATCTCTTAATTATGTAATACTCTGAAGCAAAAGTGCACCACCAGCCTTGTTTTTGAACCACTGCGACATGGTCTGTCTGTATAGAGCCACAGTTCAACCGAATAGCTCTTCCGCTTGATAAATTTCTGCATGCACATAAGATCCTAATTTCACAGTACTTACAGAAATAAAGTATGAGTATTCAGAGTGTTCTCAACTATACAACAAAAATGTCTTCCCACCATACACAATGTCACTGTACTTGCTTCCATACTCTTACTCAGAGTATCTAGTACTAGCACTGCTCTATCACTTTAGGAAGAAGTTGATTAAAAACTTATAAATGAGCACTTGAAGCATTCATGTATTCATCTGCCTGTTTAATTATATCTCTAAGCTAGAAAGGCTGCCTGTGTAGACATACATTTTGCAGTACTGTTATATAAATGTTTCAATAGCTGCCGCAGTTCAAAGATGCATGCAATCATTTTAATCTGTACCTTCAGAGACATACAGTCAGGAACATCACCTTCACACATTTTAGAATATCCCAGACAGTAAATAAGATCTTCCACATATGGTTTGTGTATATAACCTGAATTTCAGTCTTCCCTGAGCATGAGAAGCATTTTAAAATGTCAGATCCTAATTAAAAAGTAAAATGCACCTTCCTCTGCATTCAGCCACTGGCAGATGTCGCAGAATTAAGTGGACCAAGATAGTACTTCAGTTTTAAACAATTATAACATCTTTATTTATTGCTTTTCCTAAACATCTGCCATCCAGTCTTGGGTAAATGAAAGCGTTTACGGGCAGGTCACAGCATTAAAAAACTCAACACCAAGGCTTGGGTCAAAAAAGCCTTACTTAAGCAACCCTATACTTGATAATGCATTTAGTTCAGGCCCCCTCTCTTTTAATTTTAAAATCTAGAAGATAGTTTTCAAGCAGACCAGAATGCTAAAATTCGCCTGCAGAGGATCATTTTAAAAATAAAGTACTGAATTTATTAGCCTCCTAAATACATAGAGGCAAGTTTTCACTACCATCAGCACCAGGCAACCTTAAAGGAAGTTGCTGACGTGCACCATTTAAGCTCCAGGGGAAAGACCTTCTGGAAGAAGCTGCCTATTATGTAGCACACCTACAAACCATTTCTCAAAGCCTCTGTTTTGATGGATTGCGAGCATAATAGTAAATACATCCACATATACTTTACCCACTGTACCTTCCTTTTATTGCTCGGATTACAAATTAAAGTACATGAAAACTAGCTAGCATCTTCTGAAACAAACTTTTGAAACTCATCAGTGAGAAAATTAGGTCAACTGCAGTACGATTTGACACCCTTCACTGGATTCCTATAAGAAGCCTATGTCATGTAACGTGGTATAGCATGCATTGGACATTACCTTCTCATCTTCTCAGGCTCCTTTTACAGCTGGAGCCCATCACGCTCCAACGCTGCAACAGATTTCACACTGACTTGGAGGCCTGGGTTTCAGCTTGTTTCCTAAAAATTTCATGCACTGTTTCTCCCCACTGGTTGTTGCTACTCCTCACAAAACACATTTTTTAAATTATTTCCATCCCTCAAAGAAGTTCCACATCCTACAGACATCTATACAATCCCAATCCCACTCCCCTCAGGACTACTTCACTCAAAGCAACACACAAACATGCAGCAGCCTAAGATCTCATGGCCCAGGAAGGGCCAGAACAGCTTGCATTTACCTTCTTAACTAATCTCATTGCAAGGAATAGAGCAGAGCATTTGGGACTCACTAGAATTGCCTCATGTGAAATAAACTTCCTCAGAAGAGTGATCTGTTCCCTGCCAGGTCCCAGCCTGGCAGCAGACAAGGCAGCAGGTCCGCAGGCCTGGAAGGACCAGTCTAAGTGGGGCTCAGCTGCAATACCTTAGCATAATGAGCAGCAGAGCAGCAAAGCCATAGGGCAGCATGTGCCCTGGCTAACCTTGTGGAAAACATGCAAGTGGAGAGAAAACATCGTAACCACTAAAATCAGCACTGTGACTCTGACCACATGCTGGAAACCAGCCTAACAGAGGATGCAACACTTGCACTTGATCGCCTCTCACAGAACTAATGGCTGGCTTCCAGCCCACTCGTTTGTACCATTGTTGCCTCTCAATTTGCTTGCTTTTCTACAGACAACTCCACAAAAACACACCAGAATTAGAACGAGACATCAGTAACCTTTCTTCCTATTGCTTTTGCTTCCTACCAGTTGATCTGCTTTCATTTCCAGTCTTCCTACACGAATCTTTCTAACATCAGGCTCTTCTAAGAGCTGTGGCTTCTGCAGCAATGCTAAGTGCCAAGCCAATACTTGGGTTTCCTCACCATCTTGAGGAATGCAGTGTCATACTTCAGTTCAGCATGAGATGGTGGGGAAATAGTTCCTATGCAAATAATAACACATTTCTTTACTGAAAAGAGCACAGGCAGTCTAAATAAATTTCCTTACATCTTGAATTCAAATCACTTGACATCTGAGAAGTTATCATACAAGATAGCCGACTTCATGTTGCATGGATAAGACTTTTTCTTCTTGCTCTCGACATCTGGCGTTCCAGCAATTTCTCTGCCTAGTAATGTATTTGAAGAATAAATCCCAATCAAAAGACCTAACTCAGAATTTCACTATAGGCTGGCTCACTCTGATTCAGACTTGTATCACTAACAGAAATTTGCTAACTATAATTGAATGCTTGTAGTCATTGAAGAGCCAACTATTACCCTGACTTGTTCCCAAGTACAAAAGATACATTTAGTGCAGAACTATGTCTCCTGCTCAGTGTGCGGGAATAATGGGATCAATAACATCACACCAGGAAGAAGAAACTTGGGAATTTATTTGGCAAGGCCTCCAGCTATTGCATTTCATGGACTATGACTAAGAACTCCAACTTGGATTGCTGTATTTGCAATACATCGCACTGGTGTCACTGCATATTCTAATTCCTTCACATCTACAGCTTAGATTCTGTGGCCCTGGAGCCTACTAAGGTAACAGCCAAGAAAATTGTCCCCCCTTCACAGTTCTCTATGCTCAAATAAATAACTCGCAGAGATATTTTCCCAACCACAGCATTTCTCAATGTGACAAAGGATCAGAACTTAACTGTAATTTTGTGTTGCTGGGCGTTCTTTGATTTCTAAGGAACAAGGACAATTAGTCCTGTAGAAACTGCTACTCCTCAGATGACAGAGAACATTTTGATTCTGTGGAGGGTATGATTGTAAGCTACAAAACAGGATTTCAACAAAGCACAGAGTGTTTGTTTAACAATCAGCAGAGAAATAAAATCAGATACCTCTCCTATCCGTTTATCAAAGCAAGTGCATTTTCATTTCACATCAGATGGAACATGAATATTGAGGTAAAAAAATAATTCTGTATCCAATTCATTTTAATGAAGCGTAACAAAATAGCACAGCAGATGCATTGTGTTCCGACAATTATTTTTTGTGGTTGTTTTTCATCACTGAATTTCCTCATCTGAAAACACAGAGAGCCTTGGAAATCACTGGCTTGCAGCAATAACTCTCAGCCACAACTGCAAGGTTTCCTTTTGGATCGTTCAATACATGCTGTAGGAGAGCGAGCGCAGGCTGTAATGACGAGTACTGGATGATGCAGTGCTGACAAGCCCCACTGAGCACGGAGGAAAAGGTCTGTGTTAAAGCCAGATTGTTTCTTGCCCTAAAAGCCAATGAGACCAACGGGCGTTCAGCTTGGACTCACAGTAAACAAGTCCTCAAAGTGACAGATAGAAAGTCAGTATTGCTTTCACAGAACTACACCCCTCAGAGGTACACAGCCATCATATGTGCAGGGTTCAGCACAAAAGCTATACATAATGCCTCCACCACTCACTGCATGCATAGGTCTGACAGCCCAGGCTGCATAGCGCTGAGGCCTCTGAGCCTGTATCACCACTTCAGAGCTTACTTTCTATTTACAAGCATTTGGTCAAACATTTCCACTTTAAAATGCATTTAATGGGCTAATTTTGTAGGGAAATAATCAAAAACCTACTCCAAAGTCTGTCATTCCCAGTGACATCAAAACGCCTTCAGTGAAAGAGTTTAAACTTAACAAAACAACACTGGCACTATCTCCAAGGAGTTCCACATTGGGAAGTTTAGGCTGCATAAATTCTCTCAGCCTTTGCTGATATCAATTCACACAGGATTGATGTACAATAATACATTTTCAGTGATGGTGAGATTCCTGATGCCTCTAGAGCCTTATAGCCAGCGGCCATGTAAAAGGGGAGGAAAGAGCTGAAAGCAGCTTTTTTTTTTTAATAGAAAAGAAACAATTATAAACAAAGTTTGTCATATGTAAACACAAAGAAGACTGCTATCTGTAGGCAAAGTGGTAGAAATGTCAAAGAGAAAGTAAATACCTCAGGATTTTTCTTTAAGAATTACTGTGTACAACAGTATCAGAACTCTTTCCTATTAACTTTAGCACTATCCCCTAGAAATTTCAAGACCTTCTCTGGAAAGAGTTCTGAAGCAAGGTATTGATTACTGAAACAAGAAGCCTCCTTACTGGATGGCAGCATTAACTGCATTCCTGGTTAGAGATCTCCCCTCCATTAACCAGTAGATAAACTGCAAGGCAACTAAGTACAGTCTCTATTTGTTCGGTCTTTCTCTAGGACAACAGTGTTTCTCTCTTCAAATGTCAGAGAGCTTTTTCACAGAATGTCTAAACATTTATGACTTCAGAATTACAAACCCAGATATATATGGAAACATCCTGCACAAAAAGAACTGCTGCAAGCAGAGTAGGACTGTGATCTAGCAGCTTGTAATTCTAATTTTTCTTACACCTTCCCCTAACAGATGAACTATTCCTTTAAAGGTCCTTCCCAAAGAGAAGTCATCACATAAAGAACAAAAAATACATGCAGTCCATAAACAAATCATAAACAAATTGACTTAAAAAGCAGCAACTGAACCATTTAATCTTGTAAACAAGCAAGTCATAAAGATAATTTTTTAATTGACTTTTTGAGCTATTCAGAATAATCTTGAAGAAAATTCCTAACCCGTTTTAATTTGTACTGCTCAGAGTGAACTAATTTCTTTTCTTTTTTTTTTTTTTTTTTTTTTTTTTTTGGATGATTTCTGTTTACCCATGGTCTCTCATCCTTTCCTCACTTCCTCTTTTACCACTCATAACAGAGAAAGACAAAGGAAACCTATCCCCAGTTTCATTACAGCTAACAACTGTGATACTAGCTTGGTTTAGAAAGTACTGAAGTACCTTCAGTCTCAGCAATGATTTATATACCATAATTTCTTCCTACCTATTTCAGAGATTGCAATTATTTTTGCCTTTGCATTCTGTCTGTAGGTATAATCTCCCCCTTGGTTTCCTGTTCTTTGCACGCTTGCCTCTGATTACCTTTTCTTCTCCTTACTCTGTCTCTTCCTTCTGCCTGGAAGTTGTTCAGGAGCACCAGAATTGTGACTGTGCAAAACAGATGGCTGAGACTTAACATACTGTTATAAAAAAGTAGGCTTATTTTTCACTAAATATTAGTCAACTCCTGCACTCCACAGCAAGTCCTTGGTGAAAATATCCACGACAGAGCAAAAATTATTTATCACCAGACATAAATACAAAGGACAAGGCATGGAAAAAAGGCAGGCCCTACAAGGTGGCTGAAGAACCTGGACTTGTATAGATTGTACAAACTGTACACACATAACCTAATGTCTGTTTTCTATTAGTTAGCTTTTTTTTTCTTTTCTTTCTTTTTAATTTTCCCTGTAAGGTCTTCCAGAAGAAAAACTGCAATTCTAGAAAGAATCAATATTCTGTTCCGTTTTAAAAAGAAAAATGTATTCCTGTTTCTCGGGGGCTTTTCTGTTGGTTCTCTGACCCAGATGTTAATCTCTTCTCAGCAAGAAGTCTTCTGCAGTAGAATAGAAATAGGTGAATGTGCTGATACTCATTCCTCATTAGGAGTGCTTTTAAATGCTAACACACAGATAGAGCTCTGCAAGAAGGGTAAATCAACACAATACAGTTTTTCCTATTGACATTTCTGCCTATAGTTTGTATACCTCTGAAAGTAACTCACGTAGCATTATTTTATGGTAGAACTGGAGACAGTAAAAGCAGGATAAAGCAATCACTGTCAAGTACCAAAAGAAACATCAAGGAAATTCCAAAACATAGAATATAAAAAAAAAATTGGAAGATAGCAAGTACAAGCACGTGTCTGTCTTTCTCACTGCCTCACCAACTGTGGGGTTATGTTGTCTGTACAAAGGGAAATCAAAACACCTCCAGAGTGTATCACTGCACATTATTACTACTAGTCAGAGAGTATGCAGTTCTACAAACTGTTAAGCATTCGTATGCTATTCTACAAAAATCCTGACTGAGGTGGAAACATTCCGCAAATTTTGAGAGCAAAAGAGGACAGGACATGCAGACAGACCAGTGCCAGAGGAGTACCCAGTTACTCGAGGCAATTTGGAAGATTTTTTGTAGCAGAATAAATATTCCGTAAAGTCGCACAAATAATCTCTTACAAGATGATTAAGCAGTAAAGATAAATGCATAAGCACAACAAAAAAATGAGCAAGAAACAACAACAACAACGTGACAAGAGTGTGACTCAAGGAAGGAAAAGATGAAGCAATAGAAGCTGACATAAAGGGTGTGCCTTAGGGCACTTATGATCAGTCTTCAATTTCTCTGCAGTTCTTTCAACATTTGCACAGCTCAGAAGGCATGTTCCTACAGGACTAATTGTGTATAAAGTAGCCTGTTATTTCTGTCCATCTGTATTATATCTAAAAACTAAAGCCCCAGTTTGAACAGAAGTCAGTTAATAGGAATTAAGTATGAGAGTTGCCTTAGGAGCACATTTCACCTGCTTTTCTGACATATTGCACATATGGACCTGTCTAGCTAATAGCAGAGATGAACATAGGTGAAAGCAGTTCCTTACTGATAATTGGAGTACAAGGGCCACTAGTTATAGAGAACTTGGTGACACCTACAAAGTCATAGGAACACAGGGTGGATCTAATGACTGCCTCCATTCAACTGTGGAATATTTAATCCACCACCCAACCACAGATGTGGAATAGGACCAAGTCTCTATATTAAGACAGGATGGGTACCACATAGAAGATGATTCTAAAACAACCTAAGTAAAACTAGAAAGCTCATTTTTCCCCTTTGTTTTTCACTCCCACTTGGGCAGAAAAAATGCTGCTTTACTTTCGAAATCAAATCACATTTCCTATGTTGATGAGAAGTTGGTATTTCTATTGCTGCTAGTAATAAATATATTAAGTTTTTGTGTCTTATAACAATCCTATTTTTTCCTCACATTTGCGATTTTTGCTAGCTGTGGCATGCCTATGTCAACTCCAGTTAAAGTATTCAGCTTTAGCGAAGAAGAAAGAAGAACTGGAAGTAGAGAATGGTATAGTAAAGCAGAACAACCGTAAAGTAAACTGGATCTTTGGCAATAACGCCAATTACTGGTGTTGCATCCTTGACAGCAGCAAAGTCTGAGCATTCTGGTTTCTCTTCTCTGTTGGACAAACTTGCAAGGAATCAGTATGGGAAATGATGGAGGATCGGCTTTAAGAGCCTGGTCCATCTGTTCGCATAGGCTGTTCTAGGATGTTGGCAGCCTCACCAGAGAAGTTTTGGGATAAACGTTACCATGTGAATTAAATACATTGTTACTTTATTTGACAACATCAAAAAAGGCACAAAAAGCTCTGAAGAATAAGCCTTTGTATGCCTGAATACAAGATGGCTTGCATTCCCTCCCTAAACTTTGGAGTGGTGGTGTTTGCATCAGTCATTTGATATTAATCAGTGGGACCTTGCTTAGACAAGGCTCTCTGTTACTTACTAACTGCACTGGAAGAAATAGTGCCAAATTGCACCTTTTAATTATTTAATTTAGTACAATCTGTACAAACATCCTCTGCTACTGATTCACGAACGGATTTTTTGCACTACTGAACTTTCCTACACTTTCACCAGTAAAGGGTGAAGAATTTGGATCTTCCTCACAGAAAATACTTTGTGGGATGGAAATAGGATAAATTAATTTTTTGTCTGCTCTAAAATTCAGAATGTCTTCTTACAAATTCCATTCCTGATGGTGTATGCAATTAATAAGCACTGCAGACATCACTGAGGCAAACTTACTCTGAGTGTTGTCAATTGTATGTATCAGTGCATCACAAACTATAAACTGGCAAAAATAACTACAACGCAGTACAAAAAACACACAATCTAGGAACCTACTCCAGGCTTTTACTGGACTGTGAAGAACATATAAGTTTAAGGTCAAATGTATCCACCATCCTGGGAGAAGCTTATAACTTGAGCTATATGCTATAATGCTTTCAGAAAGAAGGCTTTTAGAGATACAGATTTATTTGTTGTGATCAAGGCATATCAGTATATCAGCTTGTGCTTGTGCTTAAGAGAGTGACATCCCTCAGTACGTGCATGCATGCAAATGAAATACTGGTTAATGGTGAAACAGCCTTCTTCTTCTATAGGTGGACTATTTTTCTTAACATGAAGAGCCTAGCTTTATTGTTATGCACTTGTTTTGTACTTTGTCCAGTACACACTAAATATAATTATGCAGCCTTTGGCTTATTTTTAAATATAAAATAATTTAAAAATATATCACGTGTTAAGCATCTTTCAGCTGGTTGTAAGTGAAATTGCTCGCCATACAGTGCTTCCAAATAGGAAACTCAACTGGAGAAAATTACTTTTCCTCTGGAGAATTTTTAAGTCCAGTTCCTCCCATCCAGGCAGATCTAGGCTCCAGAATTCATTCTGTGTTAATCTCCTGTCTTTGTAATGTATTTTTTCTTTCACTTGCAAGTGACTGGTACCACCTTTATTTCAAAGTAACGGAAGATGTCAAGGTCACGCTTTTCCACTTTGTTGAAGCAATCTAATACCATGACTATCTAGGCCAGCTGCCAGCAGAACTGGACTTTAAATATCTTATAAGAGCATCACTGCATATCTGGTTTAATTTTGTCCCACAATTTAAAAGTCTAATGCAGGAAAGTACATGAAAGAATTTCTCATTCAATCAACTTCACCTTGTTCATATACAGAAGAGCATCACATTGCTTTAAAAAGATACAGGAAATAAAGCTAACAACAAAGGGCTTTTATGCCTTTTGAAAAAAGGAAAATGGAGCAGTAATGGATCGTGAATGGCTTGGTCGATACATTACAGAGCTGAAATAATAAGCAAGAAACAAAGCCTTCTGGGAAGGAGCCTCCCTGCTTAAGAACGTGCCCTGACCTGCAAATGGTAAGCAAGCATCTATATACTGTTTGAGTTTGAAGATGAAACCGAATGATACAGGGCAAGAAGCAAAAAAAAAAAACAAAAAAACAAACAAACAAGAAAAATCTGTTTAGATGACTTATTGCCTTAAACAATATCAGCAATAGCAATATGCCTGTTGATAAATTGACCTTGATATACCTGCTGGATACTAAAGTAATTTCAGTTCATAACAGAGCTCAGTTGAAGAGTTTTTTCAAAACTACAGCAAAAATAAGTGGATGGAGAACAAGAATACCCGCATGTAGTCCATTACCATCTTTCAGCTTGACTGCTCTCGCAGCTTATATTAATCACATTGCCTACAGCCATTATGAAATGAGCAATTAGGTTACGAAAATAAACAGTCAAGTGATGGCTTACCTCAATTAGTCTTTAGTTTTCCCTGACTCTAACACTTAAGGTCATAAATTAATTGCCTGTTGCTATTCTTTCAAGAGCTGACCTTAGCTAAAGAATTTTATGGCACTTAAATACGTATCAAAGACTGTAAGGATTTGTGTCCACATATAACTTAGAGGGAAAAAACAAACAAACAAAACATGTATATGCCTAAATTCAATTCCCACTGGAAAAATACCCATGCTATAGTCAATAGCAGATCCACCTGCTCTCTGTCAGCAAACAAACCCAAATGTTTGTCCCATAAGCAACTGAGTTCTGAAATGACAGCAACAGCAATTTCACTGCACATTTTAAATAAAAGCACGTAAAACAAAAAAGCAGTGTGTGGTATGGCCATGCTAAACATTTAGCTGAATAAGAAAGGCTTTTATATGCTTCTTAAAAAACACTGCAGTACGCATCAACCGGAAAGTTATTTTATATAGGAAGCATGGAAGTATGTAAATGCAGGCAAAATACATAGATACAAAAAAAAGATATAGAAATGACTGTGACAAATATCAGTGGTGAGGATATGAGAGGGAAAAGGTAAATTCAAACTGAAAAAGAGGTTGTTTTGTTTTGTTTTAAGATTTGAATTTGAGAAGCAGAGGGAATGAAGTGAGGCTGGGGAATTAGGACTGCAACAAATACAAATCGCAAATGATGAATGAAACATGTGTCCAGAAATCCTTACTCCAGAACAAACTGGAGATATTTTGACAATACTGTATGCAGAAGATCTCAGCATGAAGTCAGCTGAGAGCACTGCTTTCTCTCTGAAAATCACCACAAACGAGAGATTAACACAGGGATTGCCCAATCCTATGGACATCTGGAAAAGCACTTAACATTAAACAACTCTCTCAAGAAACAGACTCTTGGTTTTTGATTAAGCTCAGTAAGGGTACCTACCATAAACAGCAGATGATAGGAAAGCCGTAACTATAGATTTCCAGATCCCAATCTGCGTAAGTATGGAGGCCATTGCTGAACAGTGTTCTGCAAAAAGGCATGAGCAATGTTCTGGAAATATAAATGCCACAGGTAGGTGATATATAGTGTAAATTTGCTGGGTCAGCAGTAACTGAGACTTTAAAGATCTCAGTTAAACTAACGTATGTTCCTAGAGGGAGAATCAAGTTAATTCACAGGGTTACTATTGACATAAAAATGAGAAATTCCTAGGTGTAATCAGAGAGCCCTTCTAGCAGCAGAATTGTGCTATTGATCATCTCTCTTCTTAAATGTGTATTTTGAATAGAACTCATTCAAAGCAACATTTAGGTTACTGTGGAAGGAAGAACTAAACCGGTAAAGTTCAAGTCTAGTAAAATATAAAAAAGTTCTGGTCAGTTCAGCAGCAGGAATTCAGTTACAATGGCAGCATAATACACTCTTGTACTGGCAGCTCCAGTTAAAGTGCTTTCAACAATTACAAATGAACACTGGTTCATTTGCATAATGAGTTGACATCATCCAAAATGGGCTGTAACAGCTCCTCATAAAGCTTCCCACTTGCCGAGTCTAACAGCTCAGAAGTATTACTTTTCAGGAGCAAATGCCTACATTTTAACTGCATCTCAAGGTCCAGGAAAGGACATTTCCACTTGTTAGGAGAACTTGCTAATGCCCTGCTTTCTGTAAAACTTCTTCTTTGCCATGAATTTTGATAATACCAAACTCCTCACCATTCCTACCCCCAACATGCAAAGCCTCTGCCATTAAAAGATTATATGAAAATAGTGCTTCTCCACCTCTTTGTTCATACAAGCTAAACATGCCACAGAGATATATACTGAGATAAGAGAATGCAATACTGGAAAGTCAAAGCTCTTTGGCATTAATTAATGCCAGGAGAGGTATTCCCCCAGCTATACTTGTCTGCATTTTATGGTAAGTCTTGAATTCTATTATAGCACTAATATCTCCATCTAGAATAATACCATCCATGTGCATCAGAATTTCCCTGATGATACACATCATTGGAGACTGTCCCTTGAATACAATTTGAACCTAGGAGCCATCCTCTTCATTTCTAAGATTTATATTTAATCTGAAATTTCTGCAACTTGACTCCAAGCCACTGAGGATCTCATTAAACATATCTTTTGCAACAAACACTTGCCTTCCCAAAGTAGTCCCCCAGCATGATGATTTGAGTGTACTGTGGGGAAATTCTCATCAATAAAGGATGGAAACTCTTGTCTGTTCACCAAAGAAAGTGTTACCAAAGGGCTACTTTGAAACTCTTCAATCTTAGACTTAATTAAATAATTACACTGCAAATCAAATCTAACTTCACTACCTTACCATGACAATTTCTCTACAACTTTGTGTCCATAGAAGAAGTTTCAGTAAGCATAATTTCTGGTGCAGTGGTTAAACAATGTTTAACTGCACAGTAACTTGCCTAGTCAGATGGAACCTTAATTTTCAAGCTCCACATGTATATACCAGCAATCTTACCCCTGCTATCTACCTAATTTTCTGTGAATCCCAAGTTAACTCTTCCCCTCTTTACTCTTATGCTCCTGCAGGCAATTTTTTCCTACCCAGTCTAGAGCAAAACTGAAATAAATTCATCCACACAATCCACAGGACTTGTTATATTGTGAATGCTTTGTTTATCAAACCTTTAATCACTCTGAAGTCTCGTAGGTGTTCCAGTCATACCAGAACTAGGAATGTAGCATATTCCTTTTTAACTGAAATCAATCTGTTAAAAGAGGTTGCATTCAGAGCTTGAAAAACCCATCTAGAAACATAGGTGGCATCAGCAGTGCAATACCATCTCCTAAGCTATTCAGTATATTTATCAGGAGCCAAGTTATTCAGTTTCAGAAACACAAATTTCACACTGTGCTGAGAAAAGGGGTATTAAAATTTAAACTCTTCTAGAGGAATGCAAAGATTATAGAAAACTCAGATACAGAGGCTTATGAAGGATCAAAATTTTACACCGGGATCAGTGTTGCTTCTCCTACAGCTTGTTTGTTCCCCCCCCACTGGAAATGTTGCTAAAATACAGAGTAGCTGAATGTGTAATCAAAGTTGCAATCCAATCTTGATGCATCATAACCTGAACATGAATCTAATTACACAGGCATCCATAGTACTGAAGAAAACAAGCGAGATTTCGGCAAAATTCACCCTAGAAATAAATTCAGAGCATACCATCTACACTACCTCCACAGAATTCTCTCAAGGACAATGGACATCCCCAGCATGAGTTACCAGAACTCACCCTTAGAAGATAGTTTTGCTAGAGGAGGATGCATTGCTTTGCCTGCTGCTTAGTACAAGAGCAATGTTAATGCACAGCTACAATACAGAATGGACTTTACTTCAGTTATTATGGTAATGGGCACAAAGAATCCAAAAGCTCTCAGGGCTCTCCTGAAATTCATATCTCCTGAGTAACTCATTACAGGTTATAAGCAGATGGCAGATGCCCACCACCAGGCAGTGCCACTGCATTGCTCCTACATGTGTTGATGAAGGATATTTCTTTGCCCAAAAGCTTTTCATTCACAACTTCCCCTGCTTTAAGGCTGGAAAAGAGGTGAAATCAATGACACGTATTTTCATAAAATGGTTCTGCTCAGGTGTTATCTTTAACAAAAATACTAATTTTTGGAATTATATATGAGATTATTTTTTTCTCAAATTACATAATTAACTTTTACAGTTTGTGGGGATGAGGACAAGCTAACAGACAAACATTTAAAAAATATTTGCACAGTGGTTTTGCCTGGATTTTTTTTCTGTTTTGATGGCTGTTTATGTTGTATTACAAATGAAAGCACAGCACAGCAAAAGGATCTGTCAGTTTGGGCATCATTTGCAACTCAAGGCTCTGTTTTTTTTCTTACCATATGACAAAAAAAAAAACAAAAAAAAAAAAAAACCAAAAAAACAACAAAAAAAAAACACTTTTAAATGCTGTGGCCGCTCAAAGAGTTTAACTTTTTTCTTTCAGATCCTCTGTTTCCATGGGGCTGAGTGAATAAAATAAACAAGATCTTAGGGGAAATATTCCAGTGCTTTGTGCGGTGTTAAGCAAGCGGGCATTCACCTGAAGTGTTTGCCACCTTAGGGAACCAGATACAGAAGTCCTAAAGGGTTTTCCCTGCAGAGTCAGAAACCTTATGATAAAGGATTTCCAGCTGTTAGTTAATCTGGGCGCTATCCACAAAACATCCTCACAATTACAGCTACAAAAAGCCAGCTAGTCTGACAGTTTATCCCAGAAATAGTTACAATAATGAACAACCAAAAACGTTTCAGCCAGGTTGATTAATGCATGTTTACTGCAAATACACACTGCCATTTCAAGAAACTGCTAATTACAATCATAAAGCCAGGTCTGCACAAAGGGGGGCAGTGCAGTGTGATGGCTCATGTTCAAGACAACTTTTACTTATGTATCATCACTCTTATGCTGTTGTTGGGCTGCTGCAGGCAAAAAACCACAGAACTACAGGTTATCTTACTATGACCTTTTCCCCTCTTTCCCATACACCACAATAAAAAGCATTGCTGGTTCACAGTAGTACCTTTGGGTCACTGCAATGTCACTTCAGAGTACAAAG
The DNA here is from genome assembly GCF_019238085.1 of Lagopus leucura. Taxonomy (NCBI): domain Eukaryota; kingdom Metazoa; phylum Chordata; class Aves; order Galliformes; family Phasianidae; genus Lagopus; species Lagopus leucura. Next base: position 4,640,959 of record NW_024962255.1, on the reverse strand, counting down.
GTGCAGATGCACTGAAACAAGTACACCATCATGAAAAGATTAGTAGACAGTCACAAAAGCACAGTTGGCCCCACCTGCATAAACTTTCCAAAAGAGGCTAATTTTCCCTGGTGTTTTTTATTCAGTTACCAAAACAAAAAAACCCTAAGTAATCAGATGGAATTATACTCAAATACAAATTGGTCATGTGTGAGATAGATATATATATATATATATATATTATATATATATATATATATATCTATATATCTATATATATATATATAGATATACATATATATATATATGTATTTTTTTTTTAAATCAAAAGCATGCCTTCAGTTAATGGGGAAATTTACAGCCATGAGAGATATGCATTTTCCATGCAGAACAAAACAAAAGGAACTTCATCCTCTTAAATGCACAGCTCCCTTGGTTCCTCTCTGCTGCTGTCCCCTTCCCACTTCAGGCGCACCAGCTCTGCCCAGAAGGAAACTCCATCAGAGATCTCAGCCATCAAATTTGGATACATTCAGCTGAATTTGTGGGACGTCATTTTTCAGTTCTCTCATCAGGCCAAATGTAAGCATAGCCATGACAGTAGATTAGCTTCCTGCCAAACTTTCATTCTCTTGCAAAACCCAAGGGATTCTCAATTAACTGGCTGTAAGAACCAGTACAGCAGAACAACGATTTCACCCTGTCTTACTTAAGCAATAAAGATAAATCATTTTTATTTAAATTAGTCCAGAAATTTAGGCTAAGGATTATCCCTAACACAGTTGTTGTCAAACTGTATGCCAAATGTCAAAATGCATCTAAAGCCATCTGATATTACAGGGAATTACTTGAGAGCTGCATGTACCAGGAAAAGAATTTAGTCATAAATATTTTGTGAATCAGGAAGATTCAGAAAGATTTCTTACAGAACAAAAGAAAGAATCAGAGTAGGAAAATCAGTCAGTCACAACCAGCAATATATATTATAGAGAATATTAAGAATTCATATTGTGTTCAAGCTGATCCTTCAGTTTTAGGCAACAGCATTAGCAAATACAGTAACTGTAACAGCAAGATCAAACACCCCAAGCCAGACTAGTTCAGCATATAATCTCTCAGTCGTAGCTAATATCTACAGGCTGCTTTAGATTTAGCTTATGTTTTTCTTATAGTTTTGAAAAATTCCACCACAAAACTTGATCTATATTAGCAGTCTATACTAATGACTCCCTTTTCTATCAGAAAAACAGTTTTTCATTGTGAAGAAGTATAATGTTCTGTCTTAAATGAGATCTTTCCTAGAAAAAATGATTATGTTTCAATAAAGTAAACTTAGACTCATAATAACCAGGAACAGAGGGCTATATTTATTTATTTACAACTGTCTGTTGCTGGATAAGAGACCAATAAAAATATAAATAACCAGAAATTAATCCTCCTTTTATCTCATTCTCAGAGATTCTGCACCATAAAAACCTCCAATTTATAGTATTTAATTACTTCCTCCCAACAAATTTTAAACTTCTAAATGATTAATCCCTTCCCCCTTCTCCACAGTGTATCACCACAGTCACATCAGGAAGAGTTAAAAGACAGATCTGTAGGGAGCCAGGCCCTTCTGCCTATGGCATCCCTTCCCTACTTTTGAGTTATTCTGATTCCAGCACAGCATTGCATGCAGCTGAATCTGCATGGTTCCAAGTTACAGTATGTGACAGCATATATGATTTGATAAGGCACTCGTGAGCTAATGAAACTATTCTAGATCTGCATATACTAAAATATATGTATGATAAATAACTAAGTCCACAGATTCTCAAGCCGGTAAATCTTTAACACCTAGAAGATTCTGCTGTGTAATTCCATTAACTTTGTAATACTCACTGTCAGACATCTGTCTGTCACCCAATTTCAGTCCATCTCTTAGTGGAAAGCATTTCCCCAGCACACGTTGAGCTCTTGGTTAGAAAACAGTTTTAAGGAAATAACTCATTTTGATTATGCCAAGCCAACTCTGGGTATCCTTTCTCAGAATGCAGTGTTGATTACTATCAATTGGATGATGTTTTGAAGAAAACTATGTAAAGCAATACAAACTCTAAAAATGGCCTTAATGTTCTCAATTTGCAGAATAACTGGTACTAATGGGTCAGTAAAAATAGGTTTCTGCCATCTACATGGACCAAACGCAAGATTGCTTCAATAATTCATTAATTAGAGTTATTCTTAAAGACTTGCTTTTAGCACTCTACACACTAATCCCTGTGTTTGTTCCCACACAAGTGGCCTAGCTCACTACTCTGAAGACAAGTGATGAAACAAGAAATCTGAAAATAGGGAGACCCTTCAAGATGCAGGACAGGCTCAGGGTGGCCTGCAGCTGGGCTCATCCTACCCACAGAGCTGAGTAAGCAGCAAAGAAAGATGGCTATTATCTAAATACTGTATGGTGCTCTTAGCTGACACTTTTGCTGGTGAGTTTTCTAGAGAAGCACAACTTCGTCCATAGAGCTCAAACAATCTTTGATTGACAATAACACGCAGCCTTCTACAAGAATAGAAAACAAGGCAAATTTACTCTTCCATCGTTCACTGCTTGTGCAAGGAAGTTATTTCAGTGTGAAGAGTTGGAAGCAAATCTTTTGAAATGCAAGTCAAAATTAAGTGTTGATCCAAGTTGCAGAAACATTCGATGACCGAATTGTTCAGGATATCTAAATAAAAACACGAAGAGCTGATAATTTAGAAGTATAGGAGGCCTTTCAAAAACTCATATACAAACATCCCTTGTGCTTAGGAAAAGGAGTGATGGCCTCAACAGTTAGACCCATAGCAAAGTATTTTTATTTACAGAATCACAGAATTGTAGGGGTTGGAAGGGACCTCCAGAGATCATCGAGTCCAACCCCCCTGCCAAAGCAGGTTCCCTACACCAGGTCACACAGGTAGGCATCCAGGCAGGTCTTGAACATCTCCAGAGGAGACTCCACCACCTCCCTGGGCAGCCTGTTCCAGTGCTCCGTCACCTCACTGTGAAGAAGTTCTTGCGCACATTTGTGCAGAACTTCCTATGCTGCAGTTTCCAGCCGTTTCCCCTTGTCCTGTCTCCACTCACCACTGAAAAGAGTCTGGCCTCGCCATTCTGCCCCCCACACCTTAGATATTTATAGACCTGGATCAGGTCCCCTCTCAGTCTTCTTTTCTCAAGGCTGAACACACCCAGTTCACTCAGCCTTTCTTCATAGGAGAGATGCTCCAGGCTCTTCACCATCTACTTCAGCCACATTCAACTTCAAGATCAATTTAATCATAAAAAGAACTTCTCAATCTACCATGTTGGTATAATTTTAGCTACGTATATTGAAGTGCAATCTTTCATAATGTCAAGACTATATTGAGCTGCTGGAGACTTACAAGGCATCAAAACAGCCTCAAAAGAACAACCATTTTGCACAAGTCATTTGTTCAGCATCTTATTAATACATTGAGAGCTCTTCTCAGCAATATAAAATCCTGGTCTTTTGAGACCATTTGATACTGTAAGAAAAACGCTAGGAGAAAATTCCAAGAGTTACAATAAATAAAGCACTTATCGCATACCCGTAAGTGCAGAGGTCTTTCTGTTTTGTTATGCTCCAGTAATGGACGTAATGGTTTTATTTGCATAAAACCCAGATCCCATTATACTGTAGCTGCTGCTTTCTTACACTCTTAAAATAATACTAGCTTCCTGAACTATCATGTCTGGGGCTGTTTAAAAAAACCTACACAAGCATTTGTTAGGTTTTTATGAGGTGATTAATTTGCATATTTAGACAGGATACCAAAAAGTATTCAGAGTAAAAGACATTTCTGCCTGCAGATGTGAATTCATTGGACTGTCTGACTAAGGAAAGATATGCGTTCTTGCTGCTGTTAATACAAACCAACAGGCTTTCCCTAAATGACAGAAAAATTAAAATGAGTCACCTTCAAAAGGTAACACGCAGGAAAGTAACTGCAAGAAATCTTTCTTTTTCCTGAGGACAATTTTCATATGGTCTTATTATTATAAGCAAAAAATAATTTTCTTTTTAATCTTCTTTATTCATCTACTCACAGCACACTTCAGCCAAACACTGCTGGGAAATCTAGCTGAGCAATAGTAGGTGCTGGGGCTGGTGCATGTTATATCCTCATAAGGCCTACATTTCAAGACTGGAAGAAATATATCATTTACTGTCATATCCCTTATACACATTAAGTTAGTGTAGCATAAAGCATTAGAGACTATAAATCATATGGCAATTAAAGATTCTTTGAGAAGTTCCTCATCTTGTATCAAAAGACATCAAGTACATAAAGCACCCCATGAAAGCATCATCCTTTAAAGCCCGTATGTATTTGTGGCATCTTTTGCTAATCACACTCACACAGACTTTTCTGGAATGGTTTTAAAGTTGAAAGTACAAATCAGCAATACTACTGTATCTGACAATACTGTTAAATTTTAAGTCCTGTAGCACCTCACCTTATAGAGCTGAAGAAGGAAATATCTAACGAGACAGCCTAATGACAGCTCTTGCTCTGCTACCATTCAAAAAGCGCAGGGCAGGTCTTTGGCCAAAGATGACTTAACTCCATCATAATGCACTGCTGCAGAAAGGAAGAAACCTTACTGAAACCACTGAAATCTGGAGCAAGTTCAAAACATAAACTTCACTATAGCACTCTAGTAATAATAAAGCAGAAGATGAAAAGCTATTTTAAATCAGTATACTGATGAACGTACAGGCTACTATTACTGGGTATCCTCTTCTCACAGCACATAACATAGCACTACCCTCCCCAGTTCTTCAGCTATTTGCTGAAAAAGGCTGTCCTACAGCATACTAATTCTCTGGTTTTCCATAAAAATTCATAGGTAGCAGTAGATACAACCATGCTTTTTATATCATGCTATTGAACTTCATGGACTGAAATTTTTTATTACTGCTTACAAAAGTGAAGTTTTTTCAGGCTTTGGGTTTCAAACCGGACTCTAATTCAAATTATTTTTTAGCTAAGACTTCTGCCTGCAACATCTTTACTGTTTAGGATGTTGTTAAGAACTAGAGAAAATAGAGATTATGAGCCTCAGAGGAATGAAAGTGTTCACAGGAGCAAGCTGGACTGAGTAAACATGAAATTTAGTGTTCGCTGTCATAGACAGAGCTAAGGCTTTATCTGCCCTGTGAAAGTACTGAAGCAAACCTACAATAAAACTGAACAGTAGCAGAGATACAAGGACACCGCAGCTCTCATTGACTAGAGGTAACAAAATAAAGGGCAGTATCTCAAAGTCAATGCCTCTTACTGATAGGTCCTAAAATCTCAGGGCTCTTTTAGAGTCTGTGTGAAGTTATTTCAGGAAGCCTGAGGCTGCTTCCTGAGTAAGATATTCTAATTGCAGAAAGGCTAAAGCCTGCTGTCACAGTGGACACTGACATCTTGGCAAGAATTTTTGCCCAAGCAGAAGAACAGAGACAGCTTGTCCTGTGGTGAGGGCAGACAGGACGACAGGAGCTTTCCCTCTGCTCATGAGTTGCAGCCAGGGCCACTGTCACGGCTGAAGCAACAGAACTATATGTCAGAGGAATCTCAGAAACTGTATCAGTCTGTTGACTTCCCTGCGTCCTATTACACAGGAACAAGGTGCTGTTCTGTGGGCTGGGGTGCAGGTAGTGGCACTGTAGAAGCATACACCACTTTCTTAGGCATTTGCAGCAGCATTTTTTTGGTAGAAATTTAGTGAGATCACTGTCATACACAGCTGCAGCAACATTCTCCGCATCAAGCTAAAAACGAACACAAAACCCACCCTATGCGTCTGTGCACACTTCTTGCTCCTGAGCTCCAGTCCTTCTGAGCTTTCCCCTTCTCCAGGAAGATCAACCAGTGCTAAACATCCAACTTCCAGTTCTCTTTCCATACACTGAAATCCTAGAGGTGAAGAACCCTGTTAATCTTAGCACTGTTCCTTGTTACACATCGTATAAGTGGCAGATTTGTTCTGGCCAGACAGCAAGCACAGGGCCCTTGCTGCCTGATGCCCTGGTCCTGGTTTGAGGCAGAGTGGATGGCCCCTGATTTCACAGAGTACAGAGGCTGCCCACCTGCTTCAGCCACATTTGAAGAGTAGGGATGGGCCTTACCTTTACGGTGAGTCTTACACTTCTAATGCTTCAGAACATCATACATGAGCACCAGAAACTTACTGTTTGCTTGTGAGCTCTTCAGCTTCATGTTTTTCCTTACTAGGATTTCAAAATTAAATCATGGTACCAAGTCCCTGCTCAGTAGCATAGATAGTAATCACATGGGGAAAAAAATAAATAAATACAAAAACTTCCTGCCATGTTTTGAGCAAGAGGCAGAAGTTTTATATAAACTTACTCCTACACAAACCCCACTGAAAAAAATGTCATGTATTAACCTTGGTTTTCATGTCCGTTGAGTTTACATTATGTTTGCAGCAGACTTTGATTTGCTTAGTTTGGTAATGTTATTACTTCTCATTGAAGCAGTGATCCTAATACACGTCTAATCCCCAAGTCCAGTTCTTCAGCCCAGCAACATCATTGTTGTCTGAAATTGGGTTCAAGCCACTGTATAGTCAGTTTTAAGCTTGGAAACAGTAACAGGAAGACTTTGGGCAATGAATATGTGCCTAGCTCCTATAGCGAAGTCAAAATAAGAGCTTAGGTATGTTTTTCCCAATTTTATTTCAGTAATCAGACTCTTTGGCTTTTCCCAAGCCACTGAACACAAATGTGGCCCCAGTGAAAGATGGAACTCCTTGGAGATGACAACACAGGTCTTCTCTAGCTGTTTCAGCAGTGGAGGCTATGTCTATACTGAATACAGCCCGCTGATACATACAGAAATTTCCATAAATAACTTATCAGGAAATTGGCCAATGACTACTTACAGGAACTAAAAATTTACTGGTATGTTAGAACCACTGGAAGGAACTACTTCCATTTGAAAATTGGCTCTAATGAGAGAGAAATAAGCACAACACAGCAGTCTTTCAAATCTCAGTAAGTATAAGTGCACATGCATATATAATCAAAGTTACCACAGTTGTTTAGACAAAGATGACAAAATTCTAGCCCTTCAGTCACCCTTTCTTTTAACTAACGTTGTTAGTTATTGCTTATACACATCAAGGAAGATGAAGATATAAATCCTAACTTCTTTCAGTAGCCACCACGTAGCAAAGGTCATGTAAACCATTATACGCTCTTTAGAGTCAAAACCTTGACAGACTCTCTGAGAGTTTCCCATTACCAATCTTGTTCAACTGGCATTTTTCAAGTATTGCCCTTGTAAGTATATTTCTTTATCAACAGCAACATAGACGTTAAGGCTGGTGCTGATAGCTTATACCAGACCATTTACAAAGAGATTAAAAGTGCATTAAATTATTCCCTTTCTTGTACAGCCTAGTCAAAGTATACTGCAATTACTACAACTGTTTACTTCTCAAAAGAGGAATGAGTAAGAGGAAATCAGATTGGCTCTATTTCTTCCTTTGCTCTTTTTTCAGTATTTCTATGATTTATTAGCATACCATTCTTTTGCTATTTTTTCCCCATGGTGAGAAAATAGGTGTCCATAAACACTCTATCAAATTCCCAGACTTGAGTTATGTCTAGCAAAGAGCAATTACAGATCGAAATACTGCCCCTTGCATTAAGTGAAATTTAGTCTACCTACCCTTTTACTTATCAATAGTCACACAATTGAATCAGTTGAGCATTCTCTCTAACCCCATGTGCAAAAACACTCCAAAACAAAAACATAGATATTTGTCAACCATAATGCTCCTTACACCTTAAATTTCAAGTATTTTTTCTTCCTTGCTTACTGCTTATCACTAAGCACATCCAGTTACATACAATCTTTTTTTTCTCCCATCTAAGAGATGCTCTGTTCCTGCTGTTGCTGCCTACCCCTCTCCATTCCTAATGCTGCGATCATTTCCATGGCAACTAATTTGGATGTCACAAATAGAAAGCATGCAGGTTCAGGAGGTGAAAATGAGCCACACCGAGACAAACCATGAGTCTGATAAAAATCACATAGCCGTGCACCAGCAAATGCTGGAAAAAAAACAACCAATCTTGTCAGTTTAAATCAAGTACTTGTTACATCATCAATTAAGTTCGCCATAATATGGGGTAGTATTTTGTCAGCTGAACCGTGCTGTAGGCAGTGCAGCTACAATGTGAAACATATTGCATATGGAGCTCTCTTCCCACTGCAGGTTTAAATGAACAGAGAAAAACTCCCCCTAAAAATCAACAATGTTGAAGGAAACACACAGAAATATCCAGAAGCCTTGAAGATATTCAAAACTTGGTACAGAACAGGCATCTTTTTGTTTACTCTACTTTTCAGATATGTGATCTATGCTGATATCTCCCTGCCTTAAGGAGATAATGCATTATTTCACTCTGGGTCTATATTGCACTGTGGTCACTGAACTGTGCACTACTCTAATATATATATGTATTTTTTTTTTTGGAGTGAAGGCCAGGAAGCATCACCAAGAATTCAAGCTGCATGTGATCACATCTCCAAAGTGATCCCATGCTCTTGGAAAACTCGTCAAGTTGAGCAGTTCAGTGCTCCATTTTATAAGAATGAATTCACAGAAACAAATTAAGCCTTAACCTTGCAGCCAGAAGGGAACTGAAGAAGAAATTACACTTTGCTGTTAACAAAAGTACTGCTGGTGTAGCGAACAGGAATATATGCTTGATGGAAGCTCAAGGATTCTTCAGATTTAAAGATTTTACTACAAATCACAAATAACAGCTAGAACTGCAATGGTTCATAAGAGAAATCTTCTGCATCTTTCTTCTGCAGCAGACAGCTCAGAAATGCCTTCCCAGTGGTTTAACATGGCTAAGTCACTCCTACAGCATGAAGCTGGCATATTTAATTATCCACAGAACATGCTTTTGGCATACAGCCTAATTAGGCACTTGTGGACCACTTACCATGAGATTATTTTGAATCACAGAATCAGTTGGGAAAAAGCCTGGGTAGATAAGAGATTATGATTGACCAGAATCAGCATGAGAGAACTAAACCCTGAATTAGTCATACGAACCTAATTCCTAAGATTTGTGGCTTCCTAAATTTATTATTAGATCAACATTCATTTACCGCAACCCATAAGAGTCAATCTAAGCAGGATACAAGAACTGAAGGGGAAGCCAGAAAACATTAAGTTCTGCTGCAGTTTGTCTTCTTGTTCCTGCTTGCCCACTGACAGCTGAGGAAGGAGAGCTAAATGCACAGGCTTTCTGTATTAAATCTGCACATTTGTTTGGTGTGACAGTGTGCCAAGAGGAAAAACACTAATCCAACAATGAAAAAGAGAAGAAGCGGCCAGGAAGACCAAATGCCTCCAGGTGCACATCTGCTCTGGAGCACACAGGCCCACTTAGGGCTGGGCTGAGTGAACATCATACTGCTAAAAAAAAAAACACAACAGAAACAAGAAATCCCCTGAAGAAACTAAAAACAGAACAAGATGCACAACTCAAAGTCCAAGCCAACCAAAACAAAAATCCAACTTGTTTCATTCGACTCAGCTAAGTCATCTCTAATATGGAAACTTCAGAAATCAGTATAGTCTGAATCCAAATCCAGTATTAATTTCTTGAGGCCAAGGAGAACACTGTGTCATAAAGGCACAGAGGGTTGCACTGTGCTCTGAGAGAAGCATTTCCCAGCTCTTACCACCAAAATGTGTTTTGCTCTGCTGTAATTTCCCTCACAAACCTGACATATGAGAAAGCTGCCACTTGGCACAAGAGCAGCAATGACATCAGGACACAGCATTTGACAGAACACATCACCAAAGTGAATCCATTTAACTCCAAATCTAACAGCTCGTTTAAAAGCATCTAATAAAAGGCTGAAAGGAAGTTAATTGAGAATCAGGGAGAGGAGGATTTGTCATCTCAAATTTGAAAAACGTCTAGAGGAATATATTAACTTCTCATTTTGTATCAGACTTAGGAGCCTAATTTTCATTGTGGCACGGTGGAAGAATATGCTGACACAAACAAAAGCAGTGTAAACTCACAGAAACATCACGTCTATTTAAAGCATAACATGTAAACTAGAGAGCAAGGGAACATGCTCTATGGGAAGTGCAGGCACCACACACATTTAAATACAGCAGCAATTAACGCCTAGGAACGGAAAAGAAAAACAAGTCTGGCAGCAAACTGATTCACTCAGTACTGAGAAGGAAGACAGCAAGTCTTTAATCTCCAAGTAGCTATGACTAAAACTCGTTATCTGACTTCATTCGTAAAGGAATGGAAAAATTTTCATCTTGTTCCTCTTAGTGAAAGCACCAGATCAGAGAGCAGCAAAACAACATCTTTAAACAGTTCACTTCCAAAGCTTGAGCTGAAATAAATTGGCAGAGTATTTCAGCTAATGGAAGAACTGGTTTTAAAATATTTTATTTCAGAAACATTTTAAATATAATTAAATGTTAAATTAATAGCACATTAAAGAATTTTAACTTGAGCTATTGAAGTAATGAAGCATCTGGAAGAAAATAACTGCTAAAACCTGCTGCAATGAATGAAAACTTAAACCAAGAAGAGGCCAGAGGCCATCCTGCAAGTTTGGCCTTCAGTTTCACTAAAAAGCTATTTTTTGAATTACTGGTTTTCAAATAAGGGTGTTTTGGGCTTTGTTTTTAAATTCTGATTGTCTGTAAATTAAAAAAAAAAAAAAAAATCTGGGGAAAGTTAGAATCCAAAGTAATAACTTTTTTTTTTTTTTTTCCAAGTACAAGGCCTAGTAAAGGCTAATTTGTTTGCATCTGCTGCAAAGGACTATAGTATTGATGACATTTTGAAACTGGGACATCACCACAGCGTTATAGTTTCATAGCTGAGAAACCTCCCTTACCCACTATTCTGTCATCTCTCTAATTGTCATCCTGGACAATGTCATCTAAGTAAATAAAGGCATAAATGATTACGAATTCACGGTTGCTTCTTATGTATGAAATTGATGTACAATTAAACTCTGATAATAATTTTAATATTAACTCCTCAGTATGTTTCAGGAGACCATAAAACCATTGTTTGCTTAATGGATTTCTCCAACACCTTTGAACTTTTGCCACTGACACGCACCATCTCAGGGAAGTCTCAAAGGCTTGTTTTGACTGCCTGGCTGATCATGCTGTCTTTCAGTTTTCAATTCAAGACAGTCTTAATGATTTTGATGAGCTGTCCCCAAGTAACAGATATAACCCATCTTACATTCTCTTCACATCACATATTTGAAAAAGAAAAAAAGAAAAGAAAAACAACTGAAAAGACAGTAACCAAAGAGAGCAGCTTCCCTGTAGTCTTCCATTTCAGCATGTTTCTGAATGTTGGAAGGCATGTGTATTCTGTCCCCTATACACATACCTTGCAGAAGCCTGGTAAGACCATCCCCTTTCATCTACACTGGTTGCTCACAAAGTAATGCCTCCTATTTATTTCCATAGAAACTACAACAGGTACAAAGAGTACAATAACATTACTTGCTAGAACAAATTCTCAGCTACAAAACACTGTTTTCAACATAGTCACCATCATCGACAATGCGTTTTTACCAGCAATAAACACAAGCCTCCATGCCACGCTCTCCAAAACATGCACCAGCAGAGGTGACCCACCGTCATCCATCACTGCTGAAATGCACCACCCACCACCTCACTGTGATCAAATCTACTTTTCCATAAATGTTCAGCAAACATTGATGACTGCCAATCGGTCACTTTTTCTGCATGGACAAACTCAATTCCACACCTTTGCTTCATATGCACTTCCATGTCAGACACGATTCTGTTAGACTGCCCCTCCGCTGCCATCTGTCATACAGTAACAAAACAAAAGGGAATATTGTCAGGAAGATTTAACTTCTACTGCAATACCACTAACATCTACCTCTGATGTTGTGGGTCTACGTAAGATAATAAAAAGTATTACTTTCAGAGCAGCCCTTGTAGATCACGCTGACAACTCTCCAGCTCAAAGTATTTTCTTCTAAGTTTAATTCCATTTCAGGGCACTTCCTCTCAGCAAGTCTCCTTGCTTTTGAGGTCACATAAATTATGTTCAATTTCTATTTAAAGACAGATATGGCGTCTTTTCCCATTTAATTAATAAATTTGTGTACAGGCTATTGTATGTATTTTTTTTCCTTTAGCTCACGGATTATTTTCCCTGTAGAGAGCTTGAGCACTGCAGATGTGAAGACAGCACATAAAGCACAGGCCTCCTTAGTATTGCTCTTAATTCTGTGTATTTGTTCTAATGAGTATGACGTTTTGCAAGGCGTAGGAAACAACTTGATTGGTACATAGCCTAATTGCACATCTATATTCTGCTGTCTGGGAAATCTTGGTTTTGCATCTAACCCTTTGTTCATCTCCTTTGAGTCATTATATCCCATACTCTGAACCAAACGCACAAAAGCCCTAGTTGTAACCATACTCTGCTTTTTCTTCTGGTTGTGTCTGTGACCTCAACAGCAGTGAAAATAACCTCTAGTATTAACATAAATTATTTGTACTCTGTGTGCTTAAAATAGCCTCTTGACCAGTCAATAAATCATACCTGACAGAAGAAAAATTAAACTTAGAAGAAACCTGTGGAAATATCACACCTTCCTCTTTAAAGGCAGACAGTGTGCCAGGTTCAGTTTGAGGCTTCCAAGTAGGGCAGTTAATACGTAAAACCAGAGTGGCTGAGCCAAGTGAAAGGTCAGATGTCCTTGAAAGATTATGATGAAAGAGGATGAGGAAAAAAAAAGGGGGGGGGGGGGGGGAAAGCCAGGTCAAATCCAGCAAAATATCACTGGAAAACAGCATGCAGTGCAGTGTGTAGAAGCCAAAGCCTGACAGCAGGCACAGCGCAGTCTAAGCAGCGCAAGGCAGGGGGCCATCCTGGCTGTTGCATTCTGAGACTTACTTTGGGAAATTTCAGCATAGCAGAAATAGATTTGCTTTTAGATTTACTTTGATCTAATTAAAAAACAGCTTAAGAACAACTCCAGTGGCCTTGAGCAATCATAGTTCCACAAGCTAGGGGAGTGTAATACCATCTCACACTAGATCCTTTAATGAGACTGTTATAGCCTCTCCTGAATGAACAGGTGGAACAGACCATTTCAGCTTTTGAAATAGGCCAAGTTCTTCAGCTGATGCCTTAAATGTATTGCAGAGTAAATATTATCACATCAGGAGTCAGTGGACAGTCTTATGAGAGGTCTACACTGTCCATCTAGAAAGAAAGATTCATCACTGATCGTTGTTGGTAATTTCTCTGAAAAGGCTGTTGCAAAGACACAGTTTTTAGCTACTTGATAGCTTGATGAAGACAGTGCTTTGGCTGAGCTCCCAGCTACTTGCTGTCCTGCAAAGTCTTAAGATGTACTACCATTTGATCGGCACTGGACAAAGGGTGGCTTCTCCCAGAAGGTAAGTTATAAGCTGGCACTCCAAGATGGAACAAGATGGGAAAAAAAAGAAAAGCGCTAAGCTACTCAAAAGGCATAAAAATTATAGAACAAGCCAAAACAGAGCAAAGGGGCACAAACTGATTTCCCAGAAGCCCTAAAGCAAGGCCTGGAGACTTGTCAGAAAGTTAAAGCATGATCTGTAAATGACAAATTTATTCAAAAGTGAAACAGTTGTGTGTAAGCAATTACAAACAACACCTGTTTTGAAACCAGGTATGAGTTTTTCTTATTGAGAATGAACCAAAAAAATCAACTAATCATCCAATCAAAAAGCTCACAAGATAGTTTCTATTTCAAATCAGATGATGAGCCAATAAACAGATATGCATGTGGCATTTATAGCTCCATGTTTATTTACACATTGTAACACAGCACTTAAAATAGCAGTTACCACAAAATACATAAAAGCAGAAAAATTTTCCAGGTTCAAATACATGAATCTCGCAACCAAAACATAATTTTTTTCCCTAGAAATATGAAAAACTTGTATAAAAATATTTCACACTCTTCCATACATCTTTTTCTATATTTATTTTACTTTCACTTCTATATCTATTAGCATACTGTCTGTTCTACTATGTTATCTTCTATACTCAGGTACATGCTCCCAAATTCAATTTACCTGAAGAGCTGTAGTTCATCTTTCTTTAATATAAAGGCAAAATATTTATTTTTTTAATCTAAAGACATCACTAACTCTTCTCAAAACATACACATTAAGCAGAGGTTTCTTATCACAGAATAGTAAGGAAAGATTGTTCTATTAAGAGCATGATAGCCCTTCAATGCTATAAGCCCAAGCAGTATTTTAGTTAAGTATTGCCTCATGGAAGATCCCTGACCAGCTCTGTAGAAGATAACTTAGCTTCTGCTGAAGTTTTCATTCTAGGCACAACAGTGGGAAGCTCCATATCTTCGTTTGATTTCACAGACTCCTTAGTGCTACAGTCCTGATTTTTCATGGCTTTTTCTGTTTTGTTTTGGTGTGGAGAATTATTTCATCCCTCTTTTTCATTGCATCAGAGGCAACTTCTCCATGAGCTTGATGACATACAAGTCAATTAAGAAATCTAGGCTGGTATTACACTCAAAGTACAGTAGTTTGGGTTAACGTGATGTTTCTCTCCTAACAATAGATACTCCCACTCATCTCCAGATGCCCTTAATGCACTGCATGAAAGTTTACTTGGGAAAGGAGGAAAAGCCTTTAGCCGAACACATGAGCATGAAAAGTCTTTCTGTCTTGTTGTGTTTGATATTCAGGAGCAGTAGGCAGATTTCTGCACCCTCCTAGAGAAAGATGCAAACTGCAATTAGATCTTGCACTTGCATTGTGGATCCCTTAGCTTATCAGACAGATGTCTGTTCTTGTTTGGCATCTGATGCCATTTTGTTGTTATCTGCCAGAAGGTTTTTGAATGGTGAAGGAGCAACCAGTTCAAGGTTTATCACTGCCTGAACACTGGCTGTTAGTCATAAAGTCAGCAAACACATCTATCCCACAAGTCCAACCACTTAAATGGATTGATGAAGGGTTATACGCAACAGAAGTAATTTCAGGCACTGTTCTGAACCCTACCTGTGCTACCGTTGCAATATTCCCATGTCAAATTCCTTACTAGAAAGTGTTACAACACTTGGGAACTAGGGAGACTTCTTCCTACATACTCTGGTCACAACTTAGCCAAACAAGATGCTAAGTGTAATCCTGGCAATAAACATTGCTAAGCACAAGCAGTTACTCAGGGGCACGCACCGTGTATGAGTATTATCTATCTCCTGCACATCTGCTCCTACATTAATTCATCATCACGATCCCTTTGTCTCAAAGTATGCGTGGTTTGGAGATGACCTCTCCCAAAACACACTACCAACAGTAGTCAAGAGCCACATGCAATTTTCTTTGACAGAATAGGCTGAGTCACAAGTTGCAAAGCCCTCCCAAACTGTAACAATGCCTGCTCTACCTTGCTTAATTCCCTAGATGCCTAAAATTTGCTGTGTAATTCCTTCTTCAGCTTTCATGTTCCCCATATGCAGTCTCTAAAGCAAGTAACAAGCAATTTCAGACCTTGCTGAAAAGACAGAGCAGTGACATGGACGGCCTCTGTGGGCTGCAGCTGGTAAGTGTTCCAAGACTGCTGGGGGAGAGACAACAGCCCTGCAACGAACTTGGAAATGATCCACATGGGGCTGCTGTTCCCCATGCACCACCAGGTTGTGTGTCCCTCCTGAGGTCCTACAGTAGAGAATTCTACCCAACATTCCATAGAATAATAGAGATACAAGGATATGGATATACACCAAGGACTCCTGAAAAAGGACCATATGACTAGAGACTAGAAATAGAGATTATACATCCCACTATGTGAGTACGGATCAAGGACAATTTGGGGAGGAAGGATGCACAATGTCAAATAGCACTGCTAATCTGAAGGTTCTTCTCCTTTCTGACTTCTCTGTCTATTTTTATATACCTATTTCTATTAGCTAGTGAGCTCACAGCACAGTTCATATAAAACTCGTGTGGCTTGCAAGCAAGGACACAGTGCCTGCTGCTTCATGTAAACTGAAGGTCAATCTGCACTGAGGTGAAGCAGTGTGACACTGTTAACACACGGTATTTTTTAATTTTACCCTTAAGAGCACAACCAAAAAGACCCCACAAGCATCAAAATCAGTTACAGTATATGAAAATTTCTAAAAATCCTTCATAATCTGCTTTCCCTTTTTTTTCCCTTCAGCAAGGAAAAAAAAAAAAAAAAAAAAAAAATCAATAAATTACTGTCTCAGAATTAAAGAGACAAAGTACACTAAATCAGAGCAGGTGAGGAAAAAGAAGCAGAATAGTAGAATTAACTGAGAGCTTGCTGTCAACAGTAAATATGAAGTTTCATTCTGAATTTAGCATAGGCAGCTGAACAGGACATTGTAGGAACTGTTGACAGCCCCAGAGCATCCTACCAATGAACCATACCATACTGATGCTATTCCCTTATTACACTCACTGATTCGGGACAATTTGGCCCAGTGACAACATGAAAGTATGTGGTCCACACCTGGGTAGTAGCCTCTTATGCTTGTTTCTCCAAATGAAAGTAAACATGTACCAAAATCTCTTTGAAACAAACTAGTAGGAGGGAACTTGAAGACAAGCAGGGAGTGATGTGCAAAACTGCACTGCTGTTCAGGAACAAAGCACAGAGGCAGTGCCTCAGGCTGAACAAGCATGTAGTCTGAACACACCTGAGAAGTTCATACAAAGCCCACTATAGTTCCAGAGCTCTGTCTGCCAGCATCTTGTGTGTTCTGCAGCCACAGCCTGCTTTCCCTGAAATGTCACAGCACATTGGGATATTCTGGCCAACCCTTCGTTCTTATCTCTTGAACAACACAACAGAGATAGAAGCTTCACAGCCCCTGATGCTCTCTCTTTCCTCCCTATGCTTTTGTTAATAACACTAATCTTACAGGACAAGGTATCCGTTCTCAAGCTGTTGTTTCTAACTGATGTAGCATGGCATGACTTCAGCAGCTCTGGCACAGGTCACCATGCATTGCAAAACTGCTAGAGCAACCATGGGGTGGCCTGACTGAGGGAAACAAGGGCTGGAAATGATTTCACAGCAGGTACACAGCTACTCTGCCACTAATGTAACACATACCCCTATTCAAGTCATTTGGGGATCCAACTGACTGCTGAAGCAATGGAAGCTCGCTGAGATGGATAACAGCCATATAAATCACCTCACAATTTCAACACCAGTCCTACCCAGTCATTTACAGTTACTCTGTTTCCCATTATTTACCTTAAATGAGCAGCTGAGCACTGAGCCACTGAGTGTGGCTTCCAAGATGAAAATACAAAGGAGAAGCACAAAGGGAAGCAGCAGCCTCGTTGAGGCCCTCACCCTCCAGAGTCACAACGGTCAATACCTTGCTTATTATGGGCTGCGTATTATCAACAGAAGTAACAAATCCTCAATCAGACTTGAAAGACTGGGAAACAACCTTGCTGAAGGATCAATGGCCTGTACTCCTGGCTCCGAAAGGGAAATACTTGCATATAATTCAATGATGAAATAGCAAAAAGACATCTGACATAGTAAAGTAAGAAGGAAAACAAAGTATTTGAAGAGAAGTGACAATCTGTTGCTGTATTTCATTTTCAGTTCACTCAATTTTTTACCTATCTGTTCACAAATGTTTGATATAAATGACATAATACACACTGCACTATGACATCTTTTTCTACTAGCTCTTCCATTAGCAACATCTGTATGATTCTTGTCAAGCTCTGATTCACAGTGACACCAAAACATACCCTTGGGAAAATCATACTCCTTATGCTAACCAATCACATCAAAGTATTGAATAATCTATCTAGAGCAGTTGGTCAGAAGCACTCTTTTGGACATTAAGGTAATACTAAGTGTCGAATCAGTTATGTCTTACGGCCTCCCTCTGGCACAGAGGCCATCCTCGGAACAAGTTGTGAGTACAGTTAAAGAAGCAGAAGTGACAGAGTCATACGGTTCTATAATTAACATATTTCCCTAAAATCTGAATTGGAATTCAACCATTCTATACTCATGTCACCTTTGCTACCTCAACACAGCCTAGAGTAACAACATATCCATTTCTAACAGTGTCTGTCAGCTCTCATTATTCAGACTCAGAAGAACCTGCTGGCTTCCTGCAGCCTTACCTCAAACCAAGAATATGATGCCCTTCTAAAGGACAGGATCAAGTCATAGTAACTGCAGTTTGAAGACTTTCTTGCCCCTTAGCATTTTGCTGTAAAAATGAGTCTATGAGAATTAAGAAGCTTAACTGAAAACATTTCTGAGGTCCTCTAATACGTGGAAGCAAAAATAAAGAAAGCGTTTCTAGATTATGAATATGATGCCAGTGACAGATTCAAGTTTCAGATGCAGTAATGCCTATGATTTAGAGCCTATTGCAGCAGTACAGCTGCACAAAAGCCAGCAAGATTTGGAAAGACAGTCTTCATTCTGCAGGCTCTGAAGCCCAAGCTGAAAGAAAACTGTCCCTAGGACACAATGACAGTCAGTGGTGAAAATCAGATTAAAATTGAGCATCTCAGTCAGTGCCCAGCTTAGTCAACCACTTTGTCAGAAAAACACATGAGACTGCTTCACCAAATCTGTACAGCGGGACCGGCTGATTCAACATAGAAGCCTTTGCTTTGGGGATAATTGCAGAATTGCTTTGTTTTGTCTTCCTATGTAAATCTGCCATATGGGCCTCTGTTACGGTAATGAGAGAAAAAGTTGAGTTTGATAATTCTTAGTTTTAGAAAGAGATTAAAGTCTGGCAGCTGGCAAGTATGAAGCAAAGAAATTCAATCTAGCATGCCCAGCTGCACTGTGGAAGTAGGATGAGCCAAAACAGACACTCTGCAGGCAGGGAAAGCTTGCACAAGAATTGCCAGAAGTGCTCAGGTACAGAATGACACATAAGATTAAGGAAAAAGAACAGAAAAATTAAAGAGGCCTTTTCAAAAGGTAGAAAAAGGCTGAGATACGAAGATAGCAGTAATGGCTCACATAAAGAAAATGAGGAGACATAAAAGAAGATCATCTTTGTAACTACGGATAGTCATTAGAAGTTTGCTAGCATGAGAGAACACCCCGCAGTTCTGCTCCCCAACCAATCTCCATAACAGTATACCCTGTGCAGTGCTCGGTGTAACTTTGAGTGGAGATATTTAAGAGTTCCAGAAAGGATGCAAGATTTCTGCAAGTAAAGATCCAACCAATCAGCAGGTAGTAAAGGTGGAAGGTCAATTTTGAGGACGATATTAAAAATGGAAGACATACAAGATTTAGGATTGCCATGATAATAGTATAATACCTTTTTTAATACATGTACGTGAAGGATATGTATATACACATGTATACATGTAATATATTAAATGCATACACACACATATAAACGTACTAAGTGTTCTTGCTTCAGTTTATTCTATAATCATACAGACCCAACTCCCATGTAGTCAATTCTAAATTACGGTACACTGGATAAAGTAAAATTAGATCTTTACCCTTGGAATAATTAGCTAAATCCTGCATTCACTTAAGCTGGGCCACAGTATGCAAATGTAGAACAACACCACAGTGCCCCACAGACAACAATGTACTATCAGAAAACAGTAGTTCTTAGTCCATTGCCAACCAAACTGGTTATTAAATTATAATTGAAACAGAGCAAGAGCTTCTAACCACAGGTAGAACACAGTGTGGAACAATCATCAATATTACTATAAATCAAGATAGCCAGCTAAGTGGGTAGACTATTTTTTTCCAAATGCTGTAAAGCTATGGAAGAACCTATACGAAGATTTTTTTCTTACATATTTCTTAGTTGTTAACTGGGAATTTATATTCTACTCTGTTTTTACAACAACTAAGACAACACTCAGTGCCATATAGCTTGGGTAGCAGACACTCTTATGCTTTAAGAGTTCCAGACAGTGAAAAGTACAAAGCCGGGGGTCAACCTCCCAGGAAATCAGGCCTATAAAACCTATTGCTACTTTAAAAAACAGAAAATTATTTAAAATTAATTTACATAAAAATGAAATGATTGCTGGAACTGGAAATGTGGAAAGTACCTCAGAGAAGGCTGCTCTGAGAACGTTCATGCTCACACTCAAACTTTCAGATGAATCTTGCCATCCAGAAACAGCAAGATAAGTAAAGTGTGCGTGTACCAAATGCATACATGAACTCACTAACACTTAACTATATACAGTTATATACATGGTATATCCCACATTCATAAAGAGAGATGTCAGAAATGTAGTACGAAAAATACAGAAGTCATTCCCCTCCCGCCTTCACTTTTTCAAAGTAAGTCTCTTTAAAAAATATATATGTAACATACACTGATGCATTTGCAGCAGTTACTGTTGACAGAATTTGTCCCTCACTTCTTTCTTTTAAGTCATTCCTGAGACTGTTTCTAATGGTATGCTTCACTGAATTTCACTTCGAGGTGTAATAACAGCTTTCCATCTACGATCCAAATTGTAAACTTTTTGCCCAAACGGAAAACAGAATTTTAGGCAATGAAAAGTTAAGGCAACAGTACATTCTAGCCTCAACCAGCCATATAAATCACAGAATCACAGAATCACCCGGGTTGGAAGGGACCACAAGGATCATGTAGTTCCAACCCCCCTGCCTAGCAGGGCCACCAAACATACACATTCAGATCAGGTTGCCCAGGACCCCATCCTACCTGGCCTTAAACACGTCCAAGGACGGGGCATCCACAACCTCCCTGGGCAGCCCGTTCCAGGGCCTAACCACTCTCCTAATAAAGAACTTCCCCCTAACATCCAACCTAAATCTTCCCTCCTTCAACTTAAAACCATTTCCCCTAGTCCTGCTGTTATCAGCCCTTTTGAAGAGTTTACTCCCCTCCTGGGTGTAGGTTCCCTTAAAAGCCAGGACAAGCGAGAAAAGAAGTCCTCGGCTGTGCACTATATGCGGGATCCAGAACCTCTGGTATTTTACCCAGCTCATGAAGTTAGGCAAAAAATGATTCTTACCTCATGTGGGTTGTCCAGAAAGAAAAAAATAGCTCCTTCCTGATTTCAATAAACTCCAGGTCCCTTAAAGGAACTGGACATTTGGTTGAAACCAAGAAATTTCTTGTCCTCTGGAACTCCTTCAGGACCAGTAAGGTTGAGTATTGCTCCTCGCCCTAGAATAAGCCTTGTCCTGAAACGTGTGTTTTTCTTTAGGGAATCTGATACCTATTAAGGCACACACATAAAAGCTTAATGAGTAATACATCTCTAAAATCAACTAACGAATGTATCTAATTTTAGTCACTAGGCTGACAAAGCGAGCTGAAAAGTTTCTTTGATGAAATTATCAGTAATTGTTCTATCTACCGCTCTTTGTGGATGTGCTTCACTTTGTTGCAGAATAATCCATTATATTTACGGGAAGAAAGGACTGGTTCATTAAACAGCTAAGGAGGTGACAGTAATGAGTTGGATCTTCTTGCCTGTTAAACTGATCCACAGAAAATACTGTTGTCAAATCAAAATAGCAATTATAAAAGGAGAGCAATGAATGAGAGGAAATGCTAAGAACTCTAACGGCCTTCCAGAACAAAGCAACATTCTGCTTCTCTTAAACACTGGCCTAAGAATGATCCCCTCAGGCTTAGTTGCCATTGGATTCTAATTTATCTGCTTGCAAGTAAAACCCCAAAAGAACAAAAGAATATTCTATTCTTGGGATGCACTTGTTGGAATTTAAACTGTTTCTCTATGAATATCTATTCACTTAAAAATCATAAAGAAAAAGAAAGCCACCATCTGAAAACTCTGTAAAATGTAGGTGAAGGTATTTCTCAAGACAAGTGAATTTGCTCAATCCAGTCTTTGAAGACAAAGCTTTCTCACTTTAGGAACTGTACCGGTTTGTGGGAAACATTCAAGTGCAAGCAGAAAAGAAGCAAAATCAATCTTGATGACACTCCTGAAATACAAGCCTCTGGCTATAATCCAGTGCTCCAGCACTCCACCACTGACATGCCACTCTGCACTGTTCTGCAACTATTCAGACACAGTTGTTGTATAGATGAAGACATGGTCACAAAGAACCTGCTACCTTGTTGTAATGCTATAATGGGATGATAACAGCAAGGTAGCAAAGTCTTTGGCTGCAGCAAATGAGAACAAGACCAAAAGAAATCAATAAAAAAAACTGCTTACCTTTGGAAGGCCTCAAGTAGGCACGGATCTCCAGCAAAAAACCCTCACCTACCCTGCCAACCCTTAAATGAGGTCTGTAAGGGGTGGATCCTGGCTCCAGTCCTTCTACTCACTCAGCTGCATTGCGTGCAGCTGAGTTCCCATGGGTTGGCCCTGCCTTCCCACCAGGTGCTCCATCACTGCTCCAGGCCATGATTTAGCATTTCCACTACACTTGTCTCATAATCACGAGAAACACATGAAATGATATTAGTCAGAGGGCTCAAAGAGTTTTCCCTAGGTATTTGATTTTGGAAGCACTGGTAGCAATTTCTCTGCAGGACCCCCTCTTCTGTTTGCTCTCTGTCAGCAGCAGCTGGGGAATTCTCTCCTGCATGCTGTGCTGCAATGTGTGTGAACAAACCACCTATTTCCCCAAAAATAAGTGTTCCAAAGTAAACTGCACTGGTAAACTGCTGGGTTCACGACCATGAAGTAGCACGTGACATGTAACTTTTGTAAACTGGTGTACAATACAGTCCCAGCAATTAGATTTTAGGCATAGACCGTATCTTCTACCCTCAGAACTTTGCTCAGTTGCTCAGTTCAGACCCAAAACGGTCCATACAAAATTGCAGTTGTCGTAACCTCTCAAAACTTCCAGTATTACATTTGCTTCTAAAAAGTTGAAAAACTTAAACTTTTTTTTTTTTTTTTTTTTTTTTTTTTGTGGCAATGTAAAGCTTACAAGGATCTGGTGACTTCATTTTCTTTCAGGAGAGTTGCCAAGCACCTGTATTTGATTTGCTCCCAAACACAGTGGAAGCAGCAGAACAGGAGTTCGTCTTCAGACTTACACATTTCATCTTCCAGTCCTTCCGATCATATTCAAGTGCAATGTGTAAATGAAAACGTTTGTTTAAGCGCCTTTCTTAAGAAAGATGAAATTAAAAATTTTCACTCAAAAAGACACAAAGCCTCTAATCCTCTCCACTAACCCAGTGTTAGAATAAAGCTTAGTTAAACAAATGCAGTAATTTTCTTAATCAGTCAGCACTTCAGAAAGACAGATGCTTCTGTTTATGTCAGTCTGTTATCAAGTCCTTTGGTGTCTGAATAATCCTTACACCTATCCTGAAACTCCATTAACATACATTTCTTCCACATTGTTCTGCCTTCCGTGACAGATAGTGCAAGTATGTTTTGTTTGGTTGGTTTGCTTATCCATTTTGGCCTTGAAAATCACAGTATTCTGTGCATTTCCTGTATCTTTTTATTCATCAAAAATTAGGAATAATTACACTACATTTGAAAATCAGAAGCTGTGTAAGAACTAATTCTACAGTCTTGAAGCTCTCACAAGAAAACCATTTCTGTAACTGGATTTTATTCAAGAAATGCTGTCTGTTACACAGAGCTTTGTAGAGAAAACATGCAAACTGAATATTAACTCAATTGCTGGCTCTCTGAAGGTTTTGAGCTTGAATATGCTCTTTGACTGTTGAAGGCATTTGCCAGCAATATATATATATATATATATATATATATATATATATATATATCATCCCTCCCACTTTGTTCATTTTTTGTTGTTATTTTCATTATTTAACTGAGCATGGAGTCCCAGCGAAAATTACCGAGGAGTCAGGGAAAACTAAACGCAATTAAGCTCAGTTTAATAAAACTAGAATAGGTCAGATGGAAACAGAAAAGCTCCAACTTAAAGTCATGCTGCCGAGCTCATCGGTATTGACTAATAACATACTTAAAGAGTGAAACAAGCCAGATCTTGTTCAGTACAGTGCAGATGACATAGGTATAAATCTCTTATTTATATGCCTGTGTCTGGTTAAACTAGTGAATTACTCCCAACCAGCAATCTGATTGACTGGCAGCTTGGGGGTTTAGTTCCCATATTCCTTATTTGCATTTTGGTCAGTGTTGTTTGGGTACTAGATAGATCAAAGTGTCATTGCACCAGCTTCATGCAGGCTTAATGGCTTTCCCAGCTCTGCTTTAATGCATTTTACAAAAAGTATTGTTGTGACTGTCAAAAACTTAACAAGACTTTGGAATTTTCCACAGCAATAGCAGTTATTCATTTTTAGACTGTGCACAGTGTACAAGTAAATGCCATTCTTTCAATTTTTATGGAGAGTTTTTCCATGCTGTTCTAGTATAAGCACAAATAAGCTGAAGAGCTTCATTAACAAGAATTTGAAAATTTTAATTTTGAGAACAGAGGATCCATTCTCTGAGAACAGAGTTTTTTTTTTTCTGTTGTTTATAGAAAAGATTGTACAATGCAGTTATCAGCTTTTCTTGGCCAATCTCTCCAAAACAATTAAACCTTGAGAACAGCTTTCCAAATAAAATGTCAAGTAATTTCTTCTACTAGTAAGTTATCAAAACACAGAACATGGGCTTCAGCTTATCAAACAAGCCACTAAAAATATTAATCTTACAGCAAAGGGCTTTCAACTCTTGCTGCACCAACAGGCTTATGTCACAATTAACAGATAAAACAAGAACTACTTAATATATCAGGTATAAGGAAATGGATTTTCCATGGCCAAAACTTGCACAAATTCTGTTTTCCCTCCAGTTCTCAAGTAACTCCAGATGCACTAATCACTGTCCTACTTCACATTTGTACATAGATGTATTCCACAAGATAACAAATTACTCTTGAAATAATTCAGCTTATGGTCTACTGAATATTTTAAATAAATTAGTTGTACTCTGCTGTAGAATCCAATGCAAACTTGATTGTCTCAAGAACAGTATATAACACCACAACATAAATATTGCAATATTTCTATAATCACAGTACAGATCACATTCTAAAAACATTGCTATTTAAGAGATGATATTAACACATGAGGTACCAATTGTTATGTGGCTTACTAACCTTCATGCTATGTTTCTTAAGTTTACTGTGGTATTTCATAGAAATGGCTTTAAATATTTAATCTGGTTTCAGAATTCAGAAGTCATTAACAGTCATAAGATTTGACAAACAAGAGCTACAGTTCACAACTAGGCAAACATGTTTTAAAAGGACTACCTTCAACACTAATAAAAATAAGAAAACAAATTACCAACTCCTCAACATTTCTTAATTATCTGTGGAAAAACAAAGCATTCATTAAGCTTTCAGGCAGTTGCCTGAGAAAGTGACAAATGAAAAATATGTAACTATCAGACAGCTTATCCCTCTACTTGATGTTTGCCAGCTTGACTTACAGGCAGAGCTCTTCTGAGGAGTTGTTTATGAGTTTAAAACAATTAAAAGAAAGTCAGAACTCACTCCCAAAATTTTAAGTAACTAAGTACTTTCTAAAGGAGATTGTCCTCCAGGTAAGCAGTGATTGCCACTTCCTTAGCAAATAACAGACTCCGTATAGTCCAGCTCTCCCACTGGAGCAGGTGCCCACCTGCAGGCTGGACATGCATGTGAACCAGTTCACCTGACTACTTCCAGGGACAAACCAGGTATGAACAATGAGAAATTCCACTAGAATTCTACCCCATAAGTAGTAGGCACACAAGCTATAGACAGCTGGGAGGAAGAATGTGTTGTTGTTGTTTTGAGAGAGTTAATTAAAGTGGGCAATTTTTCCTGCAGCCTAGCATCTGAATTTGTTCTATTTCTTGCTCTCCAGCATCCAACAGTGCACTGCCAATTGTCTTACAAGTATTCTCTCTCATTTCTCATCCTCTGCTCCTCATTTATTGAGTTTCCACTAGTTTCCTAACTATAATATATCCTGCAGCACTTTAGAGAATCTCCCTTCCTGTTCTCTTCATTTCACACTTGTCACCAGTAGCTTTCTGTTGTTTCTCTTATTAGTTTCATGACTAGTTAGTTACAGCCAAGACAGTAAAAAAAGGCTTCTGTTTTAGTAAAGAGTTCTACCATCGAAACTGAGGTCATTGGTGATGTTTTAAATTTCACAGCTTACACAGAAGAAAATGCATCTCCTAGCACAACTGTAGACCTAATATATCCTTTCCAGAGTACTCAAGTCCAAGTCATTTCAGGGCCAAATAGATGAAGTTGCTTTTCCAATAAGACACAAAGGTACACACTTGATTTTGAAGGTTTGTCCATGTTGTTCAGAGATGACAACTATCATAAGCTTGAAACTTAAATGCCTAAGTTCCTCAAAAAACAAATCGTGCTTGCAGGGGACAAGAATCAGTATTATAATCAGAAACTCATCTCTTTCTCTTAACAAAATAAGAAAATTTAGACTCCTACTAAACAACATTTGACATCTAAAGTTAGAAGGCATGGATATCTGCTGAAGCTCCAAGTAAAGGGGTGACTGTTAAGGGATAAATGGAGAGAGATAATAAGGTGCAATTTTATTTGAATCTTATTTATTCTGTTTTCATCCTGCCTCGAGCAGTAAATGCTTTTGATTAGCTCCACAGCAAAAGTTATCTACTATTTTCTTAACATGAAGACCCAGTAAGATTTTGAAGTTAATACTAACTCATGCTTCCATTCCTTGCTCTTTGCTTATGCATCAGATTCAAGTCATCAAGTGAGCTGGGAACACAAAAGAAATAGAAGGAAAACCCACCTCCTGCTTACAGGGCTCATCCAGAGAGGTTGTGGAAACTACATCTTTGGAGACTTTGAGGTCCAACTACAGAAAGCTACATTTGCCTTCATCTAGTGTTGACAATAGCCCGGCTTTCACTGGGAGGTTAGACTACAAGTTTCCATAGGTATTTGGAGGAAGATTGTGCTTCTAGGACTCTTTCAAGTTAAGGGAGAGGGACAGGTGAGGAAGAGTGGAATGACATTACCCCCAAAATCTCCACAGCATATACGGGAGTCTTAGACTGAATGCATTAATGCTTAATACGTGGATGAGTACAAAGATCACCATATCTCTGAAGAGATATCAGCCTAAAATTCTCCAGACAATTTTAACATGCTTTGGTTTGAATTGATACTTTTTCAGAAAACTTTTTAGAAAAATGCAAGCACAAATAAGTTTTTATAGCTCAAGTTAGCTGAATGTTAAAATAACCTTGCTTATTTTTTAGATCTTTAAAAGGACTATAGTGTCTGCAGGAGGGAAAATCTTGTTACTGATGTCTACAATCCCTACAAAGGAAAAAAAGAAAAATCACTGAGCATCATGAATAGCAAAGTTTTACTGTGATCTTCCTTGAAAAGGGTTTAAATGAAAGAACCCTTGGCTAATAGAAAAGCCTGTTCTGATGCACACAGTGGCTCATGCAAAGCTCAGAGCCTTAAAC
The DNA here is from genome assembly GCF_019238085.1 of Lagopus leucura. Classification (NCBI taxonomy): domain Eukaryota; kingdom Metazoa; phylum Chordata; class Aves; order Galliformes; family Phasianidae; genus Lagopus; species Lagopus leucura. The sequence goes on along the minus strand of NW_024962255.1, from coordinate 4,613,382 downwards.
ACCACCTGAGGTAACAAATAGAAGTCTTAAAAACATTCTTAGTCTCTCACAACAGATTTTTGTGGAGGACAGAAAAAAAAAGCACCAGGTTGAAGCACAGCTGCCTTGGTTTTAGCAGAAGCATGGTTCTGCATTGCATTGCACTAAGACGCCCTCTTTTCCTGCAAAGGCAGAACGCCACACTCCCCTAAAAGCAATCTGCTATACCTCTACATTACTTAGAGGTTTTCTTTTTAATGCTATTTAAAGAATCAAATCCCTCTGCAGAGCCTGATGCAGTAGCTTATTACTACAAGCTTCAGATTCAATCTCTTCTTTTATCAGATTCGCAGGGTATAAGAGAGGAGGCTGAATTTCAGTTTCAATGGCTTGAAAAGGCTACACTCAATTTTATTTCAGTAAGAGTTCTCTAGAGAAACTGGCCATCTTGTGAGGACAAAGGAAAGAAAAGCAAACAGATGCACATAACTCAGTGGTACAATAAATTTCAAGGAGCTTCATATCCATTTCAGTCTCCCCTGAAAACGCTGATACTCAGCACTTGGCTTCTGAAAACTGAAAGTGAGTTCCAGCCAGCCATATTTTCTGCCAAAGATATCACTGGGACCTGATATGTCATCAGAGGTCAGATTCTTTGTCACTCCCCATCTTCCTTTGACGATACTACCATCAGAACATGTGGTTAGCCATCTGGAGCTAGGCGACTTGTTCCAGGAACTTGGTAACAGTCTTTAAGTCCCTGAATACGGTTACAATGTCCACAGATGAGAAGAATCTTCCAGATGTCCAACTCCTACCCAACCCTTTTCTCCATGCAAGTAGAGGATACAAGCCTAGTACTAACAGTTGCCTCAGTAATGATTCTAGCATCCTCTGGTAGTTATGGAGAGAAGTCCAGCTGTTAGCACGGGTCAGCAACCTGAGTGCAGGAGTAGACTCTGAAACCTTTCCCACAGAGTTCTAGCTACCTTTCTTTAAGGTTGCTACCGTTCTGGCACCAGCAGTGTAACCTTGGATCAGGCTGCTGCCCAAATTGGTAAGTTCTCAGAAAGAGCTGTGTCAGAAACACTTGTGAGAGGTCACATCTGGGGTGACTGTGTGCGTGTGTGTCTTCTGTTTGGCTCATGAGATGCATTTAAGTTCAGCTCCTTGCCTCACTGTTTCAATGTGAACCTCACTGCTGTTATCTCTGTCCCTCCCAACTCCAGGCACTATTCCCCTCAAGATCCTTTGCAGACCTGTTGCCAATTTTTTTTACCTCACTGCATTTGCTGGATCTGGCTACCTCAGAACAGAAAAATAAGTAACGGGACTGGAAGAGCTTACCTTCCTGTCTCCCAAACAAGTGTAGAAAGGAACAAAAGTGTCCTGATACACCAATACCAGGGTCTTTTACAAACAGAAACCCTGGAAGAAAAACTACTTCCACAGCAAAAGTAATGAGGGATACAGAATGAGGAATTAAATCATCTCTAAAGTACATGAAAGACTGATGGCTTCACTGTTTGGCATCAGACGAAGACCATCAGGAAAACACTGAGTGCAAGTTTTCATCATACCTTCCATTGTCAGAAAAGAATTCAGCAAAGTTGGGAGCAAATGAAAGATCAGTAAACCTTTTACATCTGAGTTGAAGCACAGAGGTTCATTAATACTCTCCTCATACAGCATTTGTCTAAAAAAAAAAAAAAAAAAAAGTCTCTATGACATTATCCCTAAAAGGTATGAAATCACATGCATTAAACTACATGATTTAGGGAAGGTTGAATTTGTCATGGTTTTTCATTATCTTTGACATTTTCAGCCATGCACTTTTCATATGGTACATCTCTAAGACTTCAAGAAATTCTCATGACACGCATTCCACCTTTGCACATAGTGCAGACGTGTCTGAACTGTGCTTACTGTAATAGGAAAGGAAGTTCCCTATTGCAGCATCACAAGTCTTGACTCTAGGTGCAACACTCCTGTTCTATCGTAAGACTCCTAAGCACACATCAGATATTTTAAAACTTATTTCAGTCTTGAGCAGCTTCTGCAGCGTACTCAGGCGCACAAGTTTTGCAGAACCCGTGTGATCTGACTGCGGAGTGAGCTTTTGATTAATCAGGCCTAAGGTTTTAATAACGGAACAGCAGGTGGGGTAACAAGAAATTAAAGCTCTTTGCAGTCTCGGAGTAATGCAGTCATAGATATAAAAAAATTGAAAACGTCTTGTACGCATTTCTGAAAAATATCGACTGCGTACCAAGGTGTACTAAGTACTGCTGTCACCAGAAGAGGGCGGTATTTCTACAGACTGGTAAGTACAGCCCTACCTTTCCCTTTGGAAACAGCCTCTGCTGTCGTAGAAGCAATTTTTGGAAACTGTCTCCTTCTGTAGTGGTAGTTTTGTTCAGAGGCTGTACACCCACTCTGACCAGCTGTCAAACTTCAGGCATTCGGCATTTCTCCCACTTGAGGAAAGCATCTGTAACAATATGGTAATAAGAGTCCTGTCACAGCCTTACTCCTTGAGTGATCACCTCTTGTTTCCTTGAACATTTCTGAGTCAGTCCCACCCTTTCAATTAGTAACAGGTCAACATTTTGAATTACAAGTTCTTTATTATTATTACTATTATTATTTTTAAAGTAGATGTCTCCATATATTTCAGAGATTTAAAAGAAAATATTTAAAAGATCAATCCAAATCTATTCTCATTATTCTGCATAGTATTCTGCTTAAAATGTCACCAGATTTCCATAGTATGACAGTAATTGAGTAATTTTCAATGAGAACAGAATCTGTCCAGGACTTGCACTGAAGTTCCAAAGTTTTCAAAACACTTTTTGCTTCCTTGCTAAATGGAAGCTTGTATTTCAATTGGTGGTTGCAGAAGAACCTCCGGACTTTAACGGTTGCACCACATACACTGGTGCTGTAATTTGTTCTTAGAATTTGTTATCTTCTCCCTTTCTTCATTATTCATGATGTCCTAATCTTGATGTCTGTGCCGTTAATATATATTTTAATGTATAAATACCAATTCCCTACATATGTATTTATGAAATATTTAAGTTTCAATAAAAAATACTATACAAAACCAAACCAACCTATTCTATCAGCTATTATTTGTATCCACAGAAGTGCCGAAGATCACATATATCAACTCATTACTTTTAACATTCTGTACTCAGGGAAATGAACAGAAACCTTTGCTGTTGTAAACATACTGCTGTACAAGACTGACTTACATGAAAGTTGAAATGCTTGAACATCAGACAGATACAGTTATTTCAAAAGCAGCTCAAAAACACATCATTTATTTCCTGGGGGAACTGAGTGGTAAGAAATTTTATTGGAACAGAGGCAGTAATTTTGTATTTGTAAAAAGCTAAGCAGGCCAACGTAACTTCTTGAAAGAGTCATGAGATGGCAGATAAGAAGGATTAGACATTCAGTTCTGTACACTTCATATGAATCAGCTGCTCCCACGGAGAAGACAAGTGGAGAGAAAGCCCAAGTGCTCTTTCCAGCATCCACAGAAACCCATACCAGTGTGTCGCTGCTCAATCTCAAACCCTATTAGAGCAACAAAAAAAAACTGAATCAGAGAAAAAGAACAAAGCAGAGGAACCTTCAAAGGAGACCATGATCATTTTTCTCAAAAAACAATCAATACAACCCACAAACATTCAGGAATCAGAGGTTGATTGCTTCATACATTTACGTGATTTTACATACTGAGACTGAATTGCATGAAGCTGATGACTGATGACAGTTTGTCAATGCTCTAGACTTCCTGCAAAGAGCAATGGGAAGCAAGAGAGTGGTCATCATAGCAGGACATTACTTTCACAGTGTGAAATATTACAGACTATCTGTATTAGGAAGACAGTCTGTTTCTAAGAACTCTCTCTTACAAGATGGGAAGGGATTGAATCTTTATTGTTATGATGGCCTGAAATATTCTTCCAACTATTAGAAGTTACTGTGTATGACTGATCAGGGCGCACACACACACATACACACACACACACACACACACACACAAAATCATGCCATCTCTTAAGACACTTAAGTTCTACTGCAATCCAAATGTTCTCCTGTAGGTAGATGTTTAGACACATTTAGTATCCATAACGTCCCACCAACATCCTGGTTTGTCTCTCTTCCCATTTTATCGCATGACCAGCACAACGAAACCACATGGAGCACTTCAAACAGCATGACAGCAGTGTCCCAAGAAGTTGCAGCTGCCCTGCTGAGTTAGATTCAGGTCTACGGTAGTCTGAAAGCTTCAGATAAGAGTGCACACAAGCAAAGGCTAAAAATGAGATGTCGGGAAGGAACAAAGATGATAGAAAGAGACACAAAAAGAACCAGGGAAGACAGAGAACAGATAAAGCTTTGTCTCCTCTTGTTTCACCAGGTATAAATAGGTAGTTAATATCTGTAATACCAGTAGGTGGCCCTGAAGAGTATGCACTGTTCACACTTCACTGATGGTGAATATATTGTGTTATTTGCCATGCAATACAGGTGGTTTTTAAAATACAGATTTTCACCTTACTTTTTCACTCACTGGAAAAAAAAAGAAAAAAAAGAAAAAAAAAAGTGTTCTAACCAATAGGCATCTGTGAAAGTTCAGACTGTGTCCCTTCAGGTGGGACTTGGGTTTGTGAAGGAGCAGCTTGTGGTTTGTCACTGAAAAAGGATCTGCCAACATAGACTAATAGAACACCATCCAGTTTTCTCCATTCATTCATTTTAATCAGAACACTGAGGTTTAACAGCTGAAAGAGGTAAAAAGGTGCAGTATTGAGAGGAATTGATCCAAAACACTGTTTAAGTAGTAATGTTTGTTTCATTTTGAGGAATTCTGTTCGGTTCTAATGAGTTTTGGACATGGAAATGTGGGAAGCAACTGCCAGAATGAATTTATTTCACACTGTCTGAACTCTTCTCCCCAGAGTACCACTGGATTAAAAGGGAATCAAGTAATAAGAAATGGAAAGGTTCTAATCTCACTTTCATATTGCATCAACACAGTGTACCTATTCTCTTTTACTTATGATTAAACCAAGATAAGAATTCCGAAAATTCTGGTTAAACAAAATTAACCATAGTGTATATTCATTCATATACAAAAAAAAAAAAAAAAATGAGGTTTTTGGTGGTACAAGCAAACCAAAGCTTACCTAAGTATAAAATAGGAAGATATTCTGTTAACTTTTCCTCATACCTGTTTAACTGATCATTCAACCTGTGTCTTCTCGCCATATAGCTTAATATCATTTTATTCATGGCCTTTGCAGAGACTGGTAACAACCTCAGCACTATTAATTACAAGGAAGAGGTAGGTGAGAGGTAGAGAGAACAGAATGAAAGCACCAGCCACTTTACACGGACAATCCAGCTCCCATTAATAGCTTATTACTCCCATTATGCAGAGCTGGACAAGTAAGAGCCACTGTGACCAAACCTGATGACTGTCCCGCGCTTGGTATGAGTTGGCTAGAAGCATCCCTTCAAAGTTTTCTTACTTAGCAGAACAACCACTTCGGAAGTAAATGACAAAAACCTTTTAGATTACGTAGAGAATCTGTTGTTGGTCCAGGAATGAAATTCATAACTTCTTAGGCCCAGCTCTGAATCCAAACTTCTTTTCCTTAGCATTTGGTAACACGTGAGCTGAACTGCACAGTTCTATTTCCTGCAGTTCTCACATGGAAACAAGAATATGGCTTGAAGTAAAATTTTGAACACCTTAGTTAGTAATGGAAGGTTCCCAGCAATACCGTTCCTTTATATTGAGATGCATAAGTTCACACAAAATACACAGAATACATTTGCTACTGCGCTTTTCCCAAAGGCAAAGTATGTCCTTCTGACTTCTCCAGAGAATGAAATCTATTTTTCAAAATTACTTAAAACACACCTCACGCGCAACATTTTGGACTGTGCATTTACTGGCAGGCTTACATGCCCAGACGCTGCCCTGGCAGGAAACCAGTCAGATGTAGCTGGGCCATGGGCCCAGAGAAAATAGCTACAGCATTCCAGTCTGCTGTGCTTTATGTATTGTGATCCATGCTCTATTTGCTCTGCAAAGAGATGGGAAAGATAAAGGAAATTCTATACCTTTTCCCATATATAACCACTACAGCAAATGGTCTAAATGCTACATGAAGGTAAACATCGTCAAAAGATAAGTGACCTTCAAGACTAGCAGCATTTAAACACGGAGCATCACCAAAACAACTATAGCTTTCCAGTCTGGTTCCCACTTTTTCCTCTGGTTTGACTAGAATTGGCAACATGACATTCAGCTGTGTAGGTATGAAAAAACATGTCTACAGCCCTCGAGTCCAGGTGTCATTTTGTAAGCAGAAAGGCATTCTGTGCATATTCTGTTACAGATAATGTAGAGTCCTCTATACATTGAATAGTAGAGCCTAATAACTTATTCGACCTTTCCAAATATACAAATAGGATGGCAGTAAATATTATTTTAATCAGATCTGAATGTATAGGAGAGGGCAACAAACAGTTAAATAGATTATGCAATTATGTGCTTATCTAACATCTAAGCAGAAATCAATTTAGGAAGCCAAGAATTAACTCACAATTGCTACAAAAATGCAACATCCTTTAAAATAATACATTTTTATTAAATGCACTTGTAGTTCTACTTACTAAAAAATAACAACTGCAGACTGTGACTTTTATGTATGACAGCACATGCCTTAGTGCTGTGCGTGTGTGTCAAGGAGAGCTTCACAATCTCACAGCACTTCGCTGCAGGTAGGTTGTGTTTGGCACTATTTCTTTCAAGATTTCTCCCCATCTCTGGGAAGGGAGGAGAGCAATTGCTCACATTGTCCTTTAAGCAGTTTGAGACAGAGCGTAGAACAACTGTTTTTTCTGCTACTTTTACCATCACAAGCCGTGATCTCCTAATCCTGAGAGAGCTTCCACGCAACGTATGTTGGGAATCAGAGAATATGATCACTGGGTTTGTCCTAGGATAAATTTTGTGCATGAAGATCTGAAAACACTGAAAACACTGAAAACAGGAAACAAAGAAAAAAATAGCAATGCGTGTCCTGAAGCAAGAGAAACAACTTATCCAGACAGCACTCCTTAAGATCTTACGGTCTTCCAGACACTTATAGCCAAACATTAACTCCAGAAAACAGATCCAGAGGGAACCGAGAAAATTATGAAGACCACTGAGCAGTCACTTAATCCAAGCACAGCAGAGTAGAGAGTGCGACCTGAGACCTCACAAAGGCCTCTTGGCTGTGGTGGGGAGGGTTGAAATCCTTGTTGGGAAACTGCTGGAAAGGTCACTGGCTTATGGCAGGTAAAGCAAAAGTAAACTGACTGTGCTGCTTAAGACTCCCACTCCCCAGTTACGATCAGAGCACTTAGAAGTTTTGTACTTCAAGAGCAAAGCCTACCTACTACATTTTGTCTATAGTTCCCTAACGTGCAATATTCCTGCAGGATCACTACAGTTAGCGTAAGACACACTTCAGAGGAAAATTTTGATTCATGACAGAAACTGACCTTACGTCAGCTGTTGTGTCTGACCACACACTATTTTACCTATCTGTTTCTGCTTTTTTCCAAGCTAAACTTTAATTCCCCTTTGACTTTTGCTTCATTTTTATACTTTTTTAAGAGATCCCATAGAACAAAACATGATCAATCTTCCACCCGCCCTCTCATCACATACAAATTATATTAATGTTCAAAGAGGCAAGAATTAGAAATTAAAACACATTTTTATATAAACTGCCAATTTGATAGCAGAAAACAGAAAACATGGCTAGTAGAAAAGGACATTAACTAAAAATGTCAGTAGGAAAGGCAGCTTAGATTTTCCGCTGCTTTTTGTTTTAAACTTCTATACAGAAACCTCTACTTAAAAGGAAAGTACATACCAATACAAGAAGAGGATGCTACTGATATTTACAGTAGATAATGTACACACAGAATCTGAAATAAAATGAAAGGGCTTAAAAGGATAAGGAGTAGGTCTATTTTACTTGGAAAAAAAGCCACTGGTGGGTAAATGTTATCGAACCAGAATGAAATAATGAGATCATGGGATCTAAGCGAGAAAGATGGGATTAAGACCAATCATTTACAATGACACTGTGTGGGGACCTTTCATTCTTTCTCTAAAACTCAAAAAAAAAACCCACAACGAACAAGAAAGGAGGAACTTGAGTATGTGAATCTATGGAAATGTGAAATAAACCACAGCTGAGACCTGGTCTGATGAGTTAAATATCTTCCAGAGTGAAGCCTACAGAGCAAATGGGTTCCAGCAGACAGAAAAGGGTGCAGAAGTACAATGGTGGAAGGAGGAGGAGCTCAAGGCAGAGGAAAGAAATATGCGTGCTGACTGCAGTAGCATTACTGATCTCTGCTGAATTGAAAGATTTATGGTTGGAACTGTATAGGAAATTACAGGAGAGCTCCAGGGCAAGACAAAAATCGAGGCTTGGAAATGCTTCGAAGAGAAAAGCGAAAGAGAAAATTTAGATCAACCATAGAACAGGGGTTGCAGAATGCACAACCTAAATAGGATAAGAATTGCAGGATGATATTGAAACAAAACCTTCTCGTAGCAATATTCTGAACGTGTGTCCATAGCCACTTCTTGCTTGACATTAAGAAATGAACAGAAATCAAAACTGCAAGTAGTTGATCAAAACATGATGAAAGCTAACAGGATCTGAAGACATGAGATGATGTTGTAAATTTATTTCATTCTCCTACAGCAAATACGTTTGGAGTATATGCAATTGAGAGGAGAGATCTGCCTGAATCAAATTCTTTTACAAAATGCTCACAAAGCACTTAAAATTTTAATGTAACCATCACTCAAGAGTGAAATAGAAAAGAGGTTGCTGTGGGTTCCTCAAGAAAACATAGAAGATGCTGGGAGTTTCTACAGTCTGAAGGAAAAAAAATTCATCCACTGAGTGCTCTGTCAATCTTTACTGGGGATGAGAGCTCAGATTGGAAATGCCAGTGGTAAAGACTTGAGTGTGGCCACACAACAGTATTATAGCATTTCTTTCTGCAAACTGACCATATATAACTCTGAATTAATTCACTTAGCAATTAGAAATGTTAGGACTCAGACTAGGCAGTGCAGCCCTATTAGTGGATCTCAATTATTTTTTTGCCAGTTCCAGTGAGTTCTTTTCCATCCACTGACAAATCACTGCAGAATCCCACAGCTTCACTTCTGAAGTCAGGCTAAGATTATTTTATTTCTGAGTAGTTTGTCAAGTCTTCACAGCTTGTTCCTTTATCCTCTTCAACACCTTCAGCCAAAACAGGACAGCCTGGTGATAAAAACCTATCAGACATGGAAAGCATTAGAGAAAAAACCTTCTACATTTCATTTGATCTATCTCACACATGAAATTTCCAATTCCTACATGATAACAAGATTTAGAATATCTAATTTTCAGTTACTGACAAAAACATCAAATAGATCACTAGGATAAGCCTCACTGCAATGTAATGCATGCTGATTTTTAGCTTTGGACATTGCTATTAAGCAACAACCATGTAAACTAAATTTTTTTTTTAAATAGTGCATTTTTATTTTTCTCTCCAAGAAACAGAAAACCTTTCCACATATGATAGTTTGGCACACTATCCCCTTCACATGTTGCAAAAAACTTCTTCGACTGAAGATTTTGCCATCTCTTTTTCTGCAAATCTATTTAGAAATCATGTTGGGCATGGCATTCATACTGGTTTTATTCTTACCCCATGTTTTAAAAGAAAAAGCAAGCACTCTGTCCAGGGCAGTTCACCTATTGAGGGTCATTGGAACTGTAAGCCTTAAACGGATTGCAAGTTTGACCTGCCAAGGTGTGATGAACACAGGTGCCAAATTCCCTAGTTTGTCAGGCTCCCTATTGCTGTCACCCTGCCAGGCAACGTGCCAAAGGCTGAGACAGGAGAGAGAGCCAGAAACCCAGCAGGAATCTGTCAGAGCCCAACTCAGCTTTGCTGAAACGAAAGCACTCAGTGCTAAATGTTCCAATCTTGGTGAACCAGCAAGTTCCAGTGAAGCTGAGCAGTGATTTCCTGTTTTGAAGGAATGTGCTGTGACAAATGTGGTCCTTCACTACATTCCTCTGAAAAAATTAGTTTTCAGAGAAGTTTCCTGGATAGCCTTATTCAGGCTGGCCGCTGATGCTGGAATTGTCACCATTTTCCCCTGGTCTCTTACAAGCGTGGATTCTTGCATTACATAAACAGATTCACCTCCCATCTGCAAGCCAGACACCCATTTGCTCCCCTGAATTTTCCATAGAAGACATACTTATTTTGGTGCTTGGCTGTTCTACAAATCTGGGTGTTACACTCGTATCAGAAGTGAACCAGACTCGTAGCTTCTCTGCCTGCCTTCTCTGGAACTTCCTTCCAAGTTCTCACCCTATTGCAGAATCACTCTTTATATGTGCCACACTAAGAGAACAGCTGTTCTCAGATATAGCTTTAAAGAGAAAAATCATTTCCAACTAAAAGAAATATCTGGAACTTGAAATCAGTAAAAGAAAAATACAAAAACCAAAGAAACAAAAAAAAACAAAACACAACTGAATAAACTGGAAATTGAGCAATTACTTTATTCCTTTCCTGACCAGCAATTCTGTGCTTTATTTGACTTCTGTGTTGCTAACATCAGATGTTGTTAACATCTTCAGCTGCAGCAGCTCCTTGGGCAGGAGCGAAAAAAGGCTGGGACTAAGTACCTGAAACATGTGCTGAGAGCCAGAGGCAGCTGTGGAGCAGCCCTGCTCTTTGACTTACCCGGCCAGTTTTGTTTCTGAGAACTGCTCAACAGGAGCATGAACTGAATGGTGGAGGACTGGCTGAGCCGTGCAGAAATAATGTCTTCAAATATGCCTTTAATTCAGTGTTTACTTAACCTCCAAAGTCTGTCTTGACTTTCTGGGCTACCCAATTTTATTTTGTTTTAATCAGCCATCCTCAATTACCAGAGTTGCCTCCAGGGAAGATAAAGCATTACAGAATACTAGTATTACCAAATCAGCAGCATCCATTTTGCTCACATTAATTCTACTAGACTCAAAGCATTTCTTAAGGCTACATTTTATTCAATGCTTCCATCACGGCCAAAGGCTCATTCACATATGTTGCTAAGGTATTCTGAAAATCAGCATGACAGGGCCAAATACTGTTCTGATTCCAACCCTGGTGTAACTCAGACTACAGAACCTCCAGGACCTGGTCCTGTGAGACAGCTGGTGGTTCATACAATGCATGCCTTAAGCTCTTGTATAACACCATCTATCACACAGCACTGGGAAAAACCAAATTCAACGTGTGACCAGCATAGCTCCATAGTGAAATGCTGCTCAGAGAAGATGAGCCAAATATTGATCTCAAGGAAGATTATAAAGAATAATCACTATCATAAAGAAAGCTGACTTCCTCAACACCAGGGAGGACAGGAGGTAACTTTTCAGATACACAATCCCACCAGTGGTTCACATCAGATTGTCTAAGCAGCCTTCCCTAAATAAATCAATACAAAGTAATATCTTCCTGAACAAGCCAGAGCACCTGGGGGTAAGAGGGGATTGATTCCTTGGCTAGCCTATCATGAATACTACACAATTAATAAAAAAAAAACCTTTGAAAAGAGCAGCAGGCTTGAGCTGGCTTCAACTCTCATGCTCGCTCCCTAGGATTGGAGATGCTCAGTATTTTGACAGTAAGCATATAGGGACTAGCAATGGCAACCACATTCATTTTGTACATCATGCACTGTATTGCGATTTTCATATATTGCTGTATCAGTCATGAGTCCAAATCCCATGGTACATCAAATATGTCAAATAAGTATGTAATAGCAAGCACATTTACTAAACCCTCTACATGAGGAGAAGCTAAAAAGAAGCTGATCAGACAGTACTGCACTCTGAAGGGCTTCTGTTGTTTCTACTTCTACAAAAGAAAGCTACAAGAAGAAAAGAACAATAACAGGACTGAGCAACAAACAGAGCCTGGGTTTTAAGTGGAGTTCTTATGCTTTGCCTTCATACGAGAGACAGATGCTGACTGACCTGCCTTCCTGGCAATACTGCAAGAAAACAGCCTCAGATATTTAAGTTAACTTGTCCTAAAAACACTTTTGACTACTCACAAGAAGAGAAACCTTTGCTAAGGTACTGAAAAACAAAAAAAAAAGTGGGCACAGCAGGGTTTGTTTTTAACAGAGAAAATATTTACCCACTTATGGTTTGGTTTTGTTTTTCTGAACAGCCATGCTAGAGTCCCCTCCTAAAATCTACCTTGTAGTGGGTTAGAGCCCTGGATGCTTCCCATTACCAGAGGCTCAAGTCAGCAAAGAGGTGATCTGTCCATCGTTGATGGAGCACAAGGCTTGTTACAGAGACTTTGTTCCAACTTACAGAACTAAAAATAAGGCTATCACCCAGAAGAAACAGTGTCTAAACCTAGTGCCTTAATCAGTAAGTTAGGCTACAGATTCTCATGTGATTGTAGTCAAAACTCAGTGCAGCGAATCAGCATGTTGTTGCTTTTCCTACGCTTTCAGGTTAAATTTGAATTATAATAAACTGAAAGTGGTATATAGATTTATACACACTGACCACAGACCGCAAGATAAACATCTGATCTTGACAGAAAAGATCAGAGAGAAAGAGGTTCACGTTACAGAAAGGATTTTAGAGAAAAAAAATATAGGAGAAATTTGTAAATGAAGAAAACTTTTAGTTGATCTCCTTCAAAGAGCACAAGGCACTACGTTTGAAGAAATGGTGTGAAGCTGAGAGAACGACCAGCTGTATTTTACAAAGAATCAATGTTCTCGTAATAAATGGTTCTCTACTTCTGACCTTTCTCTCTAAGCAAGTTAAATCTCACAAATCTGATCAAATTTACAGTTTTGGAACTTGAAATATCAAATATAAGAAAGACACTTTCATTTTTACAGCATACTTTCTCCAGAGCAACCAAAACTACCATATTATATTTAAGTATTTTATTAAGGAGTTTAGATTAAAATATAGTTGCCTTCCTAGAATGCCCATGCATTATGAAAGTCAGATTCAAATACGCTAAATTGGAAGCAGTATCACAAGCAGAAGTCCCCTCTGCTCTAGTGCCTGCCCATGCTGTTCTATCTTCAGACAGTGCTGAGAGGAAGCAGTAGGGGAGGCCCATAGCCACGATTTTTTTTATGTTAATTGGTCTATAGAGCTTCCAGAAGCATAGCTAGCTGGATTAGTTTTGATGTTTTCATACCACACTTCATGTTCCTTTTTCTGCAGGGATGCAGAGAGCCAATATAAGCATCTATATTCACCTATGTTACAATTGTACCATAGACACCTGCAGAAAATCATTCATCATACGTTTATGTTTTCATGAACATACCTCAAACATTAGTTTAAAAAGTAAAGAAAGAAGAACTCTACACTAAGGGAGAAAAACTAAGGGAGAAAAAATTTCTATATTCACATATTTAGGAGAAACTCACTTGAATTTGAACCACCTTACTGTCAGTACCAACAGACTGATAGGAAGTACAGTGATGGTGTCCATGACCTCGCTTGTCTGCTTTGATTTCATTCTATAGTGGCTTCCTGCCGATGGGCAGCTCAGCTCCAGCACATTATAGCACTCCTTCTCTTCAATAGAGCCTGGGGAGAAAATGCTGAAGAGGGCTCCCAAATTAAAGACAGGGAAATAGCCCAATTACTACTCCAGCGCAGGGTGCTGTGTGCAGCAGCTCCCCCATATCTCCTGCTTCACCACAGGTACCTCTGATTTACAGAATCAAACTCTATAACCCAGAGTTAGGTTATAAAGCAGGTATGTTTTTATTCAGCATTTGGCGCCAAGCTTGGTGCAAGGGGGATAGCTCCTCCGAACTTGCACACTGTAGGACAAAAGCTTGGTACAGATATAGGCCAAACTAAAACATAATCAGTGTTTTTCCCGGAATTCATACATATATTCATTACATTTCCAAGAATCCATCAGCATACGGTCCCTCCCTCTTGCATGTGCGCCGTGGGCAGTGGGGTTCTTCTTCTGGTGGTCATGGGTGAAGGATCATTGTCTTCAATCGAAGTAATCACATCCGACCTGTTCCTTGTGTGATGTTCTCTTTAAGTTTACAATAGAGTTTCAAGATGTTCTTTTCTTATCTGGCCTCACATCCTGCTTACCTGCATTTCTAACCCTTATCTTGTCCTCTCTTTACTCACATTCCTATGCAATTGTTAACCTTTACTTACTGCATATCCTGTTTGCTACATTCTTTTGTCTTGTCTTCCTTTACAGCTGGCCCACGTTTACCCTTCATCCCCTAACTCACCTCCAGCCTGGTGCTGCTCCTGTGTGGGCTGTCTACGGTCTTCTTCTTTCTTTGGGCCTCAACTACTGTTGCACCATGGGCTGCTCCTCCTGCATCTGGAGATAATCTCCATGTAGTATCTCCATGGGCTGCAGGAGGACAGCCTGCTCTGCCATGGGCCTCCTGTGGGCTGCAGGGAAATTTTGCTCCGCTTCCAGAGCACACCCTGCCCTCCTTCTGCCTTGCCATTGGTGGCTGCAGGGATGTCACAGTTCCTCACTCCACTCTCCCAGGTCCTATTGCACAGCAGTTTTTCCCTTCCTTAAACGTGCTCTCCCCAGAAGCACACCCAGCTCTGTTCACAGCTCTGCTTTGGAAGTGGCTGGTATCTTCTGGAGCAGCTGTGGAGCTCTGGTCACAGAGACCACCCTACAGCCCTTCACTACCAAAACCTTGCTATGTAACACAAATGCAAATGCACAAGGAGAATCTTTATATTATTTCTTGCTTGCAGAAGAGAAACTCCATCATCAGGGCAAGGTTTCAAGAGAACTGGCATGCATTTCCTCCTCACTGATACTGATATGATCAGATCCAAGCGCACTGCAGTGTTTTATCAGGTGCCTAAATATCTAAAAGGCAACTTGTTGTTGGGTAGATTTAATTTCATATCCATTAAAGTGCCTGTCTCGCTCCAATTTATAGGAGAGAGATGAGGTTCTTTTAGTATCTGTATAACCGGCATGAGATTAAGAAACAACCGTTCAAATGTTGGTCCAACCAGTTTAATACAAATCCTAATCAGGTAGACAGGGAAGCGAAGGAGGGCGATAGAAAAGATATGAAAGAAGCAAGAATTGCATAAAGCACGGATAGTCACCACCAGGATCCAGCAGTGTCCCGTTGCACGGCGTTTGAAGGTCCGAGGCAGAAGCAGCGGGGGGAGGAAGGGGGAGCAGCAGCAGCATGGCCAGCCTTGGGCAGCAAGCAGGTAGCAGGAGGCAGTCGCAGAGCCAATCCGGGAGGAAGCAGCAGTGCTCAGGTAGCAGACCCAGGAGAGTTCTCCAGCATGCGGGAATTCCATAGTATGAGGAATCTGGTGTCGGACACCTCTTCTTCTACTTCAGCATGCAGGCATCATTTCATTAGGAATTTGTTGCCAGAAAACCTTGCCAAAGTTCTCCAGAGAAAGGATTTCGCAACCTTTGCCCAGGACTTGCCTGGACTTGTACAAATTTATCTGTGTCCCCAGCAAGCTTTGAGACACTGATGTTAACAGAATAAGATCTTACAGTGCCGCATAACCATAGAGTTTTTACATGGTTTGGCAACAACCTTTGCCAAGGGTTCTGAGCATCTCTAAGATCAAAGGGCTCTCAGCACTCATATTATCATGGTCCCCTTTCAAGAGCACAGTCATCACTGCCCACTGCTGTCCACTTACACATACAGGAGTGGTGGTGGTAAAGTAGGAGGTTGTACAGGTTTTCTGAACAAGCAGCACTGTACAGATCCTGTTTTGCTGATATACTAATATATATTCAACACACTGGCATTAACATTCACCAAAAATGGATTTCTAAGAAAAAATATTTGAAAAAAACAGATTTTTTTTTAGGAAGATGAAAACATACACAGAGATAAACATGTGTAACAATTCCAAAGCTTCCAAAGCTCTGTGACAGCATGGAGTTGAGTGGGTTGATGATGAAACATTGTAATTATAAACCCCTTAATCTGGAACAGGGCTACCTGATTTCTGCAATGGCATAATTTCGCTGTTTTTAACATTATACTATGTAGCTATGGTATCTGATTAGATAATTTACACTGAATGATTTGACAGGGATTTTAAAATATCTTTGTTGCTTTATGTGCTTATTAGAAAGGAACATTTCTATTTTACTGTAATTATGTGATCAGGCAAGGATTCTGATCTCTGTCAGAATATAAATCCAACAGACTAGAATTTAATTATGAAGTACTTGGTATATAGTGGAAGCTCAGATGAGAATGTCTTTTCAGAGGTCTTCCAAGTACAATTTTTTTCTCAAATTGGTGGGAGTCAGTCCTTAGTGACTAAGTTTTACTGAAACAGTTCTGATTACTGCAAATTTTTCTTGTTAGAACTCTAGTCTGCACGCTTTCATTTACTTCGGCCTGCCTTTAACAACACTCGGTACAACCTTGTGTCCATGTTTTCCCACTGCTGTTTGTCCTTCAGGAGCCATCGCACCTTCAGCTTTCTTTTCATTACAGCCTCCTCCCACAGCACTCTGTTTTGTTTAACTTTGTGCCTTCCTGTAACTGACCTTGCATGCACACAATTTCTGCCGCTGTTTCTAGACCCACAAATCACAACTCCGTTCAAACATTTCCTCGAACTCATATTTAGCCCTCTTGCTAAAGATATCTTCCCTAAAGTACAGACAATTAAAAGGGTTCATGTCATTTTCTTGAACACAGTTCTAGCACATGCACATTTATATACTGAGTGAGCAATTTGGAGAGGTATTAGGAAGATCTATCTTCTGATTTCTCTACCAGTTGTAGCCCAGCATCTTAGACTACAAAAAAATAATAATTGATAATCTGATTCAGGTAAGATAAAATGAATTGTATCCAAAGGTATGTTTATATAGAAAGTTTAACTGTGCCAGGAAAGAGTCCATATTGTTAAGGCATATTGAAACTTTTCTACAGCATTATGCATCTTAAAGTCTCAAGCAGTTCTGGCACATAGCAAATTACACTCCTCTGAATAACTGTCTGGTTCTGGAGACAGCAGATGACAAGGACTGTCCCAAGAAACCAAGTGGCAGCTTGAAAGCTGCTCACTCAATCCTGGTGGTGGCCGGTGAAAGAGCTTCCTAACATAGACATGGGTTTTTCCACGCCAGCTGACCATCCTGAAAACTGTCTGGAGCATGTTTATCCGGACAGGTGTAAGCAGTCAATGCACCAGTATGAACCATCAATCCTGCCATATTAAATGACTTTGGCATACAGTGATGGACAGGAAAGAGAGAAATACTAAATTAAATGAGAATCAAGTAGCTAAATGGGTTTTTAATTACTGAATCCTCAAGCTACATCATTTTAAATCAATCAATAAGGGTCGGTGTTGAACACCGTCTTCTGTAGGAGCTTACCTTCCACGTTAATTTCTTTTATACAATTTGACCATTAGAAGCTTAGTTTGAAATGTTTACATATGGAATAAGGAGATAGCTACAACAGCAAACATGACTGATGCATGTGAAATTTTCTATCTCAGCTGTGCACAGGAGCTTGGTATTCATGAGCTGCAAGCAGTACATCTTCATTGCTGCTGGCATACTGATAGCAGCGTGCTATTTTACACTGAGAACACAGCATTTTGGCAATCCAGAACTTAAAGAGCTTGCATGCATTCAGGTCAGAATTGTAAATCCTGTCTCCCAGGAGTTTCATGTTGAGCGCTGACATTTCAGCAATTCCTATTCCTCCCCCAATACAAAACCACAATTTAAAGAGGGCTTAAGTCATAAGATCAGCAAACAAACCTTGCTAAATGCTACTCTGTCGCTCACTTGCATCAGAAGACTCAAAGAAATGTGTACATCTGATGAACACAGAGCATTAAGGGCAAACTAAAATAAGTGTATACAGCAAACGTTTTGTTGTAAACCACTAACGTGCACTTCAGAGAAAAAATATACTCCATGTCAATTTCACACAGCAATTCCTTAAATCTGCAGCACTTGAGCTAGAGTTGTCAAACAGCACTCGAGGTGTCATCTCATTCCAAATCCAACACAAATGCTTTGGAAAAAACACAATCTAATTTCAAATACTAAGGTTTTCAAAATGTTGGTCCAATGACCCATATCCCACGACTCAGCACTGCGCTAGGACTGAGCTGCACCGTGAAGATGCTCTGAGCTTGTTACAGTGTTCTCACCACGATTCTTTTACTATATCTCTTATTCAGTTGGGACTGTAACACAAAGGAAAGAAGAGTTGTGACTGCTCTTTGTTCTCACATTTCATTTAGTTTCACCTTACCCCAACAGGAGAATACTGCCTTTCTGCTGGAGAGGAAAGGGGAAAAAAAAAAAAAAAAAAGAAAAAAAAAAAAAGGAACTGTTTCTTCCCCATTACACTTCAATCTTGAGCTGACATCCAAATAACTACTACTGGTAGATTCAAAGGTTTTTTTCTCCCATGTAGCTGCATGCAAAAATACTTACGGATCAGCTTAAGAAGTATGGAGTGGGAGATTCCTTCAGATAAGAATATAGGAAGGAAGGGAAACCTCTGCTTAACTCATTCTTTATAATTATTATTTTTTTTTTTTAAATAAGAAAAACTACTTAGGCAAATGAAAGCAAAAAAAACCAAAAAACAAAAAAACAAACTAACAAAGAATGGTAAACATACCTGGATAAACCACTCCATTTAGTTTCTTAATTTCTTTGTGCTATTTTGTATTGTTGTAGAGTCTGCTCTTTACGAAATAAATTACCAGCACTGTGCAGTATGCAATGGGTGAGAAAACGGTTGCAGCAAGACGTGCAATGTCACATGTAGGATGTCTCGCTCCAATTTATAGGAGGGAGATGAGGTTCTTTAATATCTGTATACCCGGTGTGAGATTAAGAAACAACGGTTCATATGTTGTTGCATCCAGTTTATTACTAAACCTAATCAGGGAGACGGGGAAGGGAAGGAGGGCGATAGAAAAGGTGGAAAAGAAGCAGGAGTTGTGTAAAGCGAGGATAGTCACCAGCAGGATCCAGTAGCAGTCCCGTTGCACGGCGTTTGAAGGTCCCGGGCAGAACGCAGCAGAAGACGGGGAGCAGCAGCGTGGCCGGCCTTAAGCAGCAGGCAGGTAGACGAGGAAGTCGAGGAGCCAGTTCTTGAAGCAGCAACAGCGGTCAGGCAGCAGGCTCAGGAGGGTTAGACAGTACGCAGGAATCACCTCACGAGGAATCTGATCGTCAGGAATCCCTCTTCTTCTTCAGGAGGAATCTGCTGCCAGAAATCCTCCGTTCTTCATGAGGAATCTGTTGTCAGAAACCTTCTGTTCTTCTTCATGAGGAGTCAGTATTGTCAGAAAACCTAACCCGTTCTTCATGAGGAATCCGTTGTCAGAAACCTGTCCTCATGGTTTTCAGTTCCTCTTTTATCCTCCTTGTTCTCCTGCCTACGTGACAAGGATGGGCCTCGAGCAAGAGTCATTGAGCACCCTCTAAGATGGCCCATCATCCTGAGATAGGTCCACACAAAGGAGCACTTCACAGCTATTTAGCTGCAGTTCATCTCGCTCTCGTTGCCCCTGGCCTTGTCCATCTACGTAACCCCAAACAAAGGATTTCACAACCTTTGCCTAGGGCTTGCCTGGACTTGTCCATCTGTCTCCTTCAGACAAAGGTTTTCACGGTCCTTGCTCGGGACTTGAACAAGCCCATCTGTGTCCCCAGCAGTCTTTGAGACACAGAAGTTAACAGAATAATCTCTTACATAGGAGTATTTTGGCCTTCCAGTGGTGAAATGAACACAAGTGCACACTCACAATGGAGAAAAATTTCACCAGCTTACCTGAATTATGTCTCCTCCCAATTGCAGTATTAAGCTATCTATAGAGGAAAGCCCATAATTAGTCCCTTAGAGACAGATGATACCTTCTCAAAGTTCAGAATATCATTCTCAAATTTCTTCTATCAAAAACACACATATTCCAGATGTTGTCAAAGATATCCACTGGGAAATTACAAGCTTAATACTAATTAAAGAAAACAAAGATATCTGAGAAAAAACTGTCCAAAACTTTTGTTTTCTTTTTTTGTTTTCTTTTTTTTTCCCCAGTCAGAAAGAGACTTGCAACATGGAAATGAATCTCCGAGTAAATAAATTCAAGTCAATAACCAGCTTTTGAATCTATTACTACCACCTGATATACACTAAGTAGAGCAATAAAATTCATAGAATCAGAATGGCGGGGGTTGAAAAGGATCACAATAATCATGTACTTCCAACCCCCTGCTGTGTGCAGGGTCACCAACCAGCAGACCAGGCTGCCCAGAGCCACATCCAGCCTAGCCTTGAATACCTCCAGGGCTGGGGCATCCACAGCCTCACTGGGCAACCTGTTCCAGTGCCTCACCACCCTCTTCCTCTAATATCTAACTTCCTCCTAATATCTAACTTCCTCCTAATATCTAACCTACCCCTCCCCTGTTTCAGTTTAAAACCATTCCCCCTTGTCCTGTCAGTATCCACCCTCATAAACAGCCATTCCCCCTCCTGTTTATATGCTGCATTGAAGTACTGAAAGGATTCCCATCCACTGCTGCAACTCCTCAGACTGAGAAATCCAGATAATAAGAGATACACTGAACACAACATTTAAATAAAGAAATATGAAAAAAATTGAGATCGCTAACAGAATGAGGGCCTTGAAAAGCTGAATCCCTCAGGAATAAAATCAACCAAATATTGATGGGCCTACTAGTGAACAAAGCTCTGATTTTTCAGATATCCAACAACATGACTGTTGTCATAGTCTTCACCATTCTCACGTGGATCTATTTATCTGTAACAGAATATCTGAGACGTTAGAAAAGTCTGCAAATTTTAATTACCTGTAGCGATTTCTACAATGCATATCAATTTTGTTTTTAACATACTCAATTCCAGATCATTTCACTCTTCTTCCAGAAATGACCACTGCAGTTGTGTTTTACACACTCTATTATCTTCAGTTACTGCCAATTTTTCTGAACAGATAAAGCAACTCATCACGTCGAAACTAGACAAGGGTTTCAGTCCAGATCCAGTTGTGGCACACAAAGTGTTTCTATTCATCAGATTATGCTGCTCATTTTTTTTTTTATTCTAGGCTTATTAGGTTCAATGAAAGCTCTCAACCTCAATAACAAGGTTTTTCTCCAAATAAAATGAAGCTGCATAATTACCTACATTTTTTCTTTTGGGATATATTTGAAAGCTATACCATTCATTCTAGTTTGAGAGATGACAGAAATAAAGGCCTTATGGCTTCAGAAACAAAGTTTAATAAATTTGATTAAAAAAAGAGAGACTAAAGAAGTTCTGAACTCCATACACATGTAACTAGAACTACATGAAATCAGGTCATCTCTTCTTAAACAGATACTGCCCTATCTCGTGATTGTTTTGTAATACTTTGCTATTCCTTGTTACAGATCAGAATACTCTGTTGGCATGTCTGCTAAGCATCAATAAACAGCAAATCATTAGTATGCTCAGCTGCAAGATTCATTTTGAATTATGAAACAGAAAAAGCTAAATATTACAAGTTTAACCTGTTCCCATTCTCTTTCATTTTGATTAGTTTCAATATGAATACAGATTACTAGCCCTTTGGAATCTCATTGAGAACTGAGCTGAGTAAGGCATAATGTACAAGCTCTCTGTCCTTGCTGTCTTCCTTTATATAATAGTTCTGATTATAGAACTATCTGTCTGATAGACTATATTCCCCACAAAGCCATGGGAGAAAATGCCAATGATTAAAATACTGAATGCTAAAAAATTTGTTCCTTTGTTTATGGTCTCCAAACACAACAAGAAGATAATATTTCCTCTGCACCATGCAAAGTATCTTTTGACGACAGTACTAAATGGAAGACACATTACAAGAAAAAAATGTAAGCATCATTAGGAAGATAAAGCAGTAGCAGTACAATATAGGATTTTAATAACTTCTGAAGTAAGCTTGAAGGCAATGTTACGGTAATTTAGGTAGGTAGGGGTATTAGGAGGCTTATTAGCACATCTTACTTTCAGAGATTCTAGGCAGTAACTGATGTTACTGCATCAGAGTACCTGAGAGTCCATACTGAAAAAAAAGCCAAAACCCATGAGAGCACAAAGCTCAATTTTGCCGATCATGTTCTCCCTCAGCAGAATCACAAACTCTAATTCATTTTTTCCACGTTACTGCTGGTGATTCCACATTGTATCTTCCTTACAACTTGCTTTAGGACATCCAGAACTCACGTTCTCAACCCCTTAGCCTACTGATGACCAAAGCCAACAAAGACAACTCCCTTTCTCCTTAGCCTTGCCGTACTGCAAGTCCTCAGGCTAGCCTGTACAAATACATGCAAAGCCACCAAAGACTCTTGGGCAAAGAATTGCTCAAGGACTGGGAGCACAACAGCTATGCTCCACTATCCTACTTAATGATATCCACTTGAATTGAACTTGATCTTCAAGTGAACACCAGAACTACCTTTTAACAAGAGAAACATCAACAGAAAAATAAGTTAAAAAAACTAATTAAAAATCCTTGAAAAAAAAAAAAAAAAGAGTTTTAAAAAAGTTTAAAATACAGATGTCAAAAAAGAAATAATACAGCTAGGTTACTTATCTTGAGTACACATGAATACACAGGGAACTACTTTTGTATGTATGCAGCTGACCTAACCATCTCATTCAGAGCTTTGTGCACTTTTTGTATGCAAAAAGCATTTTGAAGTCAAAACCTCATAAATAAAGGACACTAGCTTTGCTATCTACCTTTCCCCCTCCAATGGCGGCATCGTGTAAGGACAGGCACATTTGTGTGGCTGTGCCAATCGCTTTCTTTGAGGGTATTGACAAAATATAAGTTTTTCCTCAGTATTCTTAATTTGTCTAAACATCACAGATCTGACAGATATGAAATGATAGAAAAAGACAACTGGCACAAGCTCTCTATATAATTTATTAATTTTTTAATAATATTTTGACATACAGAAGTTCTAGGCAAAAAGCACCTTCCTTTCAAATTTTGAAAGATGAAAACGCAGCGCTAGAATTTATTCTCTGCATTCATGACAGATGCTGTAGCAAAACCTTTTACTTGTTCCTACTTAAATTTCAACAGATCGAATGCATTTACAAGCATGTCAGTTCTGAAGCTAAGATTCAGAGATTGACTTTGATTTGGATTGTGAAGTCTTTCATTCTGAAGCTGCCAGAAACTACTTCTGCATACCAATCAGAAGAGTGGTTGC
Source organism: Lagopus leucura (assembly GCF_019238085.1). Taxonomy (NCBI): domain Eukaryota; kingdom Metazoa; phylum Chordata; class Aves; order Galliformes; family Phasianidae; genus Lagopus; species Lagopus leucura. Next base: position 4,589,976 of record NW_024962255.1, on the reverse strand, counting down.
ACATCATTCTGCAGTGACTTCTATGTCAGGCAGTTTACACTTTAAGAGACTTATGAAATCACATATTTTTCCTACATTTACTGAGTAAGAGGATACTTTAAGACATAGAGTTGACAAGACCTTCATAAGCTTGTCCTCCCACATGTTCTACATGACTTTATAGCCTTTATGGGTCATATAAAATATTTTCATGCCGAAAAAAAACCACCAAAGAAATGCTTCTGCTCGTAAAGTTAACTATAAAGCATCCACTTGTAACTTCAACTTTATTCTTCATGCCATCTTCTGAAATTTAGTTAGAACCAATACATTCTGTTCAACTGTGTTTCTAATTAGAGGATAGATAAACCATAGAAGTTACTTCGTGACAAATGCAACGAAAATGACTATTCAAAAAGGAAAAGGAAAATACACCCTAATCACAGTAGGTAGCTTATTAGATCACTATCTAGCCAGCAATTCTTTCTCAAAAAATAGTTGATAACTAATATATTGATTAATTTTTTTTCTAGAGACTTAAAAGAAACAGAATAATTGAACTGATGCCATGAGATTGTTCTTACAGATTACAAAATCATTATTATTTCTTTTTAAGCAAAACCAGTAAACCTTATTTTCTCAAATATAACCCACAGATACTTGAAACAGAATAATACATAGTAATAACTCTACAGGAATATTACCAAAGACATTCTGATTTATTGCCTCCCTCTACAGATCTCTTCTGAAAAAGTCTATGTAAAAATACTTTTACACTGCAGAAGCCAAAGGCTAAGTTAACATGCAATGTCTTCTTCAGAAGCTAGGAAAAGAGGATTTGGAAAGCTTTTACTCGTTAATAAAGAGCATCAACTTCATGGCATTTTTATCCCTATCAAGAAACCTGTAGAAGTTAATAGTAAAGTTATTAAATATTTAGAGTCTTTATCATATACAGCCATCATTTTGCATGTGGGCTGGAGGAATCCCAGGCATCTATACAGACAGGAAGGAGTGGTCCTTAAGAGCAGAAGAGAAGGACCTGGGGGTCTCGACAGATGAAAAGCTTAACATGAGCCAGCAGTGTGCCCATCCGGCTCAGAAAGCAAGTGGTATCCTGGGCTCCATCAGAAGAGGGGTGGCCAGCAGGGACAGGGAGGTGATCGTTCCCCTCTACTCTGCTCTTGTGAGGCCCCATCTGGAGTACTGCATCCAGGTCTGGAGCCCCCAGTACAGGAGACACAGGGAGCTGTTGGAGAGAGTCCAGAGGAGAGCCACAAAGAGGATCAGGGGACTGGAGCACCTTCCCTATGAGGACAGGCTGAGGGAGCTGGGCTTGTTCAGCCTGGAGAAAAGAAGGCTGCGGGGTGACCTCATTGCAGCCTTTCAGGACCTAAAGGGAGCCTACAAACAGGAGGGGAATCAACTCTTTGAAAGGGTAGATAACAGCAGAACAAAGGGAAATGGTTGTAAGTTGAGGGAGGGAAGAGTTAGGTTGTTTGTCAGAGGAAAATTCTTTACTATGGGAGTGGTGAGGTGCTGGAACAAGCTGCCCAAAGAGGTTGTGGATGCCCTGTCCATCCGTGGAGATGTTCAAGGCCAGGTTGGATGGGGCCTTGGTCTGCTGGTCTCGTATTAAATGTGGAGGTTGGTGGCCCTGCCCGTGGCAGGGGGGGTTGGACATTCAAGATCCTTGAGGTCCCTTCCAACCCTGGCCATTCTGTGATTCTGTGATCATATAGACTCTTTCCACTAACAGTATCTTCTTTAAGCTGAAACACCTAGATATTTTCTCTCTAATTATGAAATTGAAATGTTTCAATGAAAGCAAACAAGAAGTGAACAACATGTGGCCTTTCCATTCCCACCACATTGGGAGATCTAGAGCAGACTTAGCTTAGATCTCTGCATCATCCTGTTCTGAACTGGCTTAGGAGAAAAAAAAACAAAAACAAACAAACAAAAAAACCAAAACAAAACAAAACTCAAGAATGAATTTAAACCAGTAACTATTTTAAAGTACAGGAGCCAACAGTGCCAGAATTGACAACATCCTATAAAGCTTAACACATAACTTTGATTCGTAAGAGTCTATGAAATAACAGTAGAGTTTGATTTAAGAGCTCTGAATAGAAGGCAGCAAAATATCTCCTAAAATACTGTTGTTTGTGGTTGCTGTTAATATTCCAATAAACTTTTTATTAATTTTCTTTCAATTATGCTGGTGAATTTTGACCAAAGTACCAATTAAGGAGTCTCATCTTGTAGTCTACAGTGTCACTTGGTCACCAGTCCATCTTCTATAATTGCTTTAGGAATTGCTTTCCTTCATGATTTCTTTTCAGTTATGATTCTTACGCACTATTAAATTTTCCATTACCAACTACATTTAATGTTTACATCAGACTGAAGGAAGTTCTACTTTCACGTGTTCTTATAACAAGCAGCAGTTCAGAAGAGGAGGAATAATCTAACACAGTTCATTTAGACTGTGCCATGTTTTGTGCATCCAAAAGAATTTCTTTGCTTGTAAGGACAAATGATCTGGAGTAAGAATTACTCCAACACAAGAGAAACGCGATACACAGATAACACTCCAATATAATGATCGTTCCTTGACTAGTCACCTTTCCTCTACCCTAACCTCCAGAAATAACAACATAATTAGTAGACACCTCTTTAAAAAAAAAAAAAAAAAAAAAAAAAAAACCCAGAACATCCCCAGTCCAACAAGACTCATGAGGAAGTTCAGTACAAACACAAAAGCACAGTTCTCACTAGTTCAATACACTACATAGAAGCTCCTTTACAGCCATACACTGATATTATTTCTTTAGAATTTGATTCTAAAAAACAGGCACTAGAGTTTCCATAACAAGCATTGATATCTGTTCAGTGATTTTTTTTTTTAGGCTATAGTAACATCCCTTTATTCTCCATGCAAGTATTTCTACTACATATTTTACGTACCAGTTGCAATATTTCACATTTTAAACATAAAACCCAGGTGAAATCCTTCTTAGAGAGCTGTTTCAATTTTATTATCTGATTTTGAGTACAAGAAACTGCCAAGAAACTTGTGGTAAAGAAATTATTGGAGACTCATCTCATTTTTCCCCAATTACTATTAATTGATCTGCAGTAGAAAGCTCAGAAGAACATGAAGCTGCAAGTCTTAAATGCACTAGCAGCTCTCAAACCACGTAGCACTTGGAAGTACTTCCCCAAAACATTAGTCCAGAAAACACATAGATCTGCTAGAGTCACCCATTAAGCCTTTCTAATATAACCAAATATTGAGAGACTTTCCTATGTTTAACTGCACAGGAAGAGTAGGAAGAGTATAAACATTTGTTAACACAAGCCAACATACAGAATTCTTGAGTTCCCAGATCCTTCACAGGGTATAAAATGCTTCAACCAAAACATTCTGACAACACTATTACATGCGTAGTAATGTATGTAGTGAATAATTATATGGCTAATCCCACCTGCATATAGTTTTTAGATAAAATGCCCTGCACAAACCAGGAAAATTAGTCTTCAAGATAAGAGATGACAATTTAAGACATGGCAAGATAAAACAATAGCATTTTCACCTGTTTTGTGAAAAGAGAAAGGGACCATTTAATTCCTTTTGGAAAAAAAACACCAACAGTCATGTAAAGAAAATATTAGTAGGTGGAAAAAGCCATCCAAGTATCATAAAGATTAAGCTGGAACAAAATAATGACTGAGGTGCAGAAAAAAGGATTTCACAGCTCTGTTGTGGGAGGCAGTTTAGTACTGCAGATATACTAGGGGTAAGAGAAAAAGCAAAGCAGGTGAGACCAATGAGAGAAATGACAGTTTTTATCTGCCAGAAAAAGGAACAAGAATGCTGAGCTCTCTGCAGAGAGAGAAAAAAACAAAACAAAACAGAATTCTAAACTCAATATTCCTTTATTTTCCTAGGAGTATTATGGCTCATTCCAAATTAGTACACGTCATATAACAAGTCATTCAGGATGGCAAGCCCATGCCGGAGTCTGAGACTGTTCTGGCAACTTTACGTGGTAACGTCATGAAATATTAGCCTAGGTATAACTACAGAAGAGGTGAACAAGATTTTTAACAAAAATACTATGATGAAATTTCAATAGTTTCCTACAGCAAGTGCAAAAAGTAAAAATTATGGCATACTTTTAAAGGAGTACTAAAACATCAAAGACTGAATACTTCATTAAACTGATCCTCCAAACAATGTTTTTGTATATCCCTGACTTTCAGTATGGTTTTGTAAAATTATGAGATCCAGTTGTGCTTCAGAGCTCAACATGACACACTTGCTCTGAAAGACCAGCATAACAGATAGGAGACTCAAAGTTGGCACCAAAATACATAGCATCAATCTGCATGCTCTAGGTCCACAGATTTTTCAGTAAGTTTTTTATTGGTACACTATTGGGCCTGTATATTGTTCTGCTCCCAAAGAAGCAAAATTGCTTCTGATAAGTTCTTGACAATAATAGGCAAAGTATTCCCAGGTAGGTCAACAGTCATACACAGAGAAAAGGGCTGAACTCACCCAGCTTAAGGGAATCCCTGGCTACGCAGCACTCATTCTCAGAAACCACCCAAAGAAAGATAGTCTCACCTCCGTGGCTGGCTCTCCTGTGAGACCCAGGGGAGGTCCACCCGTTCTGGTCAAGGGCAGAGCACAGGTGCTAACCATTTGCCTATGCTTCCCAGGCCTGTCACATCCCTTCACCAAGTGCTCAATCACCAGTTCAAGTTGTGATCTAACAGTTCCCCTACGGGTAGTTTATCACTGAAAACAGAGCCAGTGAGTCTGTAGCGTTTAATGTTCCTACAATCTTCATGATATTCCTGAGTTTCCTCTCTGTTGTTATCTCAGCTTCCTTATGATTTAACACTGTTGCAGATGTCAGCTCTGTAGATGACTGATGCAGTCAAAAAACAATTAAAACTGTTTCTCTGTTCTAGGTATGCTGAACACTTTGAACACCTATTTTTTGGTCTCACAAGAACTGATGTCTTACCTTGTGTCAAAGAAAGTACAGAAGATTAACTTAATTTTGCATTCTTTTTCCAGCTGAAACTTTCACAGTGCCCTCACCAGGCTATTTTCTGAACAAAGTACCCATGAAGGAGGAATCCTTTTCTTGTCCAAACAGTGCAAATTGAAACTAGGTCTTGGTCTGCACGATTTCAACCATTTATTTTCGTTACATGTGCTCTTCAGCAAGTGATCCACTCAAGCAACAGTTTTTTTTATTTAGAAAAACAAACATTGTAGGAAAGACAGATTATGAAGGTGTCTAAACCATGAGAAAACATACTCAATTTCTTTTCAGACATGCTGGCTTTACAGTCCATATCAAATTAGTTATGCATTACTACAACTCATAGAAAATATAAGTCACTTCAACTCCGATCTCAGAAACATCTCTGGCAGCTAGGAAGCCTTCGTTCCCCACATCCCTTGTAGCTTCTTCTGCAAGTCAACATAAGCAGTCACAGAAAGTGACTTACATTGTACTACAGTGCTGATATTCATCCTTTATCAGCTCTAGCTTTGTTCACTTATCAAGGTGTTTTCCCACCACTGCACATGTAGTTATACTCTTTGTTTAGACTGCTAAGACTTTAGGTGCCAGATCCTATTTATTTACACAAAACTTGCCAGAGAAAGACTCCATCTCCTGGTGAGGGCCTCCACAGTAGACTGTGTATATTTTATGCAGTCTACAAACTGTTTTTGACTTCTTCTCCTGAATACACTGTTGAATTAAATGATTAAATATTCATGTTTTTTTCCCTGAAATTTGCATGTAGTAAAGAATAAGAGGCTATCGAGCTAGAAAAAAAAGGCAACATGCAGGAATAAGCACAGACCTGTGCCAGCAATGAACTAAATCTTCAAATAAGAGTAAACTTCTGAGTCACATTCTCCTTCCAAGATGTATTACTAAATATAGAAAATGTCAACTAATGAAAATTGCCAGGAATGGAAGGCTGGATGGTTTCTTTCTGTATTACTATGTCCTTCTTGACTATCTGTTACCAATCTGGATCCCTAGAAAATAAGATTGAAAGCTAAAAGAAAGAACTGCAGTTACATCCATATTTTATTATCTGCTATAGGCCTGGTACTGCTCAGCAAAACAGAGCAAAAAAGTTAACAACCATCACTGTCAGATTTTTCTGCAGCTGCCTTCTACAGATGCATAAACAATTTAAGGCTTTCTGAACTCCTCACTGGCTTTGGAACACAACTAGAGACGAAAATTTGCAAGCATCCTCCCACAGTCACCATTATGAAGGGAAAAATAGAAACCTTCATCAAAATTTTAACAACACTGGGCTACGTAAAGAGGGTAATTTTGAATCTTTGCCCTTTGATATAGACCTATGTTTCAAATGTAATCAGTCTGACTAATGAAATAGAAGAGAAAGCCTATGCTGGATCTCAGTAAGACCGAGGCACGTTTTAGAGTCACTCATCAAGCGAAATGTCTAGATTTATCTTATATATTAAACCTATTCCATAAGAGTTAAATCATTAATACTGGTGCCTAGTAAATAAACTGAATGAATGTTAGGGCTCTCCAAAACTTTTTCTAACCTGTCACACAAAAATAGAGCAAAATGTCCTTAGGAACAGGACAAAGTTTCTTAGCTTGCTATCTACGCTAATACACAGCTGTCTATTGCCAATGGTCAAAGAATAAACTGATTGGAAATACTGCATAAAAACCTGAATAAAACATGAATAAAATTAAACAGAATTTAAATGATTCCATTAAATAAGAATTCTGCAAGTGAGCACAGAAAAGTGACTCGTATGATAATGATCCAGATGGAAATCTGCCAAAATAGCTTGGATGAATGGAAAATAATCATGTAAATGTTATCCTAAAGAACATTTTTGCAAATATTGTGCTTAATGCTACATCTTTATAAACAGCTGCATGGTGAAAGAAATGAACTACTGTTTGTAAGAGGGCTATCGTGTATTGAGTGATGAAATGCAATAACCTACAAGTTAAGTGATCTCTTTTAGGAAATTTTGAAACAGAAAGCTTACTAACACAAACCTGCCAGAAGAATCTAATGACTTTGTTAGGTTAGTGTGATCACTTGAGAGATCATCCAGGAATTACCACAATAAATTCACATTTTATAATATTCATTACTACACTGAACTCACAGAAATATTTCAGCTCTACACATTAAAGCCAAACAGACTTACCATGGAAGTAATGATGAATTAGTGATGAATTAGAGCTACCCTGAAGTATGGGACGATATTCCACAACCCTTTTTTCCTCTCCCCAAACAGCAAAACAAACCACTAAAGCGATCAGAGAGCTGGAGCACCTCTCCTATGAGTAAAGGTTGAAGGAACTGGGCTTGTTTAACTTGGACAACAGCAGGTTCCAGGGACGCCTCACTGTGGCCTTCCAATACTTTAATGCAGTGTATAAATAGGAGAGGAATGGCTGTTTATGAGGGTGGATAGTGATAGGACAAGGGGGAATGGTTTTAAACTGAAACAGGGGAGGGGTAGGTTAGATATGAGGAGGAAGTTTTTCACCCAGAGGGTGGTGAGGCACTGGAACAGGTTGCCCAGGGAGGCTGTGGATGCCCCATCCCTGGAGGCATTCAAGGCCAGGCTGGATGTGGCTCTGGGCAGCCTGGTCTGCTGGTTGGCGACCCTGCACATAGCAGGGGGTTGGAAGTACATGATCACTGTGGCCCTTTTCAACCCATGACCCAAGGCCATTCTGTGATTCTATTATTCTGTGATACAATTCTATGATCACATTCGGGCCTTTTAACAGTAGCCTTTTAATTGCAGATTCTTGTGTAATGTGAAGTGGAAATAAACAGTGAATCATTTCCTTTCCAGTATCCAGACAGCTATCACAGTCATAACGTGTTTTTGGATGTGAACAAGGTTGAGTGAATCAGCCCCCACAAATACTCCACCTCGTGGGGACTGGATTTAATTAAGTCCCCAGCAAACAGAAATGCAATTTCCAAATTCTGTATTAATTGTGTATATACTAGGTAAGACAGTCAAACAATATATTTACAGGCTATAATAATTTCTTAATTGCAGCACTAATGAAGTTGAAGGCATTGTTAATTCATATTGTCATGGATCCAACTACACTGTAGCACAACACTAAATCACCATAATTTTATCTGTTTCTTACTTGTAGTGAATATCAAGTCCCAGAGCTATGGTGTCGTCTGATACTTCTTGTAAGCATCCAGCCTTCCCTTAAAAACTTATTGATTAGATTTCTTTGAGCATATAAATCACACTGCCAAAATCACTAGCTATTAATCTACACATAGTACCAAAGTTTACTCAAGACTGGAATGCTGTTCTGGGTTACAACGCCAATAGGTATGAGGGGGAAGGCTAAAGTTAAAGAACCTCTTATTGGTCCATTTCATTCCCTTGTGGGTAGAAACAGTGCTTAGTTAATTGCTAAATTTTTCTTTTATGAAAAGCACTACAGAAAAGCATTATGATATGCAAGATGTGACAACAAAAATATAACTCTGTAAAAGTCAAGCATAACTTGTGCTAGACTAGGTTTATTTAGAAGTATTTTCAAAATTATTGTCCTGCTACTCCCTGTCAAAGCAGTTAGTTCAGCTGACAACCATGGCATACCACATTAATATTATATAAACGCACTTGAATTCCCACTATTCCATTACGCTTTGTTCTTTTCCTTCAACAAATCCAACAGTTTCACACTAGAGTAGACAAAAAATAAAGGAATTTATACTCCCTTTAACTGCAATGGACACATGATATTATGATTTAGAGCCTGAACAAAGCTTCCATTATCATTACAGAAAAGCTCAGTGCTACATTTGCAGGAAAACATTCAATGGCTTGTCATCGTAGAAGCATTCATAGCACATCAGAGTTGATAAAATGAATGCTATTTGGAATTGCTACTGCCCTGCATGGTCCTTATTGACTTATTATTTGTGGTAATAAGAGTGAATGAAGAAAAAATCTTGCTCTGGCTCATTAAAACTGTTATATCAAAAAACAGAGAATGACAAATCAGTAAGTCTTCCAACACCAATAAGGATGGTACAAACAGCGCATTCATAAAGCATCTAAATATGCCTTGTCTGAAGTGGAGGCAACCTTCCCAAAAATCCGACAGTGTCTAACCCTGAAAGTACCTGTACACCCTACAGATCTCAAACCACCATATCTTTAGAAGCTCCCACTTATGCACAGATGCCCAGAAATGCTGACAGGACTGAGCAGCACGATAACTAAACTCTGTTAAGATCCATAAACAATAAGTTCGTATGTTTAAGAATCAAGGACTCTTTTGGATTACTGTTATCTTAGCCTATCTACAGATGCCAAAATTCAGCTACCATGTACTACACAAAGAACTTGCTCCTCTATCTGAGGAAATTTTATCTGCATCTATTCTTCCAGCACGCATGCCTACACTAATCCACAGTGTACTAAAAAGACATCATTTAGCAATATATACTATTAAGGCAGAATTTCACTAAAGAAGTTAGAAGTAATTTAAAAGCAAGGCATCACAGAGCTACGAGCATGTCATTTACAACAAATGGAAAGATTGATCTCATTAATCACTACTACAGGAGTTACGTGTAATATTTAGTATGGTCTTCACCGAGGATCCAGTCAAAGACAGTATTAAAAAGGCAGCACCAAGCCAAAATACTCTATTTTGCTGGTTTAGAGGCTAATTCATCTGAAATTTCTGAAGACTTTCAGATTGCAATCTAATACACAAGGCTGCAGATTCCCAAAGAGGAAATTCTTAGCAAATGAAAACTCAGTGTAATGCTTTGAGGAAGGCAGATGTTCAAGCTTACTTTTCAACAGGCATGCTTTTTTATGCCCAGCTTGAACAGCTATGATACTCTAATTTTGAGACTGAGTACACAGAACTCCTCTGATTCCACAGAAGTTTAGTCTTACAGTATCCTCTTCCATAAATCACAGCCTTCACCCCCAGCCTGAGTAGTCACTCTGAATATGTGATTGGCAATCAGAGCATTTCCTACCCTAAAAATACACATATACACAGTTACCAAGATGCTTCTCCTTAAATAAGTTCCTTTAATTTCAGACATATATTAAACATGCAACATTTGTGATAAAAGACAGCACTACAGAAGTCAGCACTATTTATTTCCCTGGTCACGAGATACAACTCAAAACGCTGCCTGAGACTACAAATCAATCACAAAACTGCCCAAAGATGTGTAGGACATTTGTCATTTGTGCTAAACTCTGTATGTCTTGCTCTACGTACAGAGATAACTCCCTTAGAGCTAATGTTAGATTTTACTAATTAGCGGTACATTATAGTAATTTAATAAATAAGCAGCAATTCCTAAAGCTGCTGCTTCGCCACATGATACCGGGCTTATGACTGTGCAGCACTCACCACCGGAAATGGTGATTTACACACTACCTATTTTTGTCTCCCAATAGGTCCTTTAATTAGAACTCAGTATATCAATAGTAATTACATGATAATAACGTTCACCCCCTATATGCCATTATTTCCAAAGCGGTGCATATATTTAACATTAAGCAATTAATTTCCAGTACAACTTTATGGGAGAAAAATTTCATTTCCTTTTTAAAGACAGGAGAAGGTGTATCAGGGATGGTGAATGACACTCCCGACACTGATAGTAGAAATAAGATTAGAGCTCAGTCAGCCACGAATGTAAGGACATACCTGTTTTCATTTTCTGCCAGTACAACATAAAACCCTCAAGGTAGAATTTAACATATGACTACATATCAAAAGTGGCATGATTTGGAAGAGAAATGAAGTAGAAAATGAGTAGATTGTCTCACAATTTTTCACTTTAATAGCACGATGCAAATTTTGGGCTATGGTTCAGACTTGTATACAGCAGAAATAAGCTACCAAAATTCCCCAAAGAGTCATCACAATATTCACTCTCAAAATGACAACTTTCATGGAAACTGCCAAACCACATTTACTTTCAGCTATGCTACTTCGTCCTTTTAGTATTAGGCACCTAAATTCTAAGAATACAATGGCAGTAAACCACCTGAAAAAAATACCAAGACACTTTTGCTGATTTGAACACTACACTGGCCCTATGACTGTTCATTAGCTGCAGGTCAGCGTGCCGCCCTACCAGCTTGTCTAGAAGAGAGAAGCCTGGTTCCCAGAGAAGCTGAGGAGCAGCTGCTTCAGCAGTGCCCTTCCAGGAGCACAGCAATGCCTAATGCTGCTTCAGACTCAGCTTTGCTTCATCAGATGCTCTTCCAGCAGCACCAGGGTGAGCAAAGTTCAGATCTGTAAGAGTCAAATATTTGACAGATGCTTCGATATTTCCTTACTAGGCTTGATGGCCAGCTTTAATCTCATATTTTGCCTCTATTTACAAGAGGCAAGCAGCTGGTGTTTGCTGCATTTTTTGTGCTTGTACCATGTAGAAATAAGCAACCTGCTGCAGTTTCCTGGTTCAGAGTTGCCATTTTCCCACCAGCTTCATTTGCATACAAAGGTTTACATTCTATGTATTTTTCCTGATCTCAGTTTGCTATAAACCAGCACATACCTGGCTTATGCCGCCACCATTACCCAGCTGTAAACAAGATGGCCTTGTATTCCTTTTCTTAATATACCTTTAAGAGAAGACAGACTTAAAGTTCCACTGTTTACAGAAACAAAGTAGCTGAGGACAAATTCAAACACATTTGAAGGGATAATGCTGAACAACTGAAACAGACAGGTTTGGCTCACAGGTGGCATGCAGAATCTAACCCATAAATCTTCAAGTCTATGAGAAATAACTATTAACTAAGGAACGTTGCATTCCTCAGAGGCATCCCCTTTAGGCAGATACCAAAACCTTATTGTGTATACAGGCAAAAGGAATTTTAAAAAACATTTATGCCATGCATCAAAGACTCATTGATATGCAGAATATAATAGTTCATGATAAGAAAGCCAGCACAGTGCATCACAGAAAATAAGAGGCTGATTAAAGGGCTCAAAGATGGCTCTCAGATGTTAGGTACTTACTAAAAGAAGAAAGCACCTTGTGAGAGGAACAGCCAAAGCAAAAATAATCATCATTCCTGCCAAGCTGCATAACCCCTAAGCTGTTGAAAGCTAAAAGGAAAGGTTAGGAGACAGAGCAGGGATGCACAGAACACTTTCAGGCACAAGCTGACACTGGGCAGAAGCTGAATACTGTCGGCTTTCAACATCAAGCTGCATTTACCTTTCCCAACTGTTCAGCTTACTCTGAGCACACAGAAGCTAAACCGATTCAGAGACTTTGGAACCTAAGTCTCTGGAGACCACTGTGTAGGTGGTAAAGCTGTACATCATTTTAAGTGGAAAAAAAATAATAATAACTTGACATTTTTCACTCTATTCCAAACATGAAATTCTGTTTTGTTCTTCCAGAACAGCTAGAAATGCTTCTCAAACTTCAGCAATACAACTTGCCTGCTCTCAGTAAGAGGCTGGCATTCCTCTGCCAGTTTCAGCTTATTGAATTTGCTGTGCAGTGGTAGAGACTGTAAGTTCACCTTATGGCCACAAATTACATAGAACAATGCCAAGTTCCATAACAAAAAAAAAAAAAGAAATCACTTCTCCGTTTATATTCTTGCCCATAAATTTTATCCTCACCCTGAACTTCTACAACTATATGAAAAATTTGTCAGTATTTTCAAAGAACTCTGAAGTATTTTGTTCCCATCAAAGCTGTTAAGCCTTCCCTTCCCTGACACAGCTATGTTCCATCAACAATTACCCATCCTACTGTTGTTCTTCTCCATCTCCTACCAAACGTGTCTGAGCACAGCTACACAGGTTAGAATCTCTAGGAAGATGCACTGAAAATATACAGGGTTACTCACAGATGCAGAAAGAAATGCAATAAGCAGGAATTAAGTTTCCAGAAAATTATAAGCAGTAAATGGACATCTGATTGTGCTATTCTTGTCAATCTTCAATCTGAATTTTTCAAATTCGTGTACATTACCAACCACTTTCCTAATTATTCAGCAAAAAAAGAGTTGCTTATCTTTTGACACAATAGAAAAGAAAAAAAAACAAGCTTATGAACAGTATATCTACATCAACTTTAAAATACTAAGAGTAGTTCTGTCTAGTCCAAGAGCAGTGGGAAAATTACAAGAAAAAGGAAGCTGGGAAGCATCACGTGCCTGCCAACCACGTGTTAGCAGCACTGGGCAGTGACTTAGGTAAGCCCTCTTTAACACAAATAAGCAGGTGGTTGGTTAGTTTATCAGAGATGAGAGCAAATGAGCTGTGTACTACTTAGGTCCAGATATCCCATCCTGTTTCACCTGGCTCATCGCAGGACAATTTAATATATCTAAATTAGTGCAACAAGTAATATTCTTCATGCATTTAAGCATTCTGCTGGAGAGACTTAGCTGCCTTTGTCCATGCAGGTGCTTCTGGCAAGCCATGCAGAACTGACTGTAGGACTGTAACTGAAAATACTTAACTCTCTTCAGAGGCTTTCTGTAGCTTCAGCTTATGTTGTAACTCTTCTGGCCTTTAGCTTGATCCCTCTGGCTGAACTAGCGGCATCTCCTGCAGCAGAGTCTGAGAACAGCTCTCAAGCCTCTGCAATAATAAACTTACAACTCAGATGCGTTTCCTATTATGTTGACTTACAGTTGTCAATGGGTAACTCATTATTTATTTGAAAGCATAAAAATATTTCGCTGCTTGCAATGCTGATTTTCATGTGGATCACTCCCCAGGGTCTTACAAGCAAATCTGTGAAGCGTGAGTACTTTAGAGGACAATACAGACTAACTTTGCACTTCAAAGAGAAAACACTCAGGTAATTTTCCTCTAGAAAGCCTAAGCACTATACTTAAAATGGAAGTAAAAGAGAGAGAGAATTTGACTACAAGAAAGCGAACAGGGTGGAACAACAGTATCAGGCTATATTGAGCACCCACCTCATCCTCTAACTAGTTCTGTACCATCAGAAAATCAGCTCAGAGGTTATTTGCTTTGACTGCTCTGGTTTTTCACATTCTATTGTACAAGTGCCATGTGGATCCATGCAATCAGATACACTCAAACCTGGAAACTCTGGAAAAATCCATAGCCCAGGTTGCCTGTGTGGGTAACAAATACTGTTTATGTGTAGAATGATTAAATAACTTGTAAGAAAACTTCTCTGGCCAACCGTGTTAAGAGCCAGATATCTTCCCTATGCAGCCAGATTATAAAATTCATCCTTTGAGACTGCCAAGCAGCCAGGATTGTGTATAGAGATTGTCATTCACAGATTTTCAGGTAAATGGCATGATAGATACTTATATAAAACAATAATGTTACCTCATGAAAATTTTTAGAGAAAAATCTTGAAAAGGAAAGTTCCACCTGGCTTTAGACATTATTTTCCAAACTAAATTACAAATTTAACCAAACTAAAAGCCTCCTCCCAGCTTCTAAAATAGCAGATCTGTTTGGTCCTGCTGTCATGCTCTACTGGGTGTGGTTTTTTATTGTTGTTTTTTGTTTGTTTGGTTGGTTGTTTTTTTTATTTTTATTTTTGCTTTTCAGACATCCCACTTAGAATCCAAGTATTTTGTTTTCACTTACTTGTGAAACTGAACTTATCCTACATATTGAGCTATTTATTTTAGATTATCGTTTGAAAAGGAGTTAAAAAAAAAAGGTATGCATAAATGAATACATTAAGCAAATCTCTTCAGTGAAGTCCTGCATCTGCTTCAAAAAAACAGAACTTCTTCCACAAGGCTGGTTTTTGAGGGCTACATTTCAGGTAGAAGTCCCAAGGCCAAACATAAGTGAGTTCATCAAACATTTATAGAGTGATCCTAGGAAACTGATAAGAACACTAGAAATAAAGGAAAACAACTGTATAAACACCTTATTATTTGCTAAAGTTAGAATAAAGTAACCTTAACAAAAGCAAGTCCGTCAACACTTAGTTCTTCGTTTTCTCAAATCAGCTGATTCAGTGTCTTTGAGGTGACACACTGAAGAGCTCTGAGGAGAAGCAGTGTGGAAGGGAGCTGCTAACCTGGGGGTGTTAGGAGTATCTTCAGCATCTCATTATCATGTGTATATGAGGGGGAGAAGGGCTTCTGAGGACCACACATTCACAAAACAGCGATATTCATACCAGCAGTTCTTGTTGGCTTTGCTTCTAAGACTTAATTAGTATGCTTGCTCTGGTTTGGTGTTGACTACTTATTTGGTTGCTTTAAGTCTCCGCTCCTTGTTGTATTATTTACCTGACTTCAGGTAAATTGTGTACTCTTTCCGCAACTGTGCTAGGTGGCAGTTAGAAGACAGTCAAGCAGAGCAGAGAAACCTTGCTGCTGCCAGCACCTGCAGCCATCAGAGGCATCTGCCTTTGGCAGCCATGAGCGAGGCGTCACAGACCCTAATTCTTACAGTGAAAATGACAGCAGCCTACCTCTGCTGGTAAATGACTTCTGCACAGGCTGACAACTGCCAGCCCTGCCTGTAAGAAAAACTTTTTTAAGTATGTCAATAGGAAAAGGGAAGACTAGGAAACACAAGGGTCTGCTACCGAATGAGATTGGTGCCTGGTAATGGGATACTGAGAAGGCGGTGATACTGAACACCTTCTTTACTTCAGGCTTTACTACTAAGGCTGCCCCTCAGGAATCCTGGAAGATAGAAAGACCGGGGAATGGAAGATATTCACTTGGTTGCGAAGCATATGATCAGAGAGCATCCAGCCAAATCCAACACACATAAACGCATGGTCCCTAATAGGATGCACTCTCGAGAGAACTTCCGGTACTCTAGCAGTGATGATGATTACAGGACAGGAACATCTCCTTTACGAGGCAAGGCTGAGAGTCCTGGGGCTGTTCGGCCTGGAGAAGAGAAGGCTAAGAAAGGACCTTACCAATGGTAGATGGAGCCAGGGTTTTTCAGTAGTGACAAGAACAAACCGAAACGCAGGAAGTCCCATACAGGTACATCCCTTACCAAAGAACCTTACTGTGAGGATGACAGAGCATTAGAGCAGCTTGCCCAGAGATGCTGGAGATACTCAAAAGATGTCTGGATACTTTCCAGTACAACCTACTGTAGAGAACATGCTTTAGCATGGGGATTGAACTCAATTATCTCTGGAGATCCTTCCCAACCTCTACGATTCCTTGAAGGCCACTGCACATAGGCATTACCTGTCAGGATCACCGTAGCTCTCAGGGTGGGAGAGGTAGGCAGCACTTCCGCCCACAAGCAGCCTGCTCATCCTGCATGTTGCGCATTGCTGTTGGCTGTGCCTGCACACCAGATCCAGGCCTGTAGTGGTGCTGCACACATTCTTGTCCTATCTTGTCCTTGTTCCTTTGCAGCTTCTCTTGAGCTGAAGTGTAAATCACAATGAAGTATGCAGCACATTCTCGGCAGTACGAGGAAAATACTTAGAAATGTGTGCCATAGGAGTTCCTCTTTATATCCTTTTCCCAGTCTTCATGTGTTCCTTCCAGCCACAAACCCCACATAGCCTTGTTGAGCCCTAGGCTTCTACTCATTACACTGCACAAGCTCTCACATTCTGCTGCTCTACCTGCCTCAGCCATCAGAAGTGCGATGGCATAGGTCTGCCTTTCTCTGATTTAAATCTAAAAGGTCTGCTCACAGCAGGCTATGGCCTGGACACACACAGAGGTGCGTGGCCCGCAAGCATCCTGGTTCCACAGTTGGCCATTAAAACTACTGTTGTAGGCAGGGCTAGCTGCTGTCACATAGCTGAGGAGAGAAAGCATAACCTGGTGCCCATTAGAAAGCCTACAGAGATATGCTGCAATTTCAGGCAGATGGATAGAGAAGTAGTAACAGAGGGGCTAACGACATCCCTGCAAGAGCAGCAGCTTTTCTAAATAAAGCTCCCACACGAGCCTGCTGGAAGATCATGACTCACTTCATAGTGGAGTGTAGAAAACAAACCTTAATACCTACCTGCTCATGATCTGATACAGAGAAAATGCCCACCTGGCTCCGTATCTCTGCTTGGCTTTTTGCTAAGTGGATTAGCAAAACACCAGCAAAATGCATGTGAATTTCAAGCTGTTTGCTCTTTCTGTCGGCTTACTAATGCATTCCCTACACAAGTCAGATTTTCTCTCCTGTCGAAAACGTAATGCATCAAGCACAGATTATGGTGTGTGTAACTTGCCCAAATGCTACCTGTTGCTGAAGCCAAACCCCAGTGCTGCAGAGGGTAGCAGAAATAATACCCCCAAGGCCAAGCAGGGTATCAAGATCAGAAAAATTCTTCCTGGTCTGCCAAGAGTACATCAGCAGAAACCCGGAGGCCCGAGATTAAAACAGCATAAACAGTGTGATTCAAACTTCTGCTGTGGTTCCTGCAGATACGCCAGCACAACAGAAACCTAACAATTAATAGGCAGGTCAGTAGTGACCAAGATTTACTTGAATGGGGACAAAATACTACTAACTCTTTTTACACTGTCCTTTCCCCAGCATTACTTCGAACGACCTTATTTCAGTTAAGTAACTTAATTGTATTCATCTGCTGCATTCAAGCACCATTACTGAGTTCTCCAGATGTTATTGCTAGAACACAAAAAATAAGGGCTATCTCTGAGGTCAAGCAACCTCAAGAATGGGGATGGCCCAGTCTGCCTAATAGTACAGCCCTCTCATACAGAGTAAAGGAGAGTCGGCCCTCCAGCTTTCTTGTACCCTGTTACAAGATGGACAAGAGAAAATTGCTTGATTTTTTAGATTTTTACCAGATGTTTTGCTAGGGCAACTCTTCCTAAACTACTGTTTTGTAATATTTTTTCACATTCCTAGAGGACAATTGATACGCAGTTTCACTTCATAAAAATTTGTTACTTCTCCATATTTGAGGGACTAAATATTATGTACCACAATAAAATCTCCAAATATGTGATTTTGGACCTATAGACCCTTTTAAAATAGAATCAAAGTGGCAAAACTAATTGATATAATTTGAAAGAAATAAATTCCCTCCAGCAACATTTGAGGGTTTTTTTTTTTGTTTTTGTTTTTTTTTTTAAAGTATGCTTCTATTGGTAAGTTTCTATCTTTAGACAACCACATTTTTGGAGAGCAAGAAAAGAGAGAACAACCATCAGACTTCAAAGGATTTCTAGTATTTTGCACGAGGCGTTTCATTAGGAAGCCTGTTGATCATTTTTTTATCATTAAATGCTTCATGAATATTGCTTCCTATTCTCTTGTAATCCACGCTTGTTTCTCTCAGAAAGCTTTCCCTTCAGCTGTTAATTATAGCACAGCGTAACTGAAAAAAGATGCAGAAGAGTTTATCTGTTCCTGGACAGTTGCTTTCCTATGTTTCTGGTCTTCGTAAGAGTCATCAAACATCAGGTTCTTTTTTACGTCCCACCTCACTGTTTCCTAGGATAAGTACCCTGTGCAGGGGATGCTCATTCAAGTTGCTTCCTTGGTATAATCCAATCAGTCATTAAGTTTTATGTAACATAAGTTTCCAATGCTGAATCAGGACTCCTGTTTCAGTGTTGTTATCTGATAGTGTGTATGGCCTTTTTTATAAGCTTAAGGTTCTTCTTTATTCCCATTTTTTTTTTCCAATGAAAATGGAAAACCATCACCCAAAAATCTGGTCTGCTTTGTTTTTCCACACTGCCTGTGGTGTAGCCCAGACTTTCATGGAACTAACCTGTAGGACAGAGTTTTGGAATAGTAACTGCATATTATGTTTTCTTCACTGAGATCTTAGGGGAGCTTTGAAACCCTTAATTGTTTCTGATAGACTGAAGTGTTTCTTGCATGCTTCTTCAAGGTGTCGTACAGATTAAGAGAGGTTATGATTTTTCTTTCACTTGCTTCCCAGAGGGAGAGCCTATACAAACACTTGTTATGCTTTTATAGTGAGAAGATAAAGATCTATGAAGAAAATGTGTTTCATTCACCGTAATTTCCTCTGATATGTAGTCCTCCCTCATTTCATGAAATGAAGTTGCAGTCTCATACAGTTAGAACACATTTTAGCAGAGCAAGACTGGGTGGCATGCACATGGACAAACATAAACATAAACATGGGGAACCCTTAAGAATCTAATAAAACCAAATAAGCAATAAATAAAAGGACCTCTGAAAATGTAAATTACTATTAGTACGGATTCAAATGACAGACGAGTAAACCTAGCACAAAGGCAGCACACACATTATACTGAGACAGTATTAGAAAGTTCAGAATTCTAGTTTCCAGACCACTCCTCTAACCAAGAGATCAAGAAACCCCTGGGTTAGATACGTATGAGACTTCATATCAATACACGTGACTTAAGTCTTTCTTAATTTACATCAACATGTTCAACCTTGAATTACCACCCCAAGGGATCTCGATTTAGATCTGGAAATATCTGCTTACATTAGTTCAGGTCAGTGGTATCTGAGAAGCAGTATGAAAACCCAGATAAAAAAAAGCATCATCTACAGATGATTCACAGTAGTATAGGTGCTGGAACTCCTGTGGACAGACAACTGCGCTTTAAAGCCAACATTTTCTTTATGTTCTGTCTCTCACAGCTCACAATTTCTCCATGCTCACTAGCTTTGAGTAGACAAAAGGAGAAGCAGTGGGATCTAATACAGCCCAATTTCAATTCAAAACACAATAGCTGCCCTGAGGAACCATATCAGACTAAAATGAGCCTATGTGAAGTCCCAGAAGGCTGTTGTTATCCCATCAAAAATAAACACCTTTTCCTCACCCTGAATTCACTTATCATAATTCTCACTTGGAAATTCTTAGGACATTATTTCTTTCTCTTCTGTGCTCAGATCCAAGAGCCACTCAAGTGTAGGCATAAAATATCACTGGCAGTAGCCTGGTAGCGAAACAGAAGGAAAAGGGTCTTCAACATCATTCCTGGTACTCTTCTGGAGATTAAACGGTATTTCATGTTTTTTTTTTTTTTTTTCCTGACAGTGTTCACAAGACTGTACTTTATCACGATTCTTCAGTAAAACCAGTCTGCTGAAAAATAAACAGAGGCCTGGACCCTTCAATCCTCTGGGAAGAACAGCTGTACTAGCTGAGCTGCCTTTACCTGTCGGAATTCAAAGGAGTCACAGAGAGGTAGGAGGCATACATCCCTGCAAATAATTCTGTCCACTTCATCCGTCAATCCCTTGTTACTCCTAAAGAAAAGTAAACTAGCTCTCACAGCAGTAGATCAAGACTAATGAAAAACTTCTTGTCTAAGAGAAGAGGAAAACTTACAAAACTTGACAGAGCAACAACTGAAAGTGTAATTATATTAATAATAATATTAGCAATTGTATCCTGTTCTGCATTGTCATACTTGAAATTGTTAACTTGTACTTGTCTTAATCAGATTAATGATATGGTCTACATATTTTCATTTCCAGAAATGCTAGAACAAAACACTCCCTGAGGGTCTAACTGAAGAGAAATCCACTGAGACATAAATGAAACTATACACTCAAATGAGAAGCAAAGAATATGAAGTAAAAACTTGAAATAAAGGGAAACAATTCTTTTACAGAATTAAATATTTCTTTAAATGAGCTAAATGTCTAGTAGTTTCTCATCTTCAGCTACTGATTTTAAAGAGATCAAGACCTTTTCCCCACTACAAATCCAAACACTTGTTCCTATCACTATGTGAAACAGCATAACTTCTTCCCCAGCCATTGATTACTATCAGTGAAGAGGTGGAGATGTCCTGCAAACAAAGCTGAAACTGTACATCACTAACAAAGCCTGAGATGTGACTGCAGACTGCTGCTTCTCTGCGTTGCACGGAAGCTCAAGAAATTTTCTCACAGGTATGGTCTTAATCTACATAAATGAAGAGGATTTTCTTGAAGGCGAAACCCAATTCGAGCAAATTTCGTAAGGAGAATTAGGGAGCACTGATACAGGTTGCAGCAGAATCAGAGTAGTCCAATGCATCCAGGGCTCATGCTAAAAGAGGATAGGATCCTTCATGCATATCAAATACTGGATTTATTGAAATGAATCTCAATCACTTGGGGGATTAAATGGAATTTATAATTGCATTTTTCTACTTACCTATTAAAAGAATCTGTCTCCCACAAAGGCTTCAAATAGTTTTTTCACAAAAAAAGAGTTGACTTTTTTCCTAAAATGATTTTATTTTGGATTCAGATATTCAATACATGTGAAAATCAAGATAAGGAGGTTAACTTCTAGTGGATTTCTCTATAGCAGCAAATGGCATTCTTGAAAAGACATTGTGCTTTATTGGAATGATAGTGCTAAGAAATATAGGTATTCACAGATAAAAGTGGAAACAATTCTTGTTGTAAGTCCCTAAACCTTAAAGTACAACAACAACAAAAAAAAATTGTTAAAGCTCCTTCTGCCTTTGTTGTTAGAAACATCATGGAAGATTCATAATACTCCATTGTAGCTTATGCTTCTTACATTACTAAAAGAAAAGTGTACTTCTAAGTTTGATCACACGGGAGTCTGTACTAAAGCAAAATTTGACTTTGCCAGAATAGTGTCTCCTGTCTGTTCTGCATAATGTATTCAGTTCAGATGCATTTTGCTCTTTCTCCTGGCAGTTAACATGTACAACAATGTGTTTATGCAAGTTTGACCTTCCTGTTCTTCCCCGTCTCATTTCTGTTTGCATGCACATAGTGAGCTGATGAAGCGAAGTGCATTGTAATGGTCTCTCTGTTTTGAAGTCTCGAAAGGAAGATGCCTCCTTCTCTGACATGAGGCTCTTAAAAACAGGCCAGACATATACATTCCCTGTGTAGTGATGGAGTAATGCTAGAATTCTTATTTCATGAAGACAGTAAATAAATAGTCCAGGGGTATACTAAGCAAAACACCCATGAAACAAATCTAACAAGCATTTACACTGTGCTCCTTGGGTAACTGAGTGGCTCCACATGGATCTCAAGACTTAAATGCTTTAAGTACAACTGTTACAAAACACCATGAATCTGTGTAAGTTTGCAAGCAAAGCTGACATTCTAATTTTCACATAATTTTTCTTTTCAAAAGAAAGAAACATCTGCCCTAGCTAGGGCAGATTCCACGCTTTCACTCCTTTAACAGCCTAGAAAGAGAGGGCCCGGTATCTTACTATATTTTACCAGAGTTTTAAAACAGTGGATATGTATTTTTAAACCTACATCTGAATCTCACCCTGCCTTCTCCTCTCTCCGCTTCCCAATCACCCCAGTAAACAGTTACTCTAATTAATTAAGGAAAAATATACAGAGAATTACTTCACACCAACTAATACTACTTAAACACTGGCTTTACAATAATCTTCTCAGAAACACACTAAGTGGTATTTTGCTACTCATTGAATTAAGCCAAATAAATAATGGGGATATTCCCCCCCCCCTCATTTCTTTGCCAATAATCAGCTGATAACCACATTCATGAAAGAAAAGGCCCAGTTGTAGCAGGATGAAATCATGAGAAATGTTTGAGTACCAAGTCCACATAAACATAATTGTCAAGATTTCACACACACAAAAAAAATATACAGAATTTACATACAATACCTACTAAGCCCTCAGACTCCATAACTTCACTCGAACCTTCAATACCAGCAGGCCTCTAGCGATCTTCCCTAACATTATGGGAACCTATTCAACAGCACTTGATGGCCTTGAGTCAAGTTACCCATGTTCTTATATACATTCAGGAAAAAAGAAAAATTCTGTCATTTACCACAAAGATACTGGGGAAAATACTCATAATTAAGCAGGCACAAGAATAGCTGAAAATTTTACATGAGAAATTTAATACCTCTGTGGAATCAAGAACTAGGTCAAATCTCTTCATTCCTCTGTGGATTTGATGTTTTTATTGCCCTACTATATGATGGGAGAGGTGTTTTCATTTGAAAACAAGCCAAACATTACCTTCGTTTCTGATCTGTTGTATATGCATTTCCAACAGATATTTCATTGCCTACTCATATTTTATTCCTATGTCCTGTGCATTGTTGTCAGAAGGGTGTAAAGGCAGCTATAACTAATGTTGCACTTGCTACAAAAGTTGATCATCCTCAAATAGAGAAAGGAAGACACAGAAAAAAGAAAGTGGCCTCATGGTTTAAAAAATGGCAGCTGTTCTGGAGAACTGCATTTTAACTCTGCCAGGAAACTCGCATGTGCCACTGAACACATAAATAAAGAGACGATCACTAAAACGCATCTCATTCTTTGCATTAGAGGTACCTGAGGCAGCTGTGCAGAAAGAATACTTGAAAAAGAGCTACTCAGAACTCTCCACTGAATACACACATTAATATAAAAAGCTAGCTTACACCCTGCAAATTGGATACTGTAACAAATAGAAAGATCAACACAGTGCAATGGCAATACAGAAGGTGTAATGAAAAAAGGACTAGCACAATGAGAAGGCGATCCAAAAGTGAAAGTACTCTCCCATCTCCAAAGATCAAGGCTCCCAGGGAAAACTCCAGAAGAAAGGGATCACCAACCAAAGATCTTCCCTGCTGCCAGTCAGCCCTTAAATGAGGTCTAAGAGAGGTGCAGCCAGGCTCCATCCCTTCCACTCAGCTGAATTGCCTTCACCTGTGCTCCCAGGGCTGACCAGGTCCTTTCCCCAGGTGCTCAATCAGTGGTTCAAGTGGTGATTCCAAAGTTACCATAGAGATATTAACAAAATAAACGAACTATACATTTTAGTATTTCATCTTTAGTCTATGCTTCTGTCCCTCATATGTAAAACTGGAAGAAAAATATCTCACAGAGGTGTTGTGAAGATAAAGATATCAGTGTACGTTAAGTGCCCAGATCCCATTCTAAAAACCACGAACAGAAGCCTCAGAGGATGTAAATCTTCCATCCATAAAGAGTCAGAGTGGTGCAGTAAATAAGGCACTGAGGCTGCACAATGAATGAGAAAGATGTATATATTAAAAAAAAAAAAAAAAGAAAAAAAGATGCTGAACAACTAGCTACCCAGTGAGTGCAGTGAGAGGATAATATGAGAGGTCATGAGCCAAGAGCAGAAATCTGGTGGAAAATTAAGGCAGAGTTAAATGATAAGTTAAATGGATACAGTGATAGTTTTCATACTCCCTAGCTTCTGAAGAAACTGAACTTTATATTACTTTCCCTGCTATATCATAATAATAAGCCAGCAGGGTTATTTTCTGGTGGAGTTGCACAGATTTGTTTTGTATAAGAAACACATTTTATGCAAGCGTACTTTAACAAATAGAGCAAAAAAAGTGTAATAACAAAGTTAGAATCAACAAATGCTGTAATTACATTGTACTTTAAGAATAATAAATCCCTCTTACAAATATTTAGTATATAAATTTTTATTTTATCAACATTTGAATTTAGTCTTCCTGCAGCACTCTACTCACCAGGTTTCCTTTGTTAATGGGGAGTGTGAATAGAAAAAAACACAAGGTACAAAACCACGGCTGAATTATTCGTAGTAATGATTTCACACCTAAATATTATGTCAAAACCACTAACTAGGCTGTTAAAATAAAAACTAGGTCTACTCAGTAGGTGATTCTAGAACACAATTCCTGAAATCTCATAGTCTCTCCTGTGGAGATACATTCTGTGTATGTTACTTGATGCAGTATAATTGAATGTTGCAAAACTCAAATTCTAAGGACTGAGGTGATGGAAGGCATTGCCAGGCGGTGGGTTAGCATTCATATTCTCTTAGGAACATGTGGATTACAGTATAGAGACCATTAAAGAAGGCAGTCTATTGCCAGGTAATCTGAATCACTCTTGGATAATTCTGTGATAGTTAATACATGGAAAGAACAGGGAAGCTCTTGCCTAAATACAATCTTATGTACCTACGCTCAGAATCCAGTCCAGAGTTCAGGTTCACAAGCATATGGCATGCCTTAAAATGTATAATATCAAACATGCACATTTAGCAACAGAGTCAACAACATCTATGAATCCAATTCCCCTGCAACAAACGGGGAAATCCACAGATGGATCCTGGGATCCACAGAGCCTGATCCAGCTTTGCCTTAAAAGTCTCCATGGACAGGACAACTCCAGGCAATCTTCCAGTGCCTCATCGCCCTCCACTGTTCCTCTACTGCAGCATTTCATACTTTGTTCTCAAGTGTCTTTGCCCTTGATAGGGATGAAGACAGTCCTCTTGGTTTCCTTCTGCTATGAGAAACAGTGGCAGGAAAGAAGTAGGTTTTGATTGAGATACCAGAGAACTCCTGCTGCTCCCGGGAGAGACCAGCACTTGCAAGAGCTGACTCAGCATCCACCAGAGAAGCAGGCTAGCGACTAGATGATCTTAAAGGTCTTTTCCAACCATGGTTATTCTATGATTTTATGACTACGGTTTATATTTGTTGCTGTATTCTCAAACCTTAAGTTTGTTTTTACTTAAAAGTTGCTCAAGCAGGCTACCTCTTATAAGCACTGCAACACTGTCCAGGAAATAAATATTTAAGCGGAAAGCAAGTGCTGTTTTTGGTACTAAGCTCACAGGCAAAATTGAAGGACAGAAGAATATGGATGCTTAGGCACATCAACAGAAAAATAAAGTAGCAGTTTGAACAATAGCAGCCGTTATATCTTGCCCTAATTTTGGCAGATGTATGTGTTCTTTGGTTTTGGAAAAGTTTCCTTCAGAGTCTAAGGCAGGAGAAATTTAGCGCTTGCAGTGAAACATTACCATCAATTTCACTGTGATTGAAATGGAAAGAACATTTCCTTTTTATGTTTCTTTTATATCTTTTTCCTGTTACAATACTTTGAATAAAAGGCTCAGTGTGCAGGGAAAAAGAAAATAAACCCTATTCTTTCTAGGTATTATAGTGAAAATTAAAGTTATCTTAGACAAACTGCAGTCCTCTTTTTTCTTTGGCTCATTGTGTATAGCATGTGTACATGTAAAGAAAAAAAAGTCACTGACTGAGGCCTCAACTGAAAATTTGGGCATGTCATTGGAAAGCTACGTTTTTTTTGCTTTATTTCTTACATGGCAAAAAATAAATTATACACATTTTGTCTGACATTAGACCCTCACTTTGCCTTCCCATTCAGCAGTCTAGGATAGAAGACGAAGTGTCTTCTGAGCTGCAGACAATGACACTCTGTAAGATAGCTGCTCCGTGGTAGTGGCTTTTCTATACCCACGATAATATTATAGATGTCAAAGGTGTTTTGTTAGAGGAGGGATTAATAACACAGATTTTGATTATTTAAACAGAAAAGAGAAGAAAAAAAAAAAACGATGAAAAAAAGTAGCAAAATTGGAGAATTGCCTGAATCCATATATTTTATAGAAGAACAGGAGAGAACTTTGCCCAGCAACAGAGGCAGCTTTCTGAAAAAGGAAGGACTTGAGCAATCATCATGACTCGAATTTCTCATTCAGACCAGGTTATTCACAGCTTCTCCAGACTTACTCGTTAGTTTGTCAAATCAATAAATAGATATCAGAAATAAGTATTATCAGGAATGCCTGAGTTAATATGTGTGGTTCTTGGTACTGGAGAAACTTCCTGGGAAAGTTTCACCGTTGTAGAGTGAACAGTGGACACATCAGAGACTGTCAGTAGAAACTTACTGAAATAATAGATCAGATCTTCCAATTGTAGATCACAATCCAGATAGCCTCTGAACAAAAGGAGAAAACAAGAAGAACTCTACAGTGTTTGTCACTCATGATTTACCTGAAGAAAAAACACATTCAGCCAGAGACAATTCAAGTTAAAAATGAGTGCAGGGCTCTGAGTGCAAGTCTAGAGTCAGGAAAGAGACCTGAGGTGCTTCGTTCTTCATTAAATCCTAAGGTAGTAATGCAGGCAAGATTATTTGGAAACCTTTAAACCAGAGATCAGCATTCCCAAAGTATGCCTCTTAATTCCTGCTGGAGTTTGAGGAGAGGAGGGGAGGATCACTATTTTCATAATATCACAAGCCAGGCAACCCAAACTGCAGGATGCTTCTAGGAGTCAAATTCCTTCACATAACTTATTGTAACAACTGGAAGAAAAAAATACAAATTTGGCATAGCTAATTATTTCTCAAATAATATTTGCTTACTTTCTGATGTGTGTGATAACCTTTGCGCTAGGCGCACAAGAGAGCATGACATTTTAGACAAAGTGGTGCTTCTTTGTGTTTAGCTCCAATGCCTCTTGGCAGGCAGTGAAATGGCTGGCTGTATATTTACATGCAAAATGTCATTTATATAAATCAAATCTTCAAAACAAATACCTAGAGATATTGTTTTCCTGTAGGCAAAGGTTCATCATAATATGTAGTGTGTTGAGTGTGAGGAATGAATTAATCATTTGAAACAGCATTCAGAAGTTATAGGCAGTTAGCATCCCTATTTTAGACAGCATGCAGAGAAAAGGCAAAATCAGTTGCCAGCATTGAGTATTTTAAGATTTCATGCCAGAATATCTGGCATATGAAAGCGCCTGACAGAGTGGAAGCTTGTGCATTTAGGGAATGCAAGCTGGAAACATTTTAGTTACTACTTAAAATACAGCTAGTTGATATTGAAAGCTAAAAATCAGCAAAGAAAAAAAATGGAATATCTTAAGGGAAAATGAGATGAGAAATAACAAATTAAAATAGATCCTCTTTTATGGCTTGTTCTGTACAAATATCTTAGGCTTTAACATAGAGGAAAAGAAAAGCTTTGAGAGAATTGGCTCAAGAAAGGAATAAAGGATATCTTTTTTTGAAAGGTATGTGGATGCTTAAAAATGATGTCAGTGGCCAATGATAACAATGAATGACAGGATTTCAGGAAGGCTATACAGTTAATTGACTTAAGAAATTTAATTTGATGCTTATTTACCTTGAAAAAGGAGCAGCCTGTAGTCACAGATATCCTATGTGAATGGCTGCTTCTCAGCTCATAAACATCTTAAACTTAAGCTTGTGTTTTATCTAAAACAGCTTAATTTATTCACACAACACTTCAGAATTTCTTCCTTTCCTAGAAGTTATCTACAGAACGTAGACTCTACCAAACATCTACACGTTGCTGAGCGTAGCAAGGTGTGGAACAATTTTTGTCTCCTTTATGTCTGTGATTCAAAGTCATGTATCTTTCATAGACAAACCATTGATTACATTTATAGTAATCTTAATATAAAAATACATCTTTCCAGATGACCTTTGTAAGTCTTTCCATTTTGAATATGAATTCAGATTCTTGAGAAAAGGAGGAAAATTTTCCATCTTGAAGCAAACTGACTTCTTCAGAAAAAAAATCTTTTAGCAGGAAAAAAAAAAATGACATTTTCCCCTCCCCAAAGGCTCCTCTTAACAGCAAAAAACAATAAGGTGGAACGGAATACCTTTGTTTCAAAGTCCGTAGTAGCAACTGCAGTATATGTGGCTTGCTCTGAAGCAACCTGGTCTTTACTGGTTCTGAAATGCCATAGGCACCGATGCAATTCGAGCCCAAGTTAAAGGCATTATCCCTCCTAAAAATTGCTTTCTGTGAAATATTTAGCAACTGCAAAGTGGATCCAAAACCACTTGGAGTTGTTCATTCCTTTTTGCCTCCTTAATGGGGAAAAAAAGAACTGAAATGTATCTGAACAGATGCAGAAAAGTTACTGCAGTCTTAATTTCCATTCCCTGAGAAAACCCAGATGCCTGATATGAGGGAGTCTCAATCATATTTCCACAGAGAAGCCTGATGTTACATTATCCATCCGACATACCCAGAGACTGCCTTGTCATGGCCATTTCACTCATGGATATCCACTCCTCTCTGCTCCATTTGGTTTTACAAAATGTCTAGCTCCTGCAAGTCAACTAGCACTGCTTTTACCTCTTCCGCTGAATTGCCTCTTGCTGCCTTAAGTAATTTTTGTTGGAGAAGCTGAACTGACAGGGATAAGAGATGTTTAAGGTAGCCTTGTTGTCTCTCTCACACAAAAAAAATCAAATCAAGAGAGGTGGTGATTTTTAGGACTTCCACATTCTTTTTTTGTATGTTTGTGCTGTTATATAGTGTGATCATTATCAGCAAATTAGGGTGTGAGGGGCTGGGGTGCAGAGTCTTGCTTTGTTATGTTTTATAGGGAGAAGTAATAGCTTTCATTAGCTCATCTAATACAGCTGGGGAAAAATGGCACAGTTGGTCTCACCACCTCTTTTCAGATCTGAAAAATAATTTGCATGCATGTGGTAAGTGTCTTAGCTATGCAGCTGCCTCTTATCACACAGAGTTCCCAGCTTTAAAATGTATGAACAAATGTATTTTGGAATGATGAATAATAAATAATCTTTATCTCACTCTTTTATTCTACAAAGTCTCAAGGTACTTCATGGAAAGTAATAGACTTTCTGCAAAGAATAAGGACCAGTGTGCTGCCTCCTCCATGAGGAGAAGTGGCGAATGCTGAGCAGTACACAGCCACTCTGCAAAGCATAGAAACACATTCACACATAGAGCCCGTGCATATTAAAGCCTGAATTAAAATAAATAAATAAATAAATAAAAATCAGAACAGTTCTTGGGCTTTTTTCCTTCAAGCACTTGTCTACTAATGAAAAGTAAACAGGAATCAAAAAAAGATGACAATGCTTAACTTATGCTCATTTCTAAACTGAGGGCTTAATTGGATTCAGTAAGGGCAGAGATTAATCCATATCTTGCCATGTCAGGTGAACTTTAAGATTGTCAGTTTGTGACTGGTCAGCCTGAATTTGCCTGGAATACCAAGTTTGAGACACCTGGCCTCTGGGAAGCCATCCAGTCTCCGCCATAAGGTTCAGTTTCTCTCCCTGGTGAAGCACGGCATGCACAGCAGAGCAGTACCTCTTGTGATTCTTGGAATTTGCTAAGTGCTAGGTCAGGAGCCCGCACACAAATTTCCAGAAAATACTGCTGTGCTGTAGCAGGGCTTGCTTGTCTCAGAGCTTTATACTGGAATTCTTTATGGCTTGGAGATTGCTAGTCTCTGTGGGGCTGGAGGATGTAACACCTTGTAACCTTTTGGCCAAGAGGTTAGCAGTCTGCAAGCCCCAGCTTGGTTTCGAACAATGAAATTATGTTGCTGTGACAGCATTTTAATGGAAAATGCTGTTCTGTGTGAGAACTAAATCATACCTGTGAGGAAAGTAAAAGAATATATTCAACAGTATTTGTCAAAGTGGGATTTGTTTAAGCCCAGGGACTCAAGAGAAAAATACTGAAAAGGAAGATGGCCAATCAGCAACATTAAAAGGTCAGCTTGTCCCATGAAGTTGAAGAACCTTCTTTATCTACTTGTTCGTACTGAGTTGTGAGAACAGTTGCACAGCCCTATGGCACAGCAGTCCTACTGTCCACTGCATTCTGCACCAATAAATAACATTATGCACTTGGAAGTTGTTCCTCTTGCTTGCACAGTCAAGCATGGTAAGGGTGCCCAACTAAAAATGACCCATGAAAGGAAGACCAAGGAATTAATGAGCCTTTAGGAGCAAGACATCTGCTTTCATCCCTCTTTAGCTCATTAATTCTTCGCTCTCCACTTTCCCTAGGAAGCCCAAAGTACCAAAGTACAACTAACTCCATGCTCATGGCAGCTGGCCATGGAAAGGGAGAAATTCTGCTGGCCAAAAGGAAAAAAGGAGGAACAATAGTTGATCATTTTTTCTCTCTTCTTTCTTGGCTAATGGAGAAGGGAACAAGCAAATGACAATGGGAAAGAAAAGAGGAGGTGACACAGGGAGAACATCAGCCAGATGAGATGGTTCGGCATTTTGGCCTTTGATCACAATGAACCCTAATACTGAACTAACTAGACTGCAATCACAGTCCTACTTCTGAAAGTAAAAGCAGCAAAGTTAATCTAGATGTTTCCTGAATGAAGGAAAATGATAATGCTTTTGTCCTTTCCTTTCTTCTTGCAAGAAGAATTTGAGAGTGTAGAATCACAGAATTGTTTGAGATGGAAAGGACTTTTATAGATCATCTAGTCCAACTCCGCTGCAATGAACAGAGACATCTACAGGTTGCTCAGAGCCTGGTCCAGCCTTAACTTGACTGCCTCCTGGGACAGGGCTTCCACCACATCCCCGAACAACTTGTTACAGTGCTTCACCACCCTCATAAAATAAAATATATCTATATTTTTAGTATTCAAAATTGAAACTATTTCATCTTGTCCTATCACAACAGATCCTGACTAAGTGTCCCCTTGGAGATACTGCAAAGCTGCTATCAGGACTCCCCAGAGCTTTCTCTTCTCCAGAATGAACAGTTGCAACTCTTTCAGCCTGCCCTCACAACAAAGGAGTCCCATTCATAGGGGAGGTGTTCCACTGCAGTTTAACCATCTCTGGCTTGGACAGTGGGAGCTTGGGCATTTGTCACCAGCGTACAGTTTTCCATAAGTCCAATTAGGAATGAGTGACAAGTTCGGGGAGAAAGCTTATCTGGCTAGAGAATTGGTACCAGTAGGTTCTGCAGTACAGCTCTACCCTGATCTACAATTGCTGTGAAATCTGGCTTACACACACACACACAAAAAATTAGCAATTCTGCAGGCAATGTGGATTTTCTAGTACAAAGCAAGCATTTCTTTTTTGTCATTTGTGGTTGGTTTGTTCTGGGAAAAAAAAAAAAAGCCACCCTCTTTTTACACCAGGGTTAAATCACAAACAAACGCTAACAGAAAAGATTACATGCATAACCCCTGAAGTGTACTTACCTGTGTAAATAACATGTAATTTTCAACATCTAATTACTGTTTCATGCCCCATTTCCTGCTGCAGTCTATATTTAAGTTGCATATTTTCCTCTATCTACTTGCTCATAATGTGTCTTGATATGAATATTCACACCATTACTGAGTGTTTGATTACTCTTGTGCTAACCTTGAAAACATTACCCTTCCAACACAGCAAACAGACGGGTGTAGCTGTTGTGTAGCAGGGAATAGAAGAGAAGAAAATAAAATACAATAAATAATGTTCTGACTGTTCTTACAGCACTGCTTGAGATCACACCACATTCTCTTTTGTTTTATTCTCAGCAGGTTTTTCCTCTGCTCTTCCCATAAATTAAGCAAATGTAGTCCTTACAATTCTCTGAATGATAACCCCAGATACTGGATTTTCATAGAAAAGCAGCAATGTAAAATTCTTGCACCTTGTACAGACTTTTCAGATGGCAGGGAAAAGAAACATTTCAATTGCACATCCCTTTTTCATCATGTGGATAGTTGATACTTCAAAATAAATTTGTTCTGTTCTAAACCAGAAATAGAAAAGGACAGTTTGAATGAGTTCTCTTCCCACAAATAAGGGAAAGAGATCTACAGAATTAAGTCTGCAAAAGCATCCTGAACCGATCTGACCTGTCCTTATGACCGCTTTATGTCATAAAGTTGTGTTGTTCAACTTAAATTTCAAAACAGAGGCTATTTTGAAAAGTGTGACTGTTTTACTTGGAAGATGATAAAAGAGACAAACCCTATTTTAAGGCTTTCCTGTTTCATAATTTGAGATCTTGGAAGAGAAACAGTTAATTCCCTTGATCTCTTCCGATTTAGTACTTGAAACTGGGTGAAAAATGTCCTTGTAGTGTTTATATCTGTACACCAACATGGATGTCTAGAGTCAGCATGAAGCCATCAAATGAAATAAGATAACGCCCCATTCTTGGCGATTCCCTCAGTCTCCATAAGTCACCAAGATAAACATCATCCTGTTTTGTGGCCTGGGCTGTGGATAGTAGGGGTGGGGCTTATTTTACGACATAGCAACTCCTGGCCATCCTCCCTGGTCTATCACTTCTCTCAGCTTCTTTGTTTCCTTTCTTAGTCACCTACATTTTGGAGTTCTCTTGCATAGTGAAACTGTTTGAACAGTACCGGAAATGCCTACATACCACCTGTCATTAGAAACACCAAGCTCACAGCTAGGTAAATTGCCTTTATGTTTCTTTGTAATAAATTGTTAATTCATCCTGTACTGCTTACACATTCACCTCTGGGGTATCTTCACATTTAAGGCATAACAACTTACCAGTTATGACTCTGACTTCAGAGATTTCCAGCCTACAGGAGGGATAAAGCTGATCTAAACCAGGAATTTACTTGTGAGAAGCCTCGGAATATCAGCTGAATATCATCATTTTATTTCATGGCCTCTGCGTATTCATTACCTACTACGGAGTAGGTAAGGAAAGGAGTTATAGCTGCTGAGAAAATGCAAAAGATTCAGGCTGATACAGATCTGCAGCTAATGAAGGTGTGGTGACTGAGAGTTATGCACTTCTATCTACGTACAGTTTGCTGTCTCCAGCTCAGCCTGTAGAATTAAGGCTGCTTAAATCCAGCCAACTTACGCAGCTCCACTGGCTGAACTCATTCCCTAATGTTCATATCTGGAATACAAATGGATATGATCATTGTGACAGGATTTAGAAAAAGCAACTTTTTTCTCAGCCCCTAATTAACACATTTGCTACAATACTGACTAGGGACCCTGTTAAAATGTATCCCTACTCTTCCACATGTGGCAGCTTGATGGAAGGAAGCTTAAGTTAGCTTAATGGCACCCCACAGATCCATACATGAATTTTCTCTTGTGACAGTGACGTTGATAGGCAGCATGTAAAAAGGGCCGAGTTCCCAAAAGGTTTTGAGGGGACTGCACCATGTGCTGGGAGAAGGTAAAAGTATGCTCACAGTCAGAGCCTATTTTTGAATAACAGGACTTAATCACTACATTTTACAGACAGAAGAAAGCATTATTCACCAAGGACCACTTCTTTCCCACACAATACATTTATAAGGATTCTACTGAGATACAGAAATGCAATTTCCAAAGTTGTCACAATCAAATCATTGCTATGTAACAGGCTGCCATCTTTTAAATCCACTCAGGCTACAGCTTGCCCTTGGACACAGTTCAAAGCTGAAACAAACTTTAAGTAACTCTATAAGGACAAGCAGCAAAGCGTAAGCTCCCTGAACTGCTTTGAGCTGTAAGTAAATTTTATCCACAGTGATTCTGCTCTGCCTCCAGATAAACAGAATAAAAGTTAGAATCCAGAGCTTATTTAGGAAGTTGTCACAGAAACAATTAACTACCTCTAAGCCTTTCAGGCTTTTTTTGTTGTTGTTTCTTTCTTTTTTTTTTTTTTTTTTTTTTTTTTTTTTTTTTTTTTTTTTTTTTTGTACTGAGGTGCCCTAAATTACTTGAATCCTGAAAAGCTACAGTAATACATCCATGTCTTTGAACTAAATGACATGGTTTTGCTAGAATCCTCATTATGTGAATATTGATTGAATTTCTAATTGGAACCGGGCATCGTCTTGCTGACAACGTTACTTAGAGAAGCTGTGTAAGAGCAAGAAAAGATTGTTAGCAGACAAAAGCAGAAGAAATAGGAACGTTGTCATCATAAGGAAAGCAGATAGGCTGATCGGGATAATAGGCACCAAGCTGAAATAACAGTGAATGAGGTAGAATTAGCTTAAATGATTATGTCTATCTAGGCAACAAACCTCCTCTATATGTAGTGCTGGTTTGTTTCTGTTATTATCTTCTTACACTAGTTAAATATAAAAATAGCAAAAGGATCCAAAGACACTGATTCTGACCTGTGGATTAGATAATTATTCACGCTAGTGCAAAGGGCACATTAACCTTAATTACTCTAATTTAGTTCTATTTTCCACTCACTTTGTCCCAATGTTAATAGACTGATACTGTAAATTGTTTCACTCAGTGTTATGCCTTATATTCCCCTCAACCTGTTGTCATTTGACTTCCTCTTTGATGGAGCACAACTTCTGAAGCGACAGTGCTTCTGGAATAGTTAAAAACAGTTGCCACATTCTCAAAGCCAAAACTATGCCCTGGTACCAGTTTCTAGTGGTCTAAGCCTGAGCCATAGAACTTACCTGCTAGTGGCACCTCACCTGGTGTGTGGGGACTTCAACTTGGACAGAAAATGCTCTAGAAGGACCATTCCAATGCATTGTCTCCTTCAAGTTTTGCTGGGGATGGATTTTGGAAAAAAAAAAAAAAAATGCCATCTGCAATACCCTTACCCTTCACATACACATCCTGCATTCTGCTTATCTTCTCAGTTGTTACTGTAACTGTTTTGTTGGTATTGACCACAGCCATCAGTGCTGGGATGCTCTGCATTACCTCTCCTGGGCATGTCCTGATTCCCAGGAGAGATAATGCATCAAGGGCTCACAAAGAGCAAAGAACAGCCATTCTCATCAAGACGGCTGCTTGTTCTCCTTGCTGAGGCAAGAAGGAGCAATGGAGGTTCTCGGGGAATTGCAGCAGCCCCAGAATCTCATTTGCCTCTGCAGGGTTGCCAGGGCAACAGTCCTTATATCCTCTCTCTCAAGGAGCAGAACCATGCAATCTCTCCTCTTAGCTTTTACTGCACACCCTTATATACAGCTCTGCAGGGCCAGCTGTGTGCCTCCAGCAGCAGTCAATGGCTTTAAGAACAAGTTTAAGATATATTGCAAGCATACTGTTTGTCTTCTGCACTTCAGCAATTGCCAATTATTTTTCCAGTCTGTTAAGGTCTTCTAAGAGCAGTTAGCACCTGGACCATTGCATTCACCTGTGATGGCCGGAAGTATCCACCAACAAGAGCATTTACTTACCTTTCCAAGCGTCCTTCAAATTAATCATCGTTGTATACATTGCCCTAATTTATTGTATTAGAAAACACAGTGTATTTTCATCCTGAGGTTTTTTTTGTTATTATTATTCTAATATACTGTGTATCTCTAGCTTTCTAAGTGCAAGAGAGCATTCAGAAAGCAAGTAGTCTTGCTTACATCAGATACCTACAAGCAGTAACAGATAGAAACTGAACTTTAAAGGAATTGGAGCAAAATAATTCCACTTTCACTTGATGGTATGCCTTTATCTAGTCAACCCTAAGGAAACAGTTAAAAAGCAGACAAATTCACCAAGGACCTGTAGCTCTAATGAAAACAATATTCATCTGGATCACCCTTAAGCCTGTCCTGGGGTTTAATAATCACTTTAACTACAGAGAGTTTAAGAGAAATAGCTCAATACTGGTTTCGTATTATTTTCCTCAAATCTTGAAAAGAATGTCTTCAAGTCTGCTGAATGCCTTTTTGATGATAAAAGAACAATATCCTGAAGAAAAAAAAAAAGTTTTCTCCCCTCCCTACATCCATCAGGATGGAGCACAATAATTGAATGCAAATAAAATTGGGAACAAAGGTGTAAGATATGGTCATTTTAGAACCAGAGAAAATGATTCAGCAGCCATAGACTTCTTGTCTGTACTGCAGTTCTCAGAATTTTCATAATTTACATGACTAAGGGACATTGGCTGCTCAACCTTGTAATTCACATGGAAACAGCATCTGGCTATTTACACTGTTGTATTGACCTTGGAGAGCTTCCTGTACATATTTTCCTCTTCAAAAAATGCTCACTGCAATCACAGAGCAAAATATCAGTGACGTCAGTCTTCAGAACATTATGTAGTACAAAGCAGACCCAGCTCTTGGGCCAGCTCCTTTCACACTCAGCAACTGGATATAAGAAATAGGATTGAAAATTGATGGGTAGAAAGAGTAACTGCTGCTATGCTCTACAGTGCAAGGTGCAAATCTGAGCAGTACAAAATATATTTGTCAGCTGCACCCATGCTGGTCAAGCCACCCTTTTCTCTAACAAACATGCTATTGGCATCTATCCCCCTGCTGCTTTCACAAAACTCCTGAGGGACTGTGCCTTTAGAACAAGAGAGATAGAAGTGGCTGACAGCAATACATCTGACTCAAGTTACAGAAAAACAGACAGAGAGCAAGTCACAGGTACTGCCAGAGGTGTTGGTGTGGCCCTGACAGCATTTACTACTCACTAATGCAAGTGGGCTGCCCCATGGACACAAGGGAGAACTCAGCTGAGAGGGCCAAGGGGTGAAGCACATGTCAGAACAAACACAGCTGCAGGCTTCTCCAGGAGCACTGGTGCACCACCTCTTGCAAGAAAAAAAAAAAAAGTGGCTCATAAGGCAGCTGCAACACAAACAACATCTACTAAGCTTCAGTTATCAGAAACAGCTTCTGACAGTACCTCCTCCCTCTGCCCAGATTTTCTCACAGGACGCACGCCATCTTCTGAAGAGATCTCACTCTGGAAGGAATCCCTTGCCCTGGATACTAACCTCACAACCTGTGCAGCTTCAAGTCTTCTCTTCAGGACTTCTGAATGATCAGGGCAGCTTTTTCTCTCACCCTTCCTCTCATACCTATACAGCAGCAGAGCACAAGAGAAGTCTATCTACAACAGAGGGCTCCCCACATGTGCTTCTTCCCTCTGCTTCCTCCTTCTGCCTCACACAGAAAGACAATGAACAGCTGTACTAATAACACTCTCGCTAAGACAGATTAATGATCACAGATCTGTCTCAAACTGGGAGACTGAAGGAAATGACTGTCAACACCTAGTTCAACAGCTGAGGATC
This sequence comes from Lagopus leucura, assembly GCF_019238085.1. Taxonomy (NCBI): domain Eukaryota; kingdom Metazoa; phylum Chordata; class Aves; order Galliformes; family Phasianidae; genus Lagopus; species Lagopus leucura. The sequence continues at coordinate 4,552,395 of NW_024962255.1, read as the reverse complement.
CACTGAGCACATGCTAAGAGCCTGTGATTATGAGTCAGTCATCTTACCCCACAAGTAATGAGCAGCTAAAGAGCCCCTCGAGCTCTCCTGCATGGCAGTAGACTGCACGACAGGATTGCCCCTTAAGCAAAAGCAGCTCTCAAGGTTATGCCTTTGTGGAGATCCCTTACATTTTGACATCAAGATGCTCCTGCCAATACAAGATAGATCCTTAGTAAATGACTGATAGTTTGTTTTAAGCATTGTTACCTTTGTTAAGATTATATTTTAGATTGATTGTGTGCATATAAACGCTTAGACATAAGCCACTGACCAAGCCTGGGACTAGGAATGGATCCAGTTGTACTGAGGTTCCTTATCTCCAGGGCTCAAGGGGTTTAGAGAGCAAGGAGGTCCACTCTGATCCTCGTGACTAAATGAGAAGGTCTCCTATGTGTGTGTTTACAATGCCCTCTACGCAGTAAATAATCAAATGTATTCAGCCATCTTGAATCTTGTTAATTAGCTGTCTTATTCACATTAAGCTTCATTAAATCACAATTTTATATCACCAAATATAGTCCTGCTTCTCTCCTGCAAGTTCAGCATAGTGTATTTTCATCCAACTACATATAACACTGTTCCAGCATTATTTTAAAGGGAGGCAGCCTCCCCCCCACCCCGAGGCCAGCCTGCCTTCTTTTGTCCACCTGTACCGTGCCCCCACCTCTCTGTGTTCCACAGAAAGCCCAACTATACAAACACAGCACTTGTTCTTTTATATATGTGCTTCATCCATTCAACCCTATTTAATTCAGGCATATTGATTCATGCATTTGCTTTCCTTGGAGATATTAATACCAACTCATACATACAGAATAAGAAGGGAAGTAGCAGTAGCATTGAAATTGGTCTGCAACAGATGTTAGCAAAGATAGTTATAACGTCTGCCTGGCATACATCTTTGTTTCTTGGGTGATGTGACTAGTAGAGAAATGGAGGAGAAGAGCAAGAAGGATGATAAACCTTAGATGTATGCCTGGAAATGAAGCAATTCTGTACATTCACTGCTTCTGCCTGGAGAGAAGACATCTTAAACCTCTATGAATTACACCAAGGAATTTCACAAGGAGAAAAAGCTATATCTTTGAGTTCTTGCTAAAACGTGCTGTGGAATGTCTACAGCACGCAGAAGAAAGAGCACTTTTTCAAAAGCAGTTACTGGAGGCAGTGGCAAAATAAACTAGCTGTTAGAGTCCAGATATCCTAAGCATGGAGCCCGTCACTTTAAGACAAAACACTTGTTTAAAACCTGATGTCTGTGCCTTCATTTCAAACGGTCAAATTTAGAGGTAATGCAGATTTTTATGGGAGTGGTGTGCAGGTTTTTGGTCATTGCTGGTGAAAATGCAAAGTACATACCTCTTATTTATTTCCATGGAAACCACAATAGATACAAAGAGTACAATAACAATATTTGATAGAGCAAATTCTCACCTACAAAACGCTACTTTTCAACAGTTACCACAATGAGCTATGTATTTTCACCAATGACGAACAACAGCATGCATGTTGTGCTTTTAAAAATCTGCATGGCCATCCAGAACGTGGCTTTTCCTAAACGTCACTGCCACCACTGCTGAAACTCACTACACACCACCTCTCTGCGATCGTATCTACTGTTTGGTCTCCATAAATGTTTACTGAGTGTCAATGAAGGTCAATTTTTTTCTGCACAGAGAAATTCAGTTCCATATTTTTGCATCACACACGCTTCTATGTCAGATGCCATTTTGACAGACAGCCCTTTTGCTACCATCTGTCAAGTGGCAATAGAAGGTAATGGAACATTGGCAAGAAGGTTCAACCCCTCCTATCATTCACCTCTGATGTTGTGCCAACATAAACTAATAGGAGGCATTACTTTTGGAGCACCCTTTGCATATGAGGCTTCCTAACAAGTTTCTCTTTTATACGATATGGCAACGTATACAGAAAATAAAGCTTTCAGGAGGAAGTAAAGCATTCATGATTCATGAAATGCTTTGGGCACAGACTCAAAAGCATTCATCAAATCTCCACTGTATGTTTCTCTCTATCTGAAGCACAAATGTGTTCCAAGATAATCAAATTCAGTAGGAACAATAAACACACTTAAATGCATTCTTAAGTAGGAACATACTCTTTAAAAATATTAGGCTGCAAACTATAGGTTCTTGAAATAAAATTCTCAGGTAATGTTAGATGTTATGCATGTAGTCTAGGATCACTCAAAGCAATCTGCAACATTTCCTACTGAGATCTGCAGTGTTTGGAGGAGGAGCATAGTAATCAAGTGTTTAAGCATATGGTTAATGATAATGACAAGGCTCACAGAAATCAAAATACCGCTGAATACTAAAAATTTACAACTAGAAATAAATGTTGCTATGTGCTTGCTTAAGAGTTTTGCTGTGTCCAAGTCTGTGTCAGAAATAACAGCACTAACAGTGCTATGGTGGAGAGGAGGTTTGCTTTCACACTTGAAAGTAATTCATGCTTGAAGATGATCTTTTAAACAGAGTTCCCTGGCTGATAGAATAAATATTTGTCTTGGTACCTAAATATACATATCTTAAGAGGCACCATACTGATGTGCTTTCTATCTAGCACCCAGGAACTTCAAAACGTGAATAGACACACTGCAAGTTGAGATCTGTTGTCTTACATCAAAGTTAACAGTCAAATGCACTGAAACCCATGAGAAACAACACATTGTTTATTTGCTTATTTCTCTAACTTGCCTTTGTTTCCAATTGTATCCCAAGTCACAGTATGTTACTGCGTCGTGTTCACGAGCTAATAACTGGAACTAGATATGAAAGTGTTGAACATCTCCTTCTCCATTTGATAGTTACTCTGTCTGAATCACCTCATGTCTTGTTCATAATCAATAGGTTCTCGCTTTGGGAAGCTCCTTTCCTTCCAAAGTAAAAATATCCACACGTAATGAGACAATTATAAAATCCCAATTTAATAACCCAAACAGTTGTGTGGACATAGTTGAACTGCATTTCATTTTGTATGTATCTGTATTTCCAGAGGCAGTGCACCATTTGAATTTGCAAAGACCTGAACACAAGGGCATGACAGAGCACTCAGGTGGTTTGTCAGATCTCCCCAGCACCACAATGTACTCCCAATTAAGCACAGAACAGAGTAAGTCTTCAAAAATTAATTACAATCATCCACATGCCATTTTCCATATGCTTTGAATCATGGCTCATATGCATCTGCTGTGCTCATCCAAAAAGTGGCTCAAAACACACTGAGATTGAGCTCATAACACTGTCAAGAAATCACTAGGAATCCTGCACAAGTTGCTCAGAAATATATTGTCTGTATTTTCTCAGATCAAGATGTATATTCACATGCCTAGCAGCCAGACATACACTGAGCTAAACATATGACCAACATTCACCCAGAAAGGTATATTTTATGTTCATACGGATAAACTTACTCCAAAGCAAGAGAAGCTCCCAAAACACAAAGGATGTTTACCTCAAAAAGATGCTGATCTCCTCTCTGGAGAATCTTATCTTCTGCATTTCATTATATGGCAAATGCCTTTACCTCTGACAAGCAGAAGAGATACACAAGAAAGAGAACAAAGACTGATTTGTAATCGACTTTCTATATTTTTAATAGCCCCTGCAGTGGACGCTACCAGCTTCAAGTCAGTTTACCATTCTAAATGCCATGCTCCTTAGTTGCTCTTATAAAATGGTAAAATAGATAATCTAAGTACAAAGTGATGCAAGTCAGTAGAATATGGTGTTAATGTGCTGTTTTTAACTACATAATAACAAAAAAAAAAAAAAAAAAAAAAAAAAAACCACCCTAAAATACATTATATCTTTATTTGTTTGTCTTGGAATGTACCTTTGTTGTCTTGGAACAGCCTTCATACAGAAACCTCTTTTCCATTGCACCTCCCACAACTCTATATTTTCTGGTGAATGACCATTCATAACTTCAAATTGGTACTAAAATCACATGATAGATACTCATCTACTTGAAGAGAAAATGGAAGCCAGCAAATTATCCTGAAATTGTTTGATATATCCTGTAACAAGAGATGAAAATCTTTTCCAGCTCAAAATACTTTGCGAGATGCTTCTGTGGTAACTGAGAACCTTGGAAAACATAAAACAAAAAGCAAAGCAGGAGTTGCCATCATTTCTGCCGAAAGGCAGCTCATTGTGAGAATACTATGGTTGACAAGGGGAGAAGGTAGAATACCATTGTTTAATGTACTGAAGTTTGAGACAGTATGGTGTTATCTTTCTAATGACTGATAGTCATCTTAATTTGCAAATGTACGTGTCGCAGACCTCTCTCAGCCTCTCCATTCCTTAGTGTCTGCTGCGGCTTATAATTATGTAGCACTCCAATTGCCTCGTTGCAAATTTGATTTTGGAAAGCTGACTGTACTGCAAAAGCTCATTCCTATTGATGTTGCGCATTGCATAAAATGGACAGTTGTATAATTGCTGATCAGAAGATTAGCAATTTGCATGAAGTGATCCAAAACACGCAGAAGTAGATCCCTACCAGATAATAGTGAAAAAGGTGCTTCCATGTATAGGTTCATCTCATTCAAATCAAGAAATCCCAGTGATATTCAAAATGTCAGCAAATCTACGCCAGAAGCTAGGCCATATATCACCTGTAATGGAAGAACTAGAAATCACAGAAAGTAAAGGAAAAGAAATGAGGAGAAACAAGTTGATGCTTATTTTCTCCTGGACATGTTTCTGCTGAGCTAACTTTCATCAGTTAAGAAATTTGCTCATGAATGAAATTTGATGTTCTAGAAGAGTTATTCAGAAATTGTGTTCCCTTACATAGCTGTGCAGCCTGTTACATTTTACCATTAAAGAAAGACTGAATGCATCTACAATTTAAATATTACAGAGCATACTACAGATTAAAGAATTACATAGCCTCAATTTTCTCACCTCTGCCACAAGCTTCTTGAAGAACCTGAAGGAGCTGTCGAAGGCTACAGTGAATTGTGTCAGCATGTACAGAAGCTAATATACGAGATTTAATGCATCTTTGAAGTCCACCTCCTCCTGCATAAAGAAATTCCGCTGTAAGAAGGAGGGGACCCTCATGATAAATCACTAAAGAGGATCTGATGATGGATGAGAATCAAAGGAGTCAGACTGCAGCTCAGCACAATCATTTATAAAAGCTAACCACTTTCCATGAATGCTGACAACTGGAGAAACACTATATGGATTATAGATGAACAAGAACCGTTCTGAATAATAAAGACAATATTTAGAGCACAAATGAAGGTCAAGACATGCTTGCTTTCCAGACCTTGGTCTGTATATGACGGTTACATGGTGCTGTTACACTCAAATTCTTTGACATTAAGTGCACTGATCTATTGAGGCATAGATGCACAACAAGCTAGCACTGCAGTAAATCACTTTTACTTTGTATAAGCACGAGCACCTAATAAACAGCACTTACACACTAATATTGTGTTCTATTTGTAATACAGCAGATAAGAAAAACAGAGGTTTAAGGGCACATAGAGTATTCACTGCAAGAAAACACAAAATATACAAAAGATGGCAAGTTTTCTGAACTCTCTCTCCCAAGACCAGACTGAATGTGACCCTCAGAGTTTTGCTCCAATTAGCCAGGACCCATGAACTCTATCAGGATGTTGGCAGTTTGAAACACTATGGTCTCTCATGCAGAGAAAGTCGAAATTAGTATCACAGTAGTCTCCCCTGTCCTACAGTCCATGACTTGGTTCTCAGCCATGTCGAGTGCAATAGCTCTGCATACAAAGTAGAATGTCTATTTGCCGCTATTTTTTGGGAAATGGGTACTGCAACTAACAATTTAGTTTGGGAAATGAAAAATCTAGAAGACAGATAAATTACTATTTTGAGATTGTCTGCCAAAGGCTTTGGTTTTCTGTTAATTTGAGACTGCCCTCTAGCCTGTCTTATTTTTTTCACTTCATCTTGCATATGAATATTTTACCATGCTCTGAGACAAAAATCTGATGGAGTTGGAACTGAGTAACTATAGGGGAAACAGAAATATTCAAGCTTATCTCTAAAAGTGGCTGTTTCCTTATCTTTCCTGTGAAAGCAAGCGAGAAGGAAGTGTATTTGTTGCTGTGAGTTTTTGAGGGAAAAAATATTTCGTGTTCTCATATTAATCAGGAAACATTATCTGTTCGGATATTTTGATATGCATCTACTCTGAAATGACTAACAACAGACCTCAGTGGATAACCATACCAGCAATGCAATATTTTCCAATGCCAAAAGAGATTATTAGTCTGTTCTGAACCATAACGTTAGGAAGATACACCTATAACTTTTCAGCATGGCTGAAGCGTTAAGAAGATAGGCTGTTGTATAAAATGAAATTGATTTGCAAAACGTCTCTGTGGTAAGATTTCTATCATTCCCTATTGAGCAGAACTCTGAGAAGTGATGGCGAAGACAGCTTACAAGTAAACTAGTTACAGAATTCTTGATACATTACTAGTAGAAAGGAATCAAATTGTGACCTAATGGGTAGATAAATATATTTCAACCTTGAAATTGTGGATTACTGAACTGACAAATTAAATCCTCTTGACTATAATTGCACAGACCCTAAAAATAGAGGAAAACGTATTTGGAGTGTTGAGTTCCAAGAGTTTGAAAATTAATGACTAGGAAGCAATGTAATTCAGGGCCAATATGTTCAAAGCTATCAGAATCTTTCTATATGGAAACTGAAACCACCAAGCCACACTGCAGCAACCACTTCCAAAATAATCAATGCTACATACAGTAACAAGCATTTACGTGTCATCTCTGTTTTAGCAGCAATTTAAACATGTTGGCCTTGACGATATACCTATGTCTCTGTTAAATTACTTTTGACTTTTCAGTTCCAAAACCAAGATGCCAATACCGAAAAAATTGCCTATAATAAACCCTTCGATCAACATTTATTTTATCATTAAAAATAAATTGTGTCAATATACTTTCCGAACTGCTCCACATTGTTAACATTCAACTGCTTTTAGTTTTACATCATATGCAATAAGCATTTCATTTGCCTAATGAAAAACATGTTTAAACTAATGAGTACATAGTGTTTTTATTTACATATGCAATTAAAATTTATCACTATTAATAGCTAACAGAGGGGAGGAAAAACTGTGATTATTCCAGCAAATGCTTGCTCTTTCAAGAGGATAACACTTCACAGACAGCAGTAAAGATAGAGAGTAATAACTGGCAACGATGTGAAAATAAATTTAACTCTGAGGTGTCTTAATCCCTGAGGATTGTTTCTGTAGACAAAGCAATTAACACTTCCCCCTCCCTAGGTGCGCCAGCATTTATCATCCATTTCTACAACCCACTGCTCTCACACTGGGGATCCTGGAGGAGTTCTCCAGGCAGAACTCATCTGCAGGCTATCGCTACCTGCTGGTAACATGGACAGGTGGTAGAGAAGTGGCATGAATCAGACAGTGAAACAGAAATCCAACCACATTGTTCTTCTTAGGTACAGGGTTCAGAGACAAGCATCCAACACCACACTGTGTTTGGTTCCAGACAGCAACAATTTTATAAGCAATATCCAAGACACTCCAATCATACAAATTTATACATCATAAATTGTGCATTTATCTAAACACATTGTGAATGGTGCAGCCATTAATAGGACAGGAGGAGTAATAGCGATATTCATTAGAACAATCTTACTGCGTTTCACGAGCATCAATAATTTTGCTTTGAGATGAAACTTAGTGTTGAGTTTTCCATTTTTTCCATTTAAATGAAAACCTTTAAAGAGATAGCATGAATAGAGAAGATTTAATACTAATACATGTACTGAGGCATGAGATTTTTTGTTTTTTAAACCGACATTCCTGATCAAAACCTTTTTGAGGGAGAAAAAACAGCTTAAAAAATCCTTCTTACAGAAGCAGTGCTGGTTTACCCCAGCCAAAGAATGCTTACCATGAAAATTGCTGGTTTTGCCTTCCATAAAGTTACACTGTTTTACTATTTTTTTTCTGTTTTCAAAGGCAAAAAGCTCAGCACTAGTGCGAGGGCTGATTGAAGTAGGCATTTCTAGGCTGCATGGATGGACAGGCAAGCAGTATATATTGCAAATACTGCAAATTAATAAGATACGAAAACTCCACGTCATAATGTCTAAAGACTAACAGTCATGGTTTTTTTTTTTTTGGTGGATAGTTTTTAAAAGGATTAATCTACTGCGAGATGTACATGGAGCTCTGAAGCTGAATTAAGAAAGGCATTAATGACATTTTTGTATATGCAAACCCTGTGCAAAGGTCTGGACATACTATAGGTAGCCACCCTGTTCTACAGCTGAATAGTGAAGTACACTGGCTGTGTTTTCAGACTCATGGGTGCAGATTTAGGGGCTGTAGCATTGCTACATCTCCAGATGGTGCTATTACAAATTCAGTTTTACATTCCGTTTAAGGGAAAATGCAGGATTTATATATCTCTTGGAAAAACTTTGCCAGTTGTGAAGTTCATTGTAAAAGCAAAACCATCTATTTACTACCTATATCATGCTAACACGCAACTCTTAGATACACTTGCTGTCTACACATAGCACATACCATATGAAGAAGAAAAGGTCTAACCCATGCCGAAAGTCTATGTTATACAGGCCATTTTTGATCTTTAAGAAGTGATTAAAAAAAAATCTTAAAAACATTGACTAGAGAAAAATACCAAGAACTGAGTACATTAGAAAAATAAATCCTCTTATTCAAAATGCCAAAAGATAAATTCATAAACCTCCACTTCAGTTTAAACATTTCTTTCTTACTCTTCTCTCTTTCTAATCGCAGCCATAATGTGTTTGATGGGGGGGGGGGGGGGGGGAATTAAATCCAGAGGATGGCTATACAAAAATCAGTACCTTTTTCTGCTGTACATCCTTGATGTGTTTGTCTGTTTTTTCAATTATACAGCAGCACAACACAGGAGCAGGACTCTGTGTGTCAGCAGAGTCAATACTTCTGTGAAAGACTCTTTTCTACCTTTAGTTACATTAACAAACTTGTCTGGTAATTTCTAATGTTAGAACACCCTGTAGCTGATAATAATGTATGAAATAGAAAGAACACATTGATTTTTTTGTTTTGCTGGATTAAATTGATGCAGCAGGATTTTATATATATATATTTTTAATTATGATTTCCAAGCTCACAACATTCATTGTTGACTGCTCTATCTGTATTCCTGAAAACTGAGTTATTTTAGAAGAGTTCATTTTCTAACTAATCTCCGCATTACAAATGAAGTTATTAGATGATTCTAGAACCTCTTCTTCCCTCTCCCCCCACCAAGTTTATTAGCATTTCAAAATTAAATAAATTCTAATGTTACGGTAAAATGACTTAATTGGCTTCTTAATGCCTGCAGCTGATAGAACTGCATTGCCTTAAGCTCTGCTGATGGTCCGACCTCTCAGGAAGAAATATTAAAAAACATCTCAGCACATGCCTTATGCCTTACCAATACTGAGTTCCATTAAAACTTATGTGTAGGTTTGAAGAAACGCACTTATAAATTAGTAAGAAATTAATTTCAAAGAGGAAAGAATTACTGAGGATGTGAATACAAATTTAGGCCCCAAATTCCCTTTTCATGGATTTTTTTCTCCCCTCTGAAAATGCACTGATGATGCTTTTGCCCGTAGAATTCACTGTACTTTCACAAAAGTCACTTCCACAAACGTATATGAAATGTGTTGCTCAAAGACAAGGATACTTCACACAAGAAAACAGGCCAAATAATGCAGCCTATCTGAACTTTTCACTGATACCTAGCAAGCAGTGATTGCAAGAGGGCAGCTGTCTAGTATAGAAAACTTCGATTCCTACAGCCATGCCAAAACTCATCCTCCATTTCCATGGTAACACTGATGCAAGGTTATTAATGATAATGAAATACATCCAGAATAGAAATAAGTAAGCTAAGTAGAAAGTGCTATTGTAAGCTTAAGTATTTTTCCACTTTTAATGGAAAATAAATGTACAAACTTACACACACTCAAACTCCAGTGCTATGCAGAGTACCCAGCATATTATTAGCTTAGTTGCCAGCAAGTAAAGACAGACAGACGCATGATGAATATACATTTGACCAAGCAGAGCTTTTAGGAAGGGCACTAAAATAGACAAATATACACAGAAATTGGGATTTATGGGCATGTCGTAGAATCACAGATTCCTTACCAACCACTAATGAATATAGGGTGCATTAAAATTCTTGGCAGTTTTTCTCTGATAAGAGTGACAACGACAAAAATACACAGTAGAAACTTTCTCAGTTGGGAACATTTGCCTCATTTGTATTCTTACACAAAGAAAATCATTCACATTACCTCCAGCTACTTCTGATCCAGCTACTAACACAACGTATAAAATAATTCTCCTCTCTCTCTATACACACACTTATAAATTCTCATTTGTTTACGGACCTGCATCTAGAAAAATGAGCACAATATTCTCATTTCCAACAATTTTCACATCTAAATTGTAATGGAAAGAAAATCAGAAATAAACATCATGCAAGTCTTACCATTCCCTCCCCTTCCTCAGTGAAAAATGTGTGGAGGTTCCCGATGATACAGAGAAGTCTGGTCCATCATCAGATAAATCAAAATCCATTACAGGGAAGCAGGGAAGAGCAGAAGGGATGAAGAATAACTTCATCTTCATGTTAATCTTTTCTTTAAACGTGATCTGAACGTGCAAATCTCTACCAGCTTTACATAAGCAGAGTTTTTCATTCATTTTCACAGAATTCTGTATTTCTAAGTTCCTAACAGAAGAAAAAGTACTAAAAAATATCAAATAGACTCAGAATATTTCCAGCTTCTGAATGTAACAGAACGCCTGATCTCAAGGTCTGATTTTGTAAGGATTCCAGGGCACACTCAAAAAATTCAAATAATTTAGAGCTAGTGTGGGGGAGCGAAGCACCTAATTGAACCAGAGGAAGCCAGATTAGTAAGAGGAAAACACTGTCTGAATCAAGTGGAGCCTGGTAAAATGTACACTGCAGGTATGCCAGAAGATGTATGAAAAGCTTTTCCCCAGAGAAAAATATATTTGGACAAAACAGGATGAAAGCTGCTGAAAGCTACATTTGGTTTTGTGAGTGTATGCTAGCCTGTGTATCCAGGCTGCCCATCTCCTCTTTCAACTACCTGTGCTTTTTTCTATCCTTTGGTGACCACAGTCCCACCCTTATGACAGATGTCCTCAGGTCTATCTAAGGGGGCTCAATCTTGCTCTGGATTTTTGCTCCCTTTGGGTAGTTTAGCTGCACTCATAAAATCTTTCCTATTTGATGGACATAATCAGGACTAGAAACAGGAGGTTCCTTGGAGACTGCCAGCCAGGATTCCTGTGAAAAATCACCCCAGGCATCCCAGGCATACCACAAGGCTGCTAAATTTACAGTAGAAAGTGAAAAGCTTTGTGGTTTGAACACAGCAGGATGAATCTGCATCACCTGGGCCAACTTTAACAGATGGGCTCTGTCCCCCAAGAAGAGATGTTGAGTCCTTAGGCCAGGCTGGGTTTGTCAAGCAGAGAGGAGTACACAGCACAGGCTGCGGAAGAGAGAAGGCCCTTCCTTGCTCCTGGCTTTTTGCATCAAGGGAGTCTCAAGACTGGTTGCCTTGACCTTGGATATTGCTAAATATCAAAAACTGAAGCCACTGGGGACAGAAGTACAGCATCAGAGTCTTGGTATTGTTGCTCAACTAAGTTGCTTAATCAGCACTCAGTTGTTCACCTGTTGGATTGTCAAGAATTTCATGATAAATAATCGGCTGCTTCAATTTTGGAGGTTCGCCTGGTTCTTAGTCTATTAGAGATATCACAGCCATCATGGATATCTCCAGTTCCCTAAATATAGCACTTCTGATAGTATAAAAATCAAAGCATCTTATCTCCTTCCCCAAGCCTTCTCATTGGAAACAGTCAGCGTTAAAACAAGTAGTAAGCTAAGACTGCCAAGCCTGGAGCACCTTGGGCTGGCCTCCATAACCTGACTTCATTGCTGGGTGTCACAGGATCAAAAGTATAACAACTCAAAATTGTTTAGTACAGGCAGTTTCGCTTCCACAACTTCGCACTGTGAATCAGTGCCACTTCTCTCACTCTCACCATTCCACTTGTTTCCCTGGAGAACACCAGCTCTGGAGAAAGAGGCCAGGAAAGGTGAGGGGAAGGAGAGGATGCTGTGGCAATTAATTTCTGAATCGTTTGCAACTGCTGTTGCCTACAAAACTCAGATAAACCAGAGAAAGCAAAACAAAACTGAAATCTTCAAGTCACTCACGGAGAAACTTCAAGAGACCATCGCAATAGCCCTTCTGTGAGGGATAGGGAGCATCCTTTAGATACCACTCTAATTCTTTGAAAATCCAGCCTGGAATTTTCACTAGTTATAGCTGTACATAAACTGAGATAATTAAAAAATTATAATGCAAAAGATGTGGGTCTTTCCAGGTGACGAAAACTAATTTGAAGGGCAATTTTCATAAAAATGAAATAAAAACAGATTAGAAGACGTGCAACCCACAAAATATTAACAAGTTTCATTTAGATACTTGCTACAGGACTCAAACGTCAAAAAATAAAAAGGGTGATTTAGAAGATTGATTGGCCTCATAGATGGAGATAGACAAATATTTGGATTATTAATTTTGATGGATATCTTGTTTCGTTGTTTCTGCAGCTTCATCCTTTTTCAAAGTGTTCTCAATTTGTTTACATGATCTTTTGTCTTATTATTAGAATTCCTTACGTGAAAAGTTTTCTATTGTGTTCATTTCCACCCCAAACATAAAATGTATTTATTAAGTGGTGAGGGGGAGTAATGTTTTACAGGTAAGGCAAAAAATGTATTTGCACTGCAAGTCCTAGTTGGCATCTTTATCAGTCAGTGTTCTTGGTCAGTTTGGCTAATGCATAAAAAAAAACCCCACAGCCTCAGTGCAAAGCGTAGAAAGTACTGGAGAGAAACAAGCAAACAAGATGGATATCAAAGGTAAAGCAGAATCTTTCATTTATCAGTCGTGCTTTCTCCACCTCCAGCACTTCTGAATTAGCTCATGCATGTTAAGTAGATGCTTTGTTTTTATATATGCATCTGTCAAGCTCTATGAACTTACCTGTTAGATGTGCTTACATATTTGTAGACAATACTCATATTTCAGTATTTTTCTGGCACAGTATTTTTCCTCCAGAGCAGCTGTATTAATTCCAATAATTTACCTTCTCAAGTACACCATTCTCAAATGTTTATTAAACATTTTTTCTTCCATCACTTCCTAGCTGCACTCAACATACGAACACATAAACCCCATGCACTGAACACTTGTATTTCATTGATATTCTTATTTATAAACACAGATTGAAGGTGCTGCAGAATTATTTTTCTCTCCCTGTAAGTAATGGAAAGCCTAGATTAATGCTAAGAATTCAGCATTGAAACCTAGCTACAGCTCCTTACTTCCTAAGACTTTTGTCTTTTTAATCAGTTTAGCCAAAAACTGTAGTAATATAGAAATGAACCTGTCAGATGCAATTTCACTTCTTCAGTCACTCCACTGGGAAGCATGGTGCCATGCTGCTCACCAATGTGGGTATAGTGCTGGGAAGCCTTCATCCAAAGTATCGTTTTCAGTGTCTCTGTTTGCATGCATGAATTTTAAATGAGATCATTACAAAAATAAATAAATAAATAAATAAAAAATCATTCAGACATAGAACTCTTGCTCATATTCAGAGGAAAAACAAAGATTTAATCGCTTAGCACTTGCGGAATACTTTGAGTTACCCCACTAAGTATAGGTCTCAGGACAGAACATTTTTTTGGAACATATTGATTCTATGCATCAGAGTGATACACTGCCTTGATTGCTTTTCTCATATCATTTAGCCCTTCAACTAGAAATCAGTTATTCAGACAGAGATGTATTGAGCCCGACCATTGTGGGAGCAAGCACTCAACAGCACAGAAGTCTCTTGCGTAGAGACCTGCCTCTGTGGCAAACCACTGGCTGGATGAAAGCACCAAGAACTAAAACCACTTGCAAAGGCTCTGAGCAAATTACTGAAGTGATATAGGAATAAAACCTGAGATTGTCAGGCTGCTTGCATGCTTTCCTCTGAAGAGCAAGAAATTGCTCTTCCAGGTATGTAACTTGATTTGACACAGTCCTTTGGAATCATATTGTGCACACATTTTGAGAAACAGTGGGAACTACCCTAGTCACTGCACGTTCGATGCTCACAGCAAAGCTGCTGCAGCCCCTCTGGCCCTGGCACTCTCAGGACACGTGAAAAACACATGAAAAACAAGTCCAACTTTTAAAGCTATCCCCTCCTTGCTCTTTTTAACTCTGCGCTGAGCGCATACCTGACAGCAATGCAGAAAGCCACTGAAGGCAGGTCCTTTAAGTGCATGGTTTCAGTGCTTTGTCAACAGCACTCTTGTGTGGCTTAATCCTCATACTGGCAAATCTTAACATGCGGAGGTTTACTGGCAAGAGAAGTAGGATTTCTTGATCAACTCTACAGTGTATATATGGGAGGATTTCTCTGGAAGTACATTTAACTTCCCTATATGGAATAGGTACAACGTGGAGAAGCAATGGCAACAGACAGAATTTGTCCTAATTTACTTATCCTTGAAGAAAGCCAGTAAACTATAGTGCATACTGAATCACAAGAAAGCAATCATTGTTTACTGGACTAAAGCCTTCAGATGTGTACTTGATACAGAGAATGGAAGTAGTTTTATGTTGAGACAGCTAAGAAAAACATCAGTTGCTCAGCATGGCATCCAGCTAAACTAATCTTTGTTTTCCACAGGAGATGCTTTTTCAATAATTTCTAAGAGCTAAAAGACTTCATTAAAAACCATACAAGCATTGATCCAGATGTTAAGCCTCTCTGTACAATGAGAAGCCCTCTTGGAAAGCTGTGAAGAATAATTGGTTCATTGTTATCCGGCCCTGAGAAAAGAGAAGAATATTGTCTGTTTATTTAATGTTATTATATGAAGGAATTTATTTCATTGTGCACCTACTGTTTGAAATGAATTTAATTGTAATTGTTTTACGTAATTAAAGTGTACGTAAACATTCAGTTTCATCCTAAATACCATTATGTAGCAGTGAAGTTCATTATTGTTGCTAAATCTGATTTAAAAAAAAAAAAAACTCAGCAGAGCATTCTTATGCAAAGTAAAACAGGGCTCATTTTTAAATAACCAACACTAAGCAGAAGTAATACTGTTCAGTTGTTTCTTGGAGACCTTCATTCTTTTATTTCTCATTGTTATATTAATTTTTTATCAAGTTTCTTATCAAAATTTAACTAGGTCTCACGTCCCGGTAAGAAACGTTTCCTGATACCGGACTAATCAAGTCAAATTCTAAAGCTATCATCCCTGTATTTCACCACAGGCAGAAAATTCATTCTGTACACATTAACTTCTCTTCTTCTTTCCTATAGTTTTAACAGAGTAACATACCTTCAGAGCAAGCAGGAGAAATGAAGAGTTTGTCTCACTTATCTTAAATACTGGACAGAAAATGACAAAACTCAAATTCATCTTATGCTTATGGAAGACATAAACAACTCCAAATACCTTAAGAGTTTTACATACCAGTTATAACAAAAGAAAAAAACACGTCCAGCAAAAACAATTAATGAAGAAGAAAAATCCTTAGGCTTTGTACCAGTACTTTCTACAAGAGATGTAGTGCAACGCATTACACTTCAGAAAATAATAGATAATATTTTAGCCCTGTGGTGACTGAACAAATCAATATAATGGGAAAAGGTGTTTCAGCAGAGTTGCAATGACAGAAAAATCAGCATGATAGAAAAGCTCCATAAAAGAAGGGAAAAAGATTGTTTACCCCTGTCACGAGATTCCAGGTTCACAGGGGACAACTCCCTCAAGGAGAAATCTTCAGAAAGAAATCCTCCCCAACTGGCAGTCAGTCCTTAAATGGGGTCTAAGAGAGGTACAGCCAGGCTCCATCCCTCCCGGTCATTCAGCTGAATTGCCTTCACCTGTGCTCCCAGGGCTGACCAGGTCCTTTCCCCAGGTGCTCAATCAGTGGCTCAGGCCGTGACTCAACAGTTACCATACAAGTTCATACAAAATAACTTCATCTGGCATCTAACTGTCATTCCAGGTAAAATATTCATATAATTAGAGACGGGTGTTCCAACATTTCAGCTGTATGTTTGTAGAGAGTGAGATGTGACAATGTTTAAACTTTTTTCTAAGTTAATTTTGCAAAGATTGAACTGTACTTACAATTGATAACCAAAGCATACTTTCTGAACCATTTCCAAACGGAGAAGGACATGAACACAACTCAATCAAACTATATTCTGCACCAACTCTTCTTTTTATAAAATATCTCTTACTTCTTCAAAATTAGGGAGATATTTCTTGTCTATGTTCAGACCTGCATGATTCATGCTTATATAACTAATTTATTCTCAATTTAAACAATTAAAGAATACCTTGCGAATGTTTTGCTTTTTCCAAGAAAGTGACATGAAGATTAGCTTTAAAAGTATCTTCTTGGATAACAATTTATCCTGTTAACTCCTCCACAGATCCTATTTTTCAAATCTTGGAATTCAAGTTAAAATTCTGCTTTGGTAACATAGCACACAGAGCAAAGAGTAAGAGCTGATTAGAAGAACCTGTGCTTTTTAGTAGGCTTGAAAGTGCTTATCTGGGAATTGTAAAACACTGCAGACAGGATATCATTTCTCCAACTTCCATAGCCCATAACTCGTAAGAAGGAAAAACTAAAATTAATCAGTGGTGATTAGCCACGATCATCTCAGGCAAATAAGCTCATGAACCTCAGAAAAACAAAACACAGAATGACCGAATTTGACAATACAGAGAATAAGGATAATTTTTAATCAATCTCAATGTTTTTCTTGGAATATTTACTAGTCCATTACTGCACGGTTTCAAGCCAAAGGCCAAAACTGGCAGTAATATATATTCTGAAATATTCTCATTAATCCTTGGTCAGTTTTTCTCCGAATTCCAACCATCACCAGGAGAATTATATTCAAGCTTCCACAATTTCATGTTTTCATTTCTTTTGTTATCTTAGAGGACCTTCTTTTTATGGTCAAAAGAGCAGCTGCAAACCACCAGCAGCCAAAGTATAGGAGATGCCAGGAAGAAACTCAAGGTAAATTAAAGCCATGGTTTCTCAGTCACAAAACAAACATGTTTACAGCAGCTACTAAGTACCTGTGGGATTTTTCTCTTAAATAGATTTGTCCAACAACCACATTAATAGTTCATGATCATTTGCTGAAAAGTTGCTTTGTCTGAATTTTGACAGTCCTTTCAGCTGCATACATAAATATCTCATGGCACATGTTTTATCTGAAGAGGTGATATAGCCTGGTGTAAGTGAATGCAATGGCTCAGGCTGGGTGTAAAACCATGAGGCAGACAGGTGACCACAAGCAGTTGGGATGAAAAAACAGGTAAGAAAGCTTGTGAAAATACTGTGCCCTACAGCAAAATCATAGCAGATCACACAAAGTCCAATATCTGGATACCATTTGTGATCAGACTTCCAATCGAAACAGCAGAAACTGTGTTTACAAGTAATGAAAGAGAAGATAAAGGGACTCAACAAACAAAGAAAACAAAATTGTTCTTGTTTGATGTAAAATGTGCCAGGCTATCACACTAACAGGCAGCTCATAAATGCTTATTAATAGAGGTAGAGAGAACAGAGAATAAGGATAGATCTACAAATGCTGTGCGTGCAAACATGGGTTCCTCTGAATCTGACGTATTAGCAAATTTTGACACTTGTTCTTAATGAAAAGCCTTCTAATGAAACATATGCATGAAATCTGCATTGACATTAACAGAGAAATCCAGGCAGAAATTTACTTAGAAAAACTGCTTTCATGCCAGTCAGTTTTTCCCGATTTCATTTGGACCAGTAATAATTTACTGAAAAGTACAAAAATGATTGATTTCTGAAGATCACATCTTGAAGTAAATGGCATTGTTCTGTCTGGGGAAGGAATTTACCATCATTTCTCTTATGTGCTTGATACAGTTGGATCAATGCAGCTTCAAGCTAAAACCTCGACTCCGGAGTTCTCCTGCAGAGCTCTCTGGAGACAGGCTCACATGCCTGATGCAAGGAGCTGCTAGGCAGTGCTTTCTGGCATAGGAAAAGCAAAGCTCTGTCTGTAAGGAGAAGCATGTTATTTCTTCTTAGCTTTGGCAAATGAAAGCAGCTTCTCTTAATTTATCTCACCTTTCAGATTTCTAGCTATTTGGATTACTTTGGAAAGTGTTTTTAAATAAATGCAGAAGTAAGTTGGAAGTTAAATAAATCTGTGTTAAGTTTCAGATTGGGGAGAGCATCCTATTATTTTCTGGTCAGATCACAGCAACTGAACTTTAGTCCTAAGCCACTTTCGATTGGTACAATATGAATGACAACTGCTGGTAATGGTCAAGAGTCAAAATTTAAAAGAAAACAATTCTCTTCTCCTACCTCACTTCTAAGAGAAGCAAACTGTATTGGAAAGCTCTTAGTGGAACAGCAATGCTGCAGCAGACACAGGAAACTGTGTCAATCAAAACCAAACGCAAATGTCATGAAATGTATTTGACAGCCTTGAAAAGTGGCTCAGCAATAAATTAACCTCTAGCCATCAAGCATCTCTGATGACAACACCCAGGCATTTTTTATTTAATTTTTATTTAATTTTTAAGATTATTTAATATTCTGAGGTCTCCAGTAGGGCAGTGGTTAGCTATCATCCTCGTTTTACAACTGAAATAGTGTTTTTTTTGTTCCTCACCTAAGATCCAAACCCAAAATCCAAACCAAATCTCACTCTTTTCACCTAAAGATCTGGTACAGAATCTGCACAGGTGCTATTAGTAGAGCCACTGAAATGTTTGCCTTCCATCTCTAGAAACACATAGATCAGGGAAACAGTTATTAAGCCTTTACTAGATAATATTCACTTACAAATAAGATTTCCTAGCTTTCAGATATATTCGTGGTTACGGTTCTGCCCTCTGTAGTTGGAGAGTAGGGTTATATTTGTAACTTCTCACTTACTGTCCACGGTTCACCCCCATGTCAGACTGCTCACACACATTTCTGCAGCCTGCAGTAGTTCTCCGGAACACTCTTCTGCCTCAGCTGAGCAGCTGCAGTTAATAGCCAATCGACCTTTCGCCTTCCTATCACCCCTCTGGTCCTTACATACGCCTTTACATTTCCTAAGGAGAAGCAAAAAAATCACCTGACACACACTTTCAAGGAGAAAACTACATTTATTACCATTAGAAGTTTAAACACCTTCTTTATTTCAGAGACATATACTGAATTTCTATTAAAACATTTTCTTCAACTGACATGGGGAACTGCAGCAAGAGAAGATATTGATTGCACCATACAGCCACTCCATTGTTGGCTTTAACAACACTGTCAGACTGCTTCATCTATCTTGCTAATATATTTGGCAACGCCCCATTCGTAGTCTATCATTTACACAACTATCCAACATTCCCTATTTTAAATTCTCATTCCCCCACATTTGTGCAGCTATCTGTATAGTTCTCTTCACAGCCAACAGATTGCTTTATCCATTTGAATTTCTGAAGTAGGGGAAAAAAAGCCTGAGGCAAGGATTCTTAATAGAGCCACACATACATCCCCTTAGCCTCCTCCTCTTTCATTGGAAACCTATCTTAAACCTGTAGATTTAAGTTTTGCCAAGCATCAGAGCACAGTAATGGAGTGTCACTCCACAATTTGTGCTTTAAAATGGAAGAGATCAAGGATTTCACCCGAACAAACAGTGTTTGAAACACCGAAACTGGCTCCAGTGCTGAGCATGGTGTTCCAAGCATTCTTGCAGGATGCTGCTCCTCAGCTCCACGCCGAGCCATTGGGCAACACCTTACAGCTTTTGGGGCATGTGAGAGAAATAGCAACTTCCAGAGAATTACTTGTTCTGCAGTTGTTTAAGCAAGCGTATATGTGATCAACTTTTACATCAGGGAATTTTTTATACAAAAATGATTGTGAGGGATGAGAGCTCACTAATTACTCTGTGCAATTAGTCCTCCAAAGTAGCACTAGAGTATTTTCCCATGTGATCCAATCTGCAGAAATACAAAGAGTGCCTGAAAGAAAATAATCTTCTCTCAGAGATGTTGACAACAGCAAGGGCATCGTGTTGGGGCAGAAAAAGGGTTGCAAGTGAAAAGGAGACTAAAGGAATTTTAAATAATTATCCTATTCTTTTTAAAACCCCTGACTTTTCCAGGAGAAAGGGACATCAACCATGAAGGATACATAGGTTCTTCTCTTGCCCTACAGGGTTTATTGAGAAGAATCCTGCCCCAGATTTTCCAAAGTCTTTGCTCTTTCAGCATCTTCTACATGTGTGTGGTCAAATGATTTAGCCACTACTCCAAGTTTTTACAAGCTCATTGGCACGTGAAATTACTCATCTGCTGAATTAGATCCTTGGACAAGAAAGACCATTTACTGTTGAGAACACACAAACAACAAAGTTCAGACTGGCACCTTACAGTTCATTTTGCTTCTTCCTTAGATATTAATAAAAGCACGCCAGAGGTGCCTACTCAATAATGACTGGATTCCCACAGATTATCCGTCACAGGTATAGCTAATCTTCTGAATTATCCTAATTTTAAAGTAATGAAAAGAATGATTTAAAAGCAAGAAGAGGAGCTTGCATGCTTTTTGTCAACACAAGAGAAGCTCAAGAGTTTCAAACCCAGCTGCTTGGTTAGATTTTTAGGAGTTCATGTAAAGCAAATTGACTTTAAGAAAAAAGAAGTCTGAATTATGAAGCAGGGATGCAACTGCCAAGTTTTTAGTCTTCCTACAGCTGAATAAAATAGAAAAGTCAAAAGAAACATGATCCCTTCTATTTAGCTGAGGTAAACAGGATTTTAGCATGTCAAGAAATGGCATGAGAACTGAGTAAATTCAAGACGATAAACGCATGTGAAGTGCCATGTAATCGCTTAAAATAAAGCAAAACATCTGGTGGTCAATATTTGGCCAATTCTGTCTTCAAAACAAATGCAAACACTGACAAAAACCTTCTGACTCCTTTTACATAACACATTTTTGAGGAAAGGTAGATACATTTATCCATACTAGGATTAAACCTGTAAGAATAAGAAGATAGGAAGAGAAAACAGATACAAATTGGAAACAGGCAAACACTGCTGAGAAATCACTGTTCTCAGTTTATCAGGAAAAGCAAGGAACACAGGAACAGCCAGTTTAACGACGCATTTTCAGTGTGCCTGTTATTGAAGAAGCAGTGATTTATCAGTTAGTAAGTGAGCAAAAAGAATTTGATTAACCAATCAAGAATTTACAACCTCGGCTGTCCATAAAGCATTTCACTGTAAGCGCATAAATGAATTTTGAATGTATGCATAGCAATTATATTTCTTACGCAGTGTTCTGTAAAATCATAATGAACTGAACTCTATTGAGAAAGGGAAATACGCTACTATAAAAAGAGAGAGTCCATCTGGATATGAAATTCTTGCAAGATAAAGTATAAAAAGTAAGATCGTACAGAGTTAATCGCAAATCTGCTCTTCATCATATTCTTATAAAGGCAGCAGCTACCAGTTACATACAGCTGTTCTTGTGTAATGTCACAATGGTGGCAATGAGCAGCAATGCAAGGCTGCACTATGCTGAAAAGGCAAAACATAACTCTAAGAAGCCTCTCGGTCACCTGCCTGCCATCCTTCATGATCTCCATTACTTCTGGAAGTCTACCAGAGACACTTGTAAGAGAAACTTCCTGTCATGACTGCATTAAAACACTGCAATGCAATATCACAGAAAAGTCAGAACCATGTTCTTATACAACAAGCTTACAGTAGAGTAAGAAATCAGAATTAATTATGCAGTTAGACATGAACAAAGCAAAACAGAATTGTTTCACGTCCATGAGTTTGTGACTTTTACTACTACCAATTTTCTGTTCAGCAGGCAGCCTCTCATACACAGATTCCTATTTAAACTTCTCGTATTTGATAACAACATTCAAAATGTTTCTGTAAAGAAAGGATTCATCATGGAAAAAACTGTCCAAAATGATGTTAGCTTGTTTTCAATTAAACGGTGCTCTCCTGTCACCTTGGTATTTATATCAAAAATAAATGAAAACAAATGGTGCATCTTCCCTGCCACATCACTGAAGAGATACAGTGAGTGGGATTTATTATTGCCATGGGGACCTTAGCACCTCCTAGGACACTGCTCTCTGCTCAGGGCAATGCATGCCAGTCAAGTATGCAGCATTTGTCCCCAGGGAGCAGAATTATCAGAGAGCTTTATATCCCTTTGTTGTTCTCAAACCTGCTGCAGTGGGAGCCCTGCAGGGTGCTGAAGGTCCAATTGCTCTGACTGAAATCGTCAGCAGAGTTAAGCATGTCTCCTATGTTGCTGACATCTCCCTAGAGGAGTCTCACTAGATGTGGGTGTCTGCTTGAGAAACACTTAGTTTAAAGCATGGATACCAGCACACAGCCAGGCAAGCCATCACCTGCTGGTTTTGGATCACTACTTTGAAAAAGTTACCTGAGAATAGGACATACAACACTGAGTCTGGAGAACTAGAGAAAACTCTGAACTGAGGATGAGACTAGCTATTAACTCTATATATTTTTGATCATATCCTCAGGGAACTCATGTCCAAATGGGAGAACAGAGGAGCTGGGTTCATATGGCAGGAACCACTCCGTGCCGTTAAGAAGGAGACCACAGGAGTCCTGGAGTTCTTTAAGGGATATTGGCCTATGGAAGTGGACAAAAGCAAGGGTAGAGTCTAATTTTTGGATATTTCAAAAATGTTTTATCTGAGAGGACATAATACATTAATTTTGGATTAAATTGAAACCTCTATCTTGACAGCTAGCTGTTTCTTCACTCTCAAGGTTTCTACTTTTGGGCTTACTTACAGAAGCCTGCAGATGACAGGTCTGTACTTTGTTAAAGTTAAAAAAGGAGCAAGAATTGCGAACAGAAACATGTCCTTGCAGGAGTGCTATTCCACAGAAGGATAACTAATAAGAAGGTCATATTCTATCCTTTTTCTACCTTTCCTCTCAGGCACCTTATCTGTTACAGCCACAAAAATTTAGGAAGAAAAATTAGGGCATTGTGTAATGACTCACAGTCAAGCACAGCAGAAGCATCCATCATCCACATCTTCAAAAACATACAAACTTCCAAGGACACCAATGAGAAATATTTATATTTTAGCTGGAAATCAGAATTAGAAATCTAACATCCTGGCCTTCTGACCAGAAAGCAAGGGAAAAAGTGCCTTTTTTAAGTAGTCCAAACATGGGGCTTCTACTGATGTGAAAATACCCCCTTTCATGTAAGCAGTTCTATTATTTGTAACACACAAAAAAAATCCATAAGGAAATATGAGCAAGAGTAGAATAGAGCCAAGCAGGCTAGGTCTGCTCATCTCCCTGAACTGGGAATGAAATAGCAGCATTGGAAGCTGGAGAAGACTAGTATGATTTATCCTAGGTCTGAATAGTCCTAGATCAACTCTCTAATGATTCTCACACACATTTCTAGTAGGCCTTCTGGAGCTGGAAATAATGAAAGGGAAGCCACTGAATGCAAGCTTTGTCCAGTGATACACAGCAAATGAAAAAGAAAAGGCACTGAAACATCCCTAGGAAAAAAATCCAGCAGACAAATGTCTGGCAGCTACAAAAATCATTGCAGGTAATGAGCAGAGGACTAGGCACACTGTACTGTATTTTTAGATGTGCAGAAGCACTTTATAAAAGAATCCATACTTTACAAACTAAGGAAAACTCCCTTCAATTCTTGGAGACAAGATCTCATCGTCTGTAACAGCAATGCTGTGATAAAGGCAAGTGCTTAAGCTAGCAGGACTTTCACCAGGAATTCACTGTGTCCTTTTCACCACTTTGTATCTCCTTTTATACTCTTGGGAAGAAATTGAAGTGCTTTCATATTCTCTTTCACAAAAAGAAAATGTATTTTTTTTAAACTCACACACACACAAAAAAAACAAAAACAAAAACAAAAAACATATTCCAATAGCACCAGCTGAATTTCTGTTTAAATTAGGAACTGCTAAGATTGTTAGTAAACTGTTGCTGATTTTCCAACTACTCCAAATTCAAGAATAAATAATAGGGCAGAAGAATGTAGAAAAGCAATTGCAAAAAAAAAAAAAAAAAAAAAAAAAAAAAAAAAAAGTTTGTTAAAAAGTTTAGATCTCTTGATGCAGGTAGCTTACTGATTAAAAATCAGTTTAAACATATTTTTAATCATGTGCTATTTGCATTATTTAACTTCAAACCATTTGAAAACAACACTAAAACTAAGTATTATCTTCCCTTCCCTCACTTTTTAGCTTTCTGTATCAGTAAATTAACATACCATGAGTCATATTTGAACTGTAGGGTTATTCTATGCGTTTAGCGGTCACAGGAGCAGCAGAATCTACTGGGGAAATGGCAGGAGGGAAATAATTTTAGTGATAGGAAAAAATGTTATTCTGTTGATATGACTTTTGGATAATAGAAAACTAGATACTGAAACAGGTTTGATGAAACTAAAAGTAAGTTTGAAAAGCAGGGAAGCTGGCAGCAAGCACGGTGTCTTGGCTTTAGGGCATTGGGAGCATATTTCATTTTGGAGACTGTTTGCTGATATTCCCTAAGTGAATATTTCCTGGAAGTCTTTATTTTCTTGAAACAAGGGGCAGGGTGAGTTTTACTTATTTTCTTGCAAACTCCCTGCTAGCTATAAATCCTAGTTTTTGACAGCTCTTCTGCATAGTGACGAGCACACAGGGCATCATTTTAATGAAGCCACATCTTAACTTCCTCCAGAGAGGAAATATTGCTTGGCATTCAGAGCATGCCCACTTCTCATCTGCAGATGTATTATCCACATCAATTTTATCTACAGAAACTCAGCTTCTTTCTCTTACAGAAGAGAAGCACCTACGAGATAACTAAAACCACAAATACAGTATAAGAACTGTTAGTGAGAAATCATTTGTTAAGCATGAACATCGTCTTGGCAGCCCCAACCTGCCAACGTGATTGGCCAAGAAAGGTGCTGCTTTACACAGCAGATAGTGCATGTCTTGACTAGTGCACCTTCCTACTCGTTCCCAGCAGGGAACTGCTTTCACTACAAGCACGCCTACATGCACCATGACTCCAAAGGAGCACAGCCTGCAGCACAACCACTTGGGGCTTGATGCCTCTGTCCATAGAGTTGGCAAGGATCCCAAGTGCTTTCCAGTGTTCCAGATATGCTCTGGCAGAGGAGCAATCATGGCAGTTTTTGAGTTTTCCTTCTGAGTTGTAGTTCACTTGCATGTGCACAGTAACTTGTGATCCAGACTCCTTCCACATTTATAAGAAATCCCGTGCAGTAAGAATGTAAATCTGCCACCTTCTGTCACTGATACTCATGAATAACATATGACCAAATGCAAGAGTTATTCCAAAGAAAATCAGAAAATTATCA
This sequence comes from Lagopus leucura, assembly GCF_019238085.1. NCBI lineage: Eukaryota > Metazoa > Chordata > Aves > Galliformes > Phasianidae > Lagopus > Lagopus leucura. The sequence goes on along the minus strand of NW_024962255.1, from coordinate 4,526,676 downwards.
TCCTTGTCATAAACCTTGCTAGAAATAAAGGCCACGGTGTCTATACAATCACAAGGAGTTGAAGGAGTTCGGGACCATGTCCTTTTCAAGACTAGGAAAGGGCTGAAACAAAAAAGCAAGCTGTGGTAGCAAACTCTCATCAACAAAATTGCTTTTTTGTTGATGCGATGTTGTTATGAGAGATCAGTTAAATGGCATAAGGTGTAAATGTGGGCCAAGCTAAAGATACATTGGAAAGAAGTTATGAATGCTTTATATCTTAAAACAACAGATCAAAGTGTAGCTTAATGTTAATAATAGCTTAATGTTAATTAAGGGGAAAAAGGCAGCTAGGGCGCGTGCACAGGAGGAATTCTTGAACAAGGGCCAGGGCTGTGTGGCAGAAGCCTGGATTGTAAAAGCACAGGATGTCCTCAGCTGAAAGGGACCCATAAGGATCAACAAGTCCATCTCTTATCTCCACAGCTTCCACACAGGACCACCCAAAATTCAAACCCTATGTCTGAGATCTTGCCCAAATGCTCCTTGAATTCCAGCAGGTTGGGGCCTGGCGACCTCTGCTGCAGGTACTTAGCAACTTTGTAGTGCTTGCATCTTTATGCTAGCCAGACATACCAAGGACAATGTTTTGTCCTGTTGGACAGAGCCATCCTCTTGGAGAAGAAACCACTTACACATGAGGACTTCAAACGTGCTTGGGCAATTTCTTACACAGGGAGAGCAACTCAACAACATTAGTAAGAGCTTCGCATACACAAAAGCCCCATAACTACAGAGTTAAGCAGGTTTTGGATGTTGTTAGTGGTTACTGTTTACAGAACTTGTTATCCTTACTGCCTAGTTACAAATAAGTTATATTTAACACATCAAGTTTTTCCAAGGCCATTTTCCAAGGGGAATCTTGTGTGGCCCATCAACAAAGATTTTCTCTGTTGCATTTAGTAACAGCTACTGAATATCTGCCCATATTTGCTTAGGCTTTTCCCTCTCAGTTTGCATACCTTCAACAGGCATTTACATTAGCCAAGGAGTCCCAGTAAGGACCACAGTGCTAATTCATTAAATCTTAATATTATTTATTAACGTTTGAGTTAGACATGAAAAGCTGATGGAAAAAAATAACCCTTAAAATATGCATGAGGCATTTGGAATAATGTAACTAATATGTTGATTAGTGAATCCTACAGTCAGAGCTGAATCCTTATTGCTTTTTTAAAAATAATAATTAAAAAACAATAACAACAAAGAAACACCTACAGTACTGATGAAGTAAGCAGCAATTTCTTTCTCCTTACAGCTATACTACACTGCAAATGTTCACCCCATTATGAAGTAGCACTTTCTGGATTGTAAGTAAACAGCATGAGAGTTAGACAGCTCTCTGAAATCCTGCTGCATCCCAGAAGGGACTAGACTTTTCAGGGGAAACCACATCACCTCAGGCCATGAACTTGTCAGCTCTACCCAGAGTCAAATCAGGGAAGAACAAGAACGAGAGATCTCCAGAAAAAAAACTAAACCAAACAAAAAACACCAGTATAACGTCCCCTCCCCCCAAATAACGATATGTTAATGCTTTGCACAGTGCTACTCTGGTTTAGATCTGAGGGATCTAAACCTCATCTCTGCATCCTACCAAGCTACAGCTGCAGGATTGTAAAGCCTCTTTACAGATTCCTAAGCCTGCTTCCAAGATCTCACACCCGTTTAATTTTCTGCAGGAAGAAACTTCACACAAGGTACGATGCTATTTTCAATACCTTGCTTGGCTTCTAAATGTTTAACTCATTTTCTGGAGATTTGTTCATGTGGGTAGATATTAATCACACCTCGATATCCCAAGTTCCAAACCGGATGCTTGTAGTGGACATCAGGTGTTTCAGTTTTTCAAGAGATCTGAAAATATGAAGGTTTCACTGGTTTTCCCAAAGAACCTTTTCCTCATCCCTTTCTTTACAATTAAGGCCAATTCCACAGATGGAAAGAAAAGAAATACCCTTCCCTAATTTTAACCAACTTTGCCCAGGCTTTTAGCGTAACTCACACTGCGCAGCTTCGCAGGGCTCAGGAGTAGTGGTTGCTCCAGTTCCTTACCTTCAGACTTACAGGTCAGACCAGATAATGGGATTTAGCTCAGTAATTACTTCTGTCTCTCTCAGCCTTAGCAGAACTAAATACTAAATGCAAGGGGAAATATCCCTATGAGATTTTTTTTTTTTTTTAATATCTGAACACAGTTAACAGAATTAGAACAGTGAATTATTACAGAAGTAGATAGCTTATTATAAATTCAGTGTTATGGGACACTGAAATTAAATCGCCTTTGTATACTCTTTACAAGCTACCTGCAGGAGAAACATCAGGGCATTAAGGATGACTAATAACTGGCCTTTCCTCTGCTTACCAGAAAAGGTTTTATTGAGTGCTTGGAAGCAGAAGGAGTAAATTTCTCCTTATCAAGGCTGTGCTGAAGCAGTATCAATTGTAAAGTAATTGATGTAAAAACCCAGTTGCCTGTGAAGTTGCTACCTTGTCTTGAAAGCAAACCAACAAAAAATACATTTTACTATGGTATCATATGCAAGCCCTGGTGATTTGCACTGCTGCAATTAGAGATTTCCAAAGTTTCTCTTAATGCAGCTTCTGTCCAAGAGGCACATAAGGTTTTGCATACAGTTTATGTGGCCTCCAGAACGTTCCTTCAAAGCCTAAAAAAGAAGAAGGGAGATGGATTGGTTTCTAATTGTGGTTGCACAGTAGTGGTAAGGAACTGACCTGTACTTAGTTCTAACTATGAATAGTTCTTTTCAGCATGGTAACCATTTTTAATGGCCTGTGAGGAGTCAAATCTCCATATTATAATTTTGTTTTCTCTTAAGAAATAATCTGAAATTTTATGTTCTTATAAACAATGTTCTGTGGCTTCCTGGCATGCTATATGCTAAGGCTCTTTTTACAGCTGCATCATCCTCTGGAAACTTTTGAAATCAACATGTACTTAAAAAATTCCAAGGGGACTGAAATCCTCACCTGCAATCAGGATGGTGAATTATGTACTATGGGCAGAGGAAACTGATAAATGCCCACTTGGAGATAGGAAAAACACATTAGTCAGTATTGCTGTATGAGAGGAAGTTAGAGCCTTCATAAATTTATAGCTAGGCATTAAATACACAGAGAAGTGGTTTCTTTCTTACCCAAAGTTATCTTTGAATGATTTACATCTTGAAGTGTGAGCAATAGATTCTGCCTCCTGCTCTGTCACGTATCCTCTTCAACTACATCACTGTACTGACACCACAAAATACACAGTGGCATTTCTGCCTGGCGGAGGAATGAGTCATATCACTGCAGCTTTGAACCTCAGCAAATCTCACTTAAATTTTAGAGCGGAACAGGATTTGATGCCCGTGCAAGGTGATGCATGCAGACATTTTAGGGGCTGAGTTAGATTTTTTTCCAAAGAAAAAGTATATAATTCATAAACTATTGAACACAACAGCAGGTTTTTAGCTCATCCGTACAAGCCTTACTGTTAATTCACTCTCAATTATCAGTAGAGAAACCTTCTGCTCTCTGCTTGGCTTATTGAGCATTTTCAGAACACCCCTGCACTGAGGAGATCCATTCCCTTCCATGACTTGTTCACAGCCCCAGCCAGACTCCACTAGAGTCAACTCAAGTGTCCACAGGGGCTGACAGACCCCCAGCCAAGCAGGCAACATTGGTAAGGGTATGACAGTAGTGTAACTTACCAATCCCACTAGGAAACTTCACATTAAAAAATTATGGACATAACACAAAACTCCTGTTTCCAGCATTAAAGCAAATGTGATGAGGTTTCTCTGATATAACATGCTTAACAGCATTTCAGTAACACAGTGCTAGAGATGTTCTGGCTGTGGCTCCAAAAACAAAATATCAAGCACCCTTGTCAATTAGTACACCATCCTAGTGCAAATGCAATCCAGCTTCTTCTGCTTAAACTCTCCCAATCTACCTGTATACTCAGTTCATTATTAGGAATGATGACAATCTGTAAGGACAGCTGAAATCTCTTCTGGGTGCCTCATTAATTTGAATTCCGTAGATCATTCCTCTTGAATTCAAGCAGTGACATTTAATTACTTTTAGCTTATATGATACCTGTTTGAATCATAGGCCACTGAGCATACCAAAACTGTAAAATAAGTCCACTGCACTTATTTTCTTCTTTGTGCTTAATAAATGCTTAGGTCGTCAGCCTAAGGAGTCATCATTCTTATGGTTTACATGTAGGTATTAAAACACTCTTGTCTACAGTGGTATCAGTTATCTGCAGATAATATTAAAGTCCTCAAAGACTAAGAAGAAAGCCTACCTTCAGTTTGCGCTGTACGTGCCATGCAAAAAGAAAAAGAAAATTAATATGCACTTCTTGATACCATCCCAGCCTTATCCTGAATATTCATGAAATTTAGTCTTCAGACACTTGAAAGAAATGCATTTGCTTTTCTAATGGCATTCAAAGTATTTTTGACATGCCTGCAAACCTGTTTGTCAACACGAATGTAATGCTTCTTTCAGTTTAACTGTATCAAGGCAATTTCCTCATAACATAAGTAACATTGTCTTAAGTGAGAATGGTTACAAATATGAAAAGCAAGAGTATCAAAGAGAATTATCTACTTCACAAAATTTATTATGTTTGGGAGGTTTTCGGTTTGACAGACTTTCATTTCTGTGCCTTGTTTCACTTTCCTGCCTTTCTTTTCAACCAAATAGAAAAAGTAAACAAACAAAATAAAGAAATTCAGCTGGTACATGCTGATTTAAAGAAGAAACTACTGAGTATTCTTCTTTTAAACAGACAAGTACCACAGCTGGAAGATTCATAAAGGAAAGAAACATGAAACGACACATAAAGAAACTCAACAAGCATCTTCCATTCAGAAGTATTGTGAAGCCCAATTCCTGCAAACATAGCTTTGATATCCACTCAGTTGTAGTCTTCCCTGATAATTGTATTTGACAAATTCTTTTAGCACTTAAAAACAGCCTATTGCTAAGCACATTCACTACAAGGGGGAGAAAAGAAGCTCTTAGCGTGCTATTCATTTTTAATGCACATATATAAAAACATATAAATAAATACATAATCCAAAAGTTCCTCTATAAATATGTGCAAGTATTTTGAGCCCAGTTTTTGCTGTGCAGGTGCCTTAACTGTTTTGAGGGTTTCAGTCATCCGAGTTGCTCCATTTTATTATAGTAGTCTTTATATTGTAGTCTTATTTATGTAGTCTTCATGCTAACATTGTCATCACTCACATCAAATCCTGCTTCGTGTCACAGGGGAGTATTTACAGAAAATTGTTAATGCAAGTAATCTTATTTCTGCCTAGCTCTATCCTATCTTAGTCTTGAATCTGAACACTCACTGGTTTATCTGGAAAGAAGCTGTAGCTGCCCATCATTAATATATGCTCTAGAAAATCTTCAAAGGGAAGCAAACTTCCTTGCCTTTTCATTTCCCTGCTGCACAGACACTCCTGATAGAATTTCACAGAGATTAATTTATTATGCTTCTGGATGTTCTGCCTAGTGTTTCTTTGATTCTGTGCAACAAATTTGCAAACAGAGGATGTTTGAAATTGGCCTCTAGCCAGAGTCTGACAAAGTTTCCCCAGGTGATTTTCCCTCCATTTAGATTATGTATACCAAACAACATTGTTTGTCTTCATTAAAAACAAAAAACAAAACAAAAAACAAAAAATAAGCAAGCAAACAAACCACAGAAGAATATCAGCCCCGAGAGACAGTAGTGCCTTTTTTTTTCTTTTCTTCTTTTTGTTTAAAGCAATCCATTGAAGAAAACAATAAGCACCATGCTGTATATTGAAGTCGAGTTTCACTGAGATAGGCAATACGAGGTACGTATTTTCAGTACCACTGACAAGTTTATGATGACCTCCTGGTCTACAATGATGATTCAGGGACTTGGAAGCCACGAGGGTTGGCTGTGTTTAGCCAAAAAGTCTAGATATGCCTATGACCATTTAGGACACAGAAGGAAATCATTATATCACCAAAAGCATACACTGCTGGAGGTGTGCTGGGCTGGAAGATCCCAAATGTTCACCTTACTTTTGTTTTTGCCCCAGCTCAGTTCGCCACAGCTTAACTTGCAGCTGTGTTTCTGTCACCGCAGTATTTGAAAGACAATAACTGATATAAAATGGGATGTTTCCCTTTTAAAACTCATTTTAATTAATTAAATGCCATTATTTTGAATTAATTATACTTAATTTAAATTTAAAATTCTATTTCTACCAAATCTATAAAATGCAAACCTACATAATGGAAAGAAGCAAACAAGTAAAGTCAACAGTTAAATATTCACATTTATTTAGCAGAAGTCCATTTTTCTTGAGGGGAAAACTGGGATGCAGACCATAGGATGTGGCCATGAATGGCATCCAGTATTTCCTGAAGAAGCACAGAGAGGAAAGCTTTAAAGAACCGAGTTGTTATTTTATCCTTAAAATGATATTTTTCCCTATAACTGTAATGTAGTGTAGAGATAAAAAAAAAACACAATGAAAAACTCCAAATGAACAGATCTGTCTCTCTGCCTGAAAAGTTTAGTTCTGCGGATTATAACACAACATACATTCTTTGTAAAAATTATGGACAGCAGATGGAAGCAAATTAAAGTCCATAGCTCTGTATTAGATAGAAGAAAATCAGATGAAGCTAACTTTGTCTAAGAGGCCACCTGAGTATTATTGCAATTCATCCATTCTCGAAGACATTTGCTGCAGTCCTAGATAAGAAAGATTTTTCAGACTATGCTAATACATTTTTGAATAAGAATATAAATATGAGGTTTCCTCTACTTTGTTTCTGCCTATTACGAAATACCTTCAGTTATCTTATACAGCCTTCTCAGTATGTTATTTTTAACTCTGGTTTTTATCAGCAACTATACCAAAGCTAATGGGGGTGCATGCATCCCTCCATGAACTGGCTAAGTTAACAATGTTCACTTGCCATTTGCCTTGCTCTGTCGACAGAAACTTTCTCTTACTTGGAGTGATACAGGTCATTCTGTTTGAGCCAGAAACATCAAAGTTCCTATTCCACTTCTACAATAACCTTTGCCATTGCTCACTGCCCTTGGAGCTCATTGGTCCAACCAATTTCTCACCCACCTTACCATTCACAGCTAAAATGCGTTTTTGCTGTATTTACCCTGGTTTAACTGGACACACTGCAGGTTGTTAGAGTTGGGTAGTATGGTCAGGTTGCAGTTGGACTTGATGGTCTTAAGTCAAACTTAAGGTCTTTTCCAACCTGAGCAATTCTATTATTTTATGATTCTAATGCTAGGGTGCATTGCCTCACACATTCTCAAGTACTTATAAGTAAAATGGATTTCAAAACTCAGATAACTTCCAGTACATAAATGTAGAGTCAATAACAGAAAGTTACAATCAAGCACAAATTCTGACAGCAGGCTTCCAAGAAGATAATCATGAGACTCTTCATAGCTGAAAAACAAACATCCTTTCTGTTTATAGGTTGCTTTTTGGTAGATGTCTGCCAAAAGTAAATGCTTTAATTACTTATTTTGATATTCTATATTTGACTCCCTATTTATCTCCCTTTCCTCCCTCCTCCAAACAAAACCGTGAATTTTATTTCAGCACTAAGAGTACAAAAGGCAAAGAAGGTGATTAAGAAGGTGATTACAAACAGCTAAATCGAACTGAAATAATCTTTGAATTTTGCCTTTCTTTCACACATCACTACTTAATTAACAACCTGAAATAAATGTGTACAGATACATACGTAGAAGAGTGCTCACAAAAGCAGATCTAGTAGTACATTCACCATTCCTGCGGTGTTCTTCAGCTGACTGTCCAGAGAAAAAACAACAACTAAGATGAAGGTGTCTTGACAGTATTATAATCACCAGAGAAGAGCATAGCTCTAAAATTTCATCCTGATTTTTCAGCTTCAATTCTGAAGCCAATCAACAGTATCTGGGATTGTAAAAATAAACATATTACAAGGGCTTTCTTAAAAGTAATGCCAGCATTATTTTTTTGAGTTCTGTTTTTATTGGCAACCGTATAAATTAAATGCATAAATGACAACATAGGCATGAACAATAAGTTTGAATTGCAAAGCACCCTTAATAGAAGAAAATCTGAAAGTGAAATCGAATGCAGTAAGATTTAATTTAGAATAAATTGAAACATTACAACCACTCCTAGTACTCTTTCCTACCACTTTTGGTAGGAAAACAAGCGACTGTCTTACTACCATTTACCAAACTGCTGAAATGATTTAACAATTGTAGAAGAAATAATTTACTTGTTTTTTTCTCCTTGCATATAAATTCTCGCATGCATGTTCTTACTTCTTTTCTTTCTTTCCATGCCCCTTTTTTTTTGCCTATGTTTGTTTTTCTTTTGATGTCCAAACTCCTCTTGTGCAGTTTCTTGAGCAGGTGCTAAATACTACCCTCCAGATAGAGAGCTTCCTAAGAGGAGAGGTGAGGGTGGGAGGATCTTCAGCCGTGCAAACCAAACCTGTGCATCACTGGCAGTTTTAATAACTTCATAACTCTTTCTCTGCTAACCTCCTCTGCAGTCAGATAACTTGTTTGCATCTATACCTGAGCTGCAGTGTTTCATTGCATGATGTCACCTCACAGTCCTATAAAAAATCAATATATTTTGCAAAACTAACAGCAGTTTGTATTTCTTGGGAAAAGTAACATTTTCACAGGTTTTTGACTGTTTAGAGGAAATCAGTAGGGAATATATAACCAAAACAGGATGCAAATATATTTTCTGAGGGAAAAAAAATTATCCTTAGCACTATGACATGCACATGATTTGAAAAACTCAATCAATTTATTTGAAGCTATGCAAGGGCCTTGTTCCCTCTGATGTGATCAAGAGGCAGGTTGTTTGATTAAACAATGTGCTAGTAACTGCTTATTTACTAGAACTTTCTTCTACTACCATGTCATTAAAATGGAAACTTCATTGTTGGTTGAGTTAAGTAACCCAAAGTTTGTCTCAGCCTTGTAGCAGAATTTGTGCAAGTAGGGTACATTTGATTTATTGTTTAGGTAATTAACTGGACAGATAAGACTTCAAGTAGTGAGACTAGTCAATACCCTAACAAAGCAAAGGAAGCAAGTATGTTCACATCCATTCATGGTATGGTCATGACTGCAGTTGCTCTTCCTGTTCCAATAGAGAAACACATACATACATATTGAGTAATTTCTCTACTATATAAAATGCCACTGGTGAAAGATAGGAACACTTATAAGTAGAGCATCTACTACTGTTGTTGCTTCTGATTCTCCCTAGGGTTACTTTATCTGGGAAAACACTGGTTTTTTTACATTTACTATGCCTACACCTATACATACTAAACATCAGATAACTGGAGAAAAAAGTATTTCTCAGAACTTCACTTTATCATACCATGATTCTGAAAAACCCTTAAACATTTTAGATGTCTAATAAATCGATCACCTCGAATTAGCTGAGCAGCAATAACCACACAAAAAATGAAGTAAGCATTATTTCTGATCTTAAAGTCCCACAGGGGGCCTTAATGGAGAGTCTCAATTCCGTGTATGTTAGTTTGGAATTACTTTTGTTGGGAATTTGTGGCTACATGTTAAGATACACATGCATTGTCTCTGTGTGTAGGAGTTCTCCTTGACCAAAGGGAATCACAAGAAACAAACCTGAACAACGCTTCCTGGAGACAGAGGCATCCCACACTGAGAAGGAAAAGATGAAATTTGAGAAAGCCTTCAGACACTCACAGAACTACAGGCAAAATGGGAAATGGTAATCTACTCTGCATGCTAACAGTGAAGAAACCAAATTAAGTAATTTTCTTCACTCACAGCAGGGCAACACAGGATTAGAATTTGAAATGAAGAGAAGATGTTGCCCAGGGAAATTACAAAAGCTTTGAAGAAAAGTTTAATAGCCATCAAAAGTGACAGAAGAGTTAATGTCACTGTGGCTTCCTAATGTCCCTTAGACTTATTTTCTGAAAGACTTCCGAAAGACTATTTTCTGGATAGACTTATCTTTAAGGGACAATTATTTACTTAAAAGGAAGATGGAAGCACTTAGCACAAATGTCGCTAAAAATGATCAAAACCAGATCATAGCTTTTCATAGCTTTCCACATATTAATTGTTTATGCTTACAGCACGGAGCTGTATATGCTTTTTTAGGACTCCCACTCCTCCTCTCATTTCAAGGAATTTACTTCTATTACAATTAATAGTAGTTTTGTTTATAGATGTTTCAGTAATTTTAACATCTACATTTTTTATTATATATTTTTTTTTAAACAAAGGCACCTTTTCTTTCTATAAAAACCTATAGAAATACACGCTATATATCTTCAAAGAAATCTACTGCATAGTCCATACATCAACTTCCCAAAGCTCTGCCACGTTGTCGTTGTTTGGGAACTTATTCTGAGCCAGTCCACTAACAGGCTGAGCTACAGCATTTGTATTTTAGATACAGCAAGGACTTATGATTCCAGCTTCAGATTTGACACTGACGAACTCACTAGGTTGATACAGTTTAGAATGTGATAGGGAATAGCACATACCTTTCTGTCTGGCTCATTTTGACCACCAAACTAGATAAAGTAAAATTGCTAAGAGTATCAGATATGCTTAACTGCTGTGAAAACATGATCAAGTACAGAAGTTAAAGTAACATTTTTGTTGTTGTTATTTTAACCACACATTTCCTTTATATGGAAAGCTGTATGCTTTACTTCAGAAGCGAGATGACATCTCCCATATTGGTACATACTCAATGCCACCTAGAACCACTAATGTGGGGAATGCACTGTAATATTACTAAATGGAAGAGAATTAAGAGCTGTGAACATTTTGAATATACAGAAAGCACTCTCCTTTCTACTGTTTTAGTAATCCACGTGGGAAGAACAGCTGTGTTCAGACCCTGGTTGAACATCCACCAGCACAGGTACTGGTGGCAGTGCAGCTCTGTCAGAGATGCACTGACCCTCAGAACACACACAGCATTAGTTACCATTGACAAGCCACCAGGAGCAGTCAGATGTGCTTTGCTGCTGCTTCTGGCACTCCAGCAGTCTGCTGCTGTGGTTATTTGCTACATGTAGAAGGCTTGATTGTCATCATGTGGGGAAGCAGGAGCTCGGAATCCCTGCTTTAGGACTGGAGCAGCCACACACTCAGCACAGTCTATCAGTACAGAGCCTGCCAAGCCTTGCTTCTGCTCCCAAGCATGGCCATGCTGCAGCCTGTTCCTTTTCTCTCCCAGCACTGTGTCTGGCTGCAGCAGCTACCAAGCACACAGCCATTCCATAACAATCTCAAAATAACAGTACTATCACAAAAGGCCTTATAAATGTACCAAATGCTGCTGGACAGCATAGAGAGCTATATCCCATTGGGAGGGAGGTACTGATAACAGTAGGACAAGGAGAAATGGTTCTGAGTTGAAGGAGGGAAGATTTAGGTCAGATGTCGGGGCAGTTCTCGACCAAGAGAGTGGTGAGGTGCTGGAACAGGCTGTGGATGCCCCATCCATCCCTGGAGGTGTACAAGGCCAGGTTAGATGGGAACCTGTGCAGCCTGGGCTGGTATTAAATGGGGAGGATTGGTGGCCCTGCATGTGGCAGGGGGGCTGGATATTCATGATCCTTGTGGTCCCTTCCAACCCAGGCCATTCTATGATTCTGTGTTGGTCCAAAAAACCCACGTGCAGGTTAGGAACGAAAAGTAAGCTGTAGGATAAAAAAAACACTACAGACACAGAGTAATAACAATAAAGCTTCAGCATTCATTTTTAAGTAGCAGATAGAGCAGGAACACTTCTTGGATATTTAAGATTATCTGGCCAAACATGGACATTAAAGTTTGGTTCATATTCTTATACACACAAGCAGTAACAAGTATGATTTGCAATTATGTAATGAAAGAGCAGCTCTGCTGACAGCCACAGAAGCAGCTTTTTCAGCAGCAGGGTCACCCCAGGACCAAGGTACACGGTGGACACAGAGAAGCCACACAGGGCTGGAAACAGGCATTGCTCATACAGCCTTTTGTTGGCTTTCATCTCCTTTCAAGGGGCAGAGAGGAGGGAGTGTTGCTGGATCATCCTGCAGGGGTAAACAAGGGCAGCAGGAGAGCTTGCATAATAAATCTTAAATAAGTTCACTGTATGAATCGACTGCATAGCAGGATTGACATGAGTACTCCTATTCCCAAATAAGACCGTTAAATCCGTACATGCCACATTGTCTGCGTGAGAGACTGCTTGGGGTTTCAAGATGGCAAAGCAAGCACATGATCCCCAATATGAGAAGTGAAGCAGGGAGCCATTTCTTGTTCTTCAGACCAGGAACACTTCTAAATTCTTTATGCTTGCTTCCTTCACGTTCACTGATTCTCCTTTCCATGTCACTTCTTCCTCAGACAGCACACCATTAAATTCATTTCACAAACCATGAAGATAATTAAAATGTTTTCTTTAGTTTCAAACTCATGTTTCTTTGGACATTCAGAAACCAAATTAAAATCCTGGTCCCGCCGTGCATTTCTTTCTGCATTGCTAGGGGACCTTTTTATTACTTGCATTTGCTGCTTCTTTGGGAGGGAAGCTGCTTGGAATGATCATCCTTCCCAAGGTTCTTACTACAAAATGACAAGAAACATCCTTGGCTTCCTTTCTCCAAAATCCTTCTGAACACAGATAACATTTACGAATCTTGTGCAATAAATCGCTAAGCCTGGATTGCAGATCTTCATTCAACTAAGAGCTGTTTGTCTTTCCTCAATGCCTGAAATTTCAGGACAATTTGTTTCGCTTCTGTTCTAATCTTCTCAGAACAACAACTAACCCCTATCAAGAATTATAAGTAAGACCTGGATGATTCAAGAGACTTGAGAAATTCTGCTTGCTGATTTGTCTGCTAGTAGCTGAATCCTGCGTATGTTTCCCAATTCTGTGTTAGTTTATGGCTACTTTCTTCTGAAAAATTACTTTTGTAAGTCTTAACTTTAAGGCTTTGCTGCTCTTTGTGCCTTACGATCCACTCCAAGTTATCTAGAGGAAATAAAGGAAATATACCACCAATATACCCACATACCACTGGAGCGTGCTCTTTATTAGTCATGTTTCTAACCAATTTGTTTTCTTATTCAAGACAGGTATCCTCATACATAACTACCAAACACACTACCATTTTGTTTTTATCTCACTCAACATCTGATCTGAGATCAGCTTGTCAACTCAAAATTAAATAAACAAATACTATATGCTTAATTTTTTTTTGTTATCTTTCAGGAACTTCAATCCCTTCTTTTGACTATTTTATACCAGAGACGTCCCTTAGTTGCAAAGTTTAATTAAGGTTTTTGTGTTCCCGAAATCAAATGGCTCTCTCAGCTTTCCCACTTATTCTCTTTCGGGTTCAATGTTTTTCTGCCTGCACCAGGAGGGACACTGTGGTCAAACAGCAGTCCCCTAAAATCACAAGCAGATTATTGAAACATGAATTCTTGGCTAATATACCAACCTTTTATTCAATATTTGTTTATCTATGAGAATTGGATGGGAGAGCCTGTAATCAGAAACAAATGGAATGAGAGTAGGCTGTCTGATCTTCCACTTCACCTTACTCCTGGCACAACTGTAGTTCTATTAGTTTCAGCTGAGCCAGATGAGACTTGCCCTGGAGAAAAGTGGGATAAATACATATTTTAATTGTGTTTAAATAATTGTATTTTGCCCCTGATTACAAAGCCTAAGAAGCACCAAACAGATTTCTGCACGCTCTGCTTTTATCATAAGCTCTACACCTAAACAGTTAGATACTCCTAGTAAAAAATAATAATTGGTTTTGAATTATACTTTGCACAGCTTAATTTACGGAAAAAACAAACACTCTAGCAAAGCTCAGCAAAAATACCAGGGCAGAGTATGCACAGGTACTGTAAGACACCTCTAACACTTCTCTAATGAGCAGTTTCAGCATCAGTTGAAAGACAACATTCAGCTCTTGATAATCAGTTGCTGAAGTAATGATGATTTCAATCATTCTGATGAAGTTGATGACAATGATTAAACTGGCTACTTAAAGCATCTCCTTGATTAAAGCGATATTTAGCTCATAAATCATGAAATTCTCTCCTTCATTTCATTTTACATCTTTCATAAATCTCTCAGGTAAGAAATGCCTTTCTCCACTTCTTATGTCCCCTCTCATACAGACCTCAGAAGCAAATTATTAGACAATAGCAAATATTTCTGTAACAGTTTCCATTCTTCAGTAACACAACTTCTTACATACAATTGTAACATAACTTTCAATTCTAATAAAAACAAGAAAAATACCAGCCTTTGAGATTGTGAATTCTGAACTCTAGGAATTCTTACTGACTTCATACATGCAGTAAATCCTTCATCATCTCATTTTTCTAGCATCAACCAGATACAGTAAATGGCTTATAGATTTCTTCTAGATGCTAGAGATCATAACAGTGTAGTAATAGTGACCCCTTTCTTCTTCTCAAATAGACATGGGAATAACCCAGAGTGATTATACAGGTAAAAAGGAATACTGGCTTGCTAGGATATCCTCAGCTATTGCCTTGATGGTACTCACTGAAATTCCTTCTCCTCACTGTTATTCCTTCTCAGTATTTGGAAAATGTAAGCAGAAGCAGTATATTTCAGGAGAGCAATAAACCCCACAGCCCCAGGTAACACTGGGATTGTAATTACTTCAGGCTATTGCAGCCACATAAAAATAATAACTTCTTGAGGAAAGAAATTAATAGCCCAGTATAGTAATAATAATTACCGATATCTTTCTGAGAGTGATGAATCCATCAAATCTGTAGAGGGGAAAAGCTACGTTACAGGACTTAATCTATATTGGCTCATCTAACTAGGTAGGAATTAAAGATCCATTTAACTTGAAATAAAAAAATATCATATCTTGCTGGTCTACAATTATCACTAATAAATCTACAAACACTATTCAACTCAAACACAGCAAGCTCCCAAAGCAAGACACCTGCTATGGAAGCTAAGTCACGAAATTGTTACGTCAAATGGTAAAATACAGGTTGCTAACAAACAGCAGTTACCAAAAGGCACTTACTCTCCGCAGTGCTGTCGAAAGAACGCAGAGCAAGAACAGATCAAACAGAAAAGCAAGATCTTCCTTTCTTCCCATTTCCCTGCTAAACATAGGGCTTGTCTAGCTCCTAAATTGCTGAGTACCCATCTACTGTGGTCACCTGCTATACTCATCAGCTTCACATATCCCTTATGCTGCTGGCTGTAAAGAGGACAACTGCCATCCATAAACCATAGTTTGCCATAATGTTTGTCTGTAGCATATTGCTCTAACAACATCAACTCCCTGAAGAGCATTGACTGAGAGGAGAACATTCTCACTGTTGAAGGTCAAACAAGTGATTTCACACAGTCAACAGGCTGGTCCCTGTGTCCCAGTAACTCCCAGGAAGGTGCCCACAAAGTTCCTGTCTCCCCTGCAGACACCTCCACCCAGTGCAGCCTGCTGGCTATCAGAAACGACTGCAGGCTCTTCAAATTTCCAGGGGACTTTACCAGTATCATAACGATTTCTTAAAAAATAAATAGAAAAAAAATCTCAACTAATTTCTGTTATCCCTGATGTAACACACAGTCTGAAATAGCAATACTATTTTTAGAAGAACAGCAGCAAACTATCAACTGTGACACACAGGAAAAAAAATAACTAGAGCATGAGGTACCATCTGAGAAACCTTGAGAAGGTCAACTAGAGGCTTTCTGTAAGATGCCAACAGGAAGCAGGGAGAAATAATGCAGCTATAGGGCCTTGTATTAGCTGCTGCAAGGAAGCTTTCTTTCCTCCACCCCAAGACCACTGCATTTGAGAATTTCCTGATTGAAGACAAATAGTGAGAAGAGACTGTTACAGCTGAGATGAATTGGAGCAAGACAGGCACGTGTACACTTGCAGTAATCAACCTGACTGTAGAGCAGTTAGCTGTCAGCACAGTTAACTACCATCCCAGGCTATAGCCACCTTAATTCCTTATAAATAAATTAGCTTTGCTAGAGAATATCACCTTCAAAATGAAATAGTCAATGTACTTGATCTACAACACCTAATTCAAGACACTTGTCTGGTTGATTAGTTAAGAGACACAGTTGGGAACCAAATATCACAGGTTTTACCCCACAAAACCCTCACTGTTTTTGCTTTCATGTAATTATACCGCACAACATTTCTGCTTGTAGTCACCATTTTTTCATGGTTGATAATGGCCAAAAAAAAAAAAAAAAAAGAAAAGACAAAGCATTTTGTTTTCGGACGATATTCCTTCACCTGGTTTTCCAAGTATCTCCTCCATGCTCACCTGGATTGAACTGGCTCCATCTGAATGTGGAGGAGGTTTACCATGAGTTTACTCTTGAAGACCGCATTAAGAACTAGCATACAGATTTCCTGAAGTCTGTCCTGAGCTTAAGTGAGACCTACCTTTTCCTCTGACTTTGGCTTCTTCCACTCCTCCTTTGCTGCAAACAACAAAAACCTCGTGAACTGTGAGACTCACTTGCATCTTCATGCCTGTGTAAATATTACTGTAACAGTGCTTGTGAATAACAATGGAGATGAAAATAGCCACAAACTCACCAGAGGAGAGTGATGTGAAAGTTTCATGACAGGTGGTTCTTTTGCTGCCTGCCCACATACAATTTTATATCTCACCGCAGTACTGGAGAATAAGAGAGCCATTCTTCTACTCAAGAAAACATCCAGCACCCAGAGATAAAAGCAGTATTCAACTATTACAAAATTATTAAGTATGCCTTAATTTGAGGGAGAAGTACCACCCTTGAAACAGAATAGCTTCACCGTTATCTTTGATTCTTCAGTTGTGCTGGCATGGCATGGCATCTTGCAAGTAACAGAACACTTCACTTGCGTGCACACTCTCACCAACTCCTGCCAAAACAGGTGTTCCAATAAGACATTCTTATTTTGCATGGCACCAGTGGTATTTCTATTTTTCTATAAGGATTTTGCTGACAATTAACTTCAGTGTTTGACATTAGCAGTAGACATAACTCAAAATGTAGCCTGAAAGAAAACTTTTTGCATCTTGCTAGGAATCAGTGAGGAGGATGAATTAAAGGATTTAAATTGTTTAATGAAAGTTCTTCTGCAGCTAACTGCCTAAATGCATGGGAATCATTAGATCACCACCAGAACTTGTGATTGAGCATCTGGCCAATGGGCAGAGCCAGCCCTAGGAGCACAGGTGAAAGCAATTAACCTAAGCTCATTTAAGGGCTGGCAGCCAAAGGGAAAAAAAATCTTCACTTTGAAATAAATTCTTCTGTGAGTTCACAGTGGGCTCTGATACTTGGTAGGGTATAAGCCATTCCTTCTTTTGTTACTAGGCTCTAAACAATATATTTTTTGAGTGACCTGAGAACTGGTCAAAGACAATTTTATCTGCTATTACTTATCTATTGAACAAACCTGTACAATAGAAAAGGCATTACAACAAAGGTATGATGACAAAAGCACTGGCACAATAGAAAGGTACTATAAAGGAAAGGAAGAAGACTGCTCACCCCTATCAGAAAATTCTAGGTTTGGAGAGAAAAACTTCACTAAGGGTAAACTTTCAGAAGAAGATCCTTCCCCAGGGCCAGTCAGCCCTTAAATGGGGTCTAAGAGAGGTGCAGCCAGGCTCCATCCCTCCCGGTCACTCAGCTGAATTGCCTTCACCTGTGCTCCCAGAGCTGACCGGGTCCTTTCCCCAGGTGATCAATCAGTGGCTCAGGCCATGACCCAACAGTTCCCATACACCTTATTCTACGCAAAGTAGTGTGAATTATTAGGATGCAGATCATCACAGGAATTTCTGAAGTTGTATAATGTTTGGTTAACAAAACAGTTGTAATTAATGTGTCATTAACATCCACAAAGAGAATTTCAAAAGCATGTGAAATTTTAAGCAAGTATCAAACATGACTCTTAATGGGAATTTCATGAGCTGCTCTCTTTACCTTTCTATTTCTCACATTTCCAGTTCAAACGTATGCTTCAAAATTAACACAGATCCTCTTCATGCAGACCGTTTCACTGGCTGGCCTGACTGCTTGCAGTACCTACTGTGATACAACCCGTTCTGTAGAAACGTCAGATTTTTCAGTTTTGAAAAGTGGCAGACAATTAACTTGCAATTTGCTCTTGAGTAAAAGGAAACAAAGGAGATTCTTACTAAATAGATACATTTATGAAATAATCAGTTGAAGTATTTACTCTGAAAAGAGAGAGATAAAGTGAGGACTATCATACTTTAACATGCTAACTCCTTTCCAATCTAATCAAGTTTGTTACTACACCATAGAACAACTAAATAACAGCGATAATATCCACCACTGAAGGCAGAGGGAGAATATTAAAGCAAACAAACAACAAAAAAATCACCTGGTTGTCCTTTCTGTCAGACCAGGCATGTGTGTTGGTGTAGCAGCCTTACCTTAGGAAACATTGTTTTCTCCTTAGCCCTGGGAAAGAGGAAAAACCTTTTTAGACCAACGGGATTCAGCATCCCAGAACCTGTGCCCAAGGAAATGGGGCACTTGGAAGAGTAGATTTTCAAGTAGAACATTTTCCTGCTATTCTTTAAGTCAATGTGTTCAAAAGCATTTGAACTAACTAACACCTTTAAAGTAAGACAGACTTGAAGTAAAACAAAATGCATTAGCTAAAGCCAAATGGCAGATATCCTGAGACATTAAAAAAAAAGAAAAAAAAAAAAAGAGGAAAGACATAAGAACTAGCAAGGAAAGAAGGGCCCTGCAAAGTGATGTCTGGGAGCTACACAGTGAGGCATGAAGTGAGCCTGAGTGGCAGAGAATCAAGACATGGCCTCATGTCCCCAGTACCCCTCAGGACTGTGGCCACGCTGCAGCTCTCCCAGTGGCTGTCAGTGGGAGCTATGGTGTACAGCACAAAGCTAAGGGAGTTGGCAGCTGTGGGGAACAAAGCTGTTCTAGGCTTTGCCCCGAGGCTACCTGGCAAGTACTAGGGGGAAATTTTTGGAGGAACTTACTTTGAAGAAAGTAATTCCCTTTGGGTTTTTGATGATGAGCACTCTCGACACCAAGCAGTTCAGCACAAACCACCAGGGGTGTGAGTGACAGTGTAATGTGAAATGTAGCTGTCTGTACAATGTGGGTGGTGCCACCACCTTGGCTGGATGGTGAACGTTTGACGTTTTGCCACATCCCCACAGTCACTGCTGGGATGTCCCACAGCCTCGGCTTCCTGTTAGGGGGACAGCGTTGTCCGTCGTCTTGAGAGACCAAGCTGCTCACTGGCCAGGAAGAAAGAACAGTTTGTCTGCTGCCACTCTTCTGCAGACTTGGCTGGAGATGTCCACCTTCTGCTTTCCAAAAATGAGCTGCTTTAAGACTCATTCTTTTCTTTATCTTGTGTGCCGCTGTGTCAAGATGAAAAGTCATTTTGCAAAGAACATCCTTTTTATTTTATTTTATTTTTGCTTGGACTCCAGATCTAAAGATACTGCTAACTCTGGCTCTTTTCTCAGCTGATTCTCCCTGTGAATATGTTGTTTTGACACCTTCTACCTGCTCCGTTTTGGGTGCCTAAAGCTGAGAGACTTGTAGGTGAAACTGGAAAGTTAGACTTCAACAGCTGAAGACCTTCAACAGCTGAAGACCTGAGCTCTTCACACATGCAGGTGCAGAGATGTGAGGGACCCCCCAGGTCTCACCACCTCAACACTGCTAATCCCAGCTGGTCCTCTTGCCAGCAAGGCTGAGATCAAAAAGCTTTCATCTTCAGACAGATCAGTCTTGTGCCTCTCTGTGGCTTTTCTAACAAATGGGAACTCTGCTTGTGAGTATGGATCACTGGTGACAGTAGGAAAACACTGCTTCAGTAAGGAAAAGAGACTGAACTCATAATGCACAACACAACTCACTTGTGACACTAGTTGGGAAAATGACACCGCTCACCTTTGCTTACACACGAGCATAAACCAGTCTGGGCATCAGAAACATAAAAATGAGTCAAAATACACATTGATTCTGAAATCAGTTCTTTTTTTTTTATCCTTTAAAACCATGGACAAGAATGTACAGCTCCACAAAAACGGAGGCCAAACATACTGAACCAAACATTTCCTGGAATGCTGTGTGACAGTTTTGCTACGGTAATTTCTCTTGAATCAGTCAGTTTAAAAGCAGTTTTCATTTGCAGTCAAAATAATAGTGGTATACATTGCACGCTCCTTGAAACACAATCTTTGTCATAGGCACTATGATTATTTTTCTTCTCATTTTATTTTTACCGGTGAAAAAATAAACACAGTTAAAAATAGACAGCTTTTTCTCCATCTTCATTGTGTTTAGGCTATGTGGTTAAGTGGATACTCTATCTATTTAGATGAACTAATGATAAGCTGGGTCATTTATTTTCTAAAAAAGTTTGCGTATGTAGTGTTACATACGTATATACTATTCAGAAGCCCCAAATCCAAGTCAAGTGTTCATCAGTGATTTTATTGACAGCAGAAACAATTTTGCTGATATTTTTGTTGTCTTACGTCAGTGAATGGCTCAAGACTTTTGGCTGCTGAAAAGGTTTCACAAGACTCACCCTAAGTACGAGGAATGCTCAGACCTCATGTCCATGCTAGCTGCTGTTCCATGCATATCTACAGATCAGCTTTAAGGTAAAAAAAAATTATGTGACATGGATAAGATCTGGTGGACAATAAAGGAAAGCAGGAGATCAGGTATAAGTCTACAATAAAAGTTCATCCATTTAAAAATGAAGCTTTATTACTTGGCTAGTGTTCAGCAAGAAGTCTGAAAAACTGCACTTGTGACTGTTAAACTATTTCTGGGAATCAATCATTCCACTTTCATTTGTGGGCATTTTAATGTCCCTGTTCACCAAACAGTGAGGGCTGAAATACTATTTAGACAGCATATCAGGCACATGATTTGCAAAGGCAATTCTTCCCTTGCAGTTATTCCAACTACCCAAGCTGGATATTCACAGTGAACAGCAAACCATGTCTCCATTACCTTCATTCATCTCTAAATGCTTTCAGTACAGTTAGTTGCTCAGGACTGCAGCTGCAGACAGCAAGTGAGCCATGCAGGGCTTTGCCAGCATGTCAGTGAACTACCTTATGAAAGCAAAGAGCTGCAACCAGATCCTCCCTGCAAAGAAGGAAAGCTGCCCAGAAGCTGCGGTACCTCCTTGGAGCACAGTGTTTGCACAGTGATGAGTTCTCCTTCTTCTCTGAAGCCACCTAGAAATAGTTTTACATCAGTATAAACGCAGAACTGCTTCTACTTAGTGGAGAAACTGAAATGCAAACCCAACTTTATGGATAATCAGTATGGAGTTAAAAAGACATTTTTTCTTTAAAAATTTATATGATTTATGCTTTTTCCCAAGTCACCCTTTTGTGTCCATCTGGGACAGACGTTCTTGCTTAGCCTAGGAAACCTTCTGCACTGTGAAAGGCAGCTTTTACTCCTTACCTGACCAGGGGTGCAGCATGCAGGGTGCTGTGGTGCCCTGGGCTTGACACAGAACGCTGCCTATAGGGCTGGAGCAAGGACTGCACTGCTGTTTCTGCCAGCAAATGACGCGGGGCTTCACGTAGCACCAGCACTGTGGTGCCACTGCTGCCTGTTAACAACTGCTGTTTGAATGAACCTGAACTGCTATCCCTAGGTGCTGGAAAAATCTATTTTGAGATACTACAAACCATTGCACCAGTTTACATACATAGTATTATCTGCAGCTATATCTGAGCCATTTTGGCATCACCCACGTGAAAATACTAGTAGGAAGGTTTTCAGTAGTTAGCCCTTACTTCAGCCCCTATACCCTCTGTAGAGAAGGCAGAGCACACCTCTTGCCTTAACTTTGCTTTGCTGTTTATAATGTCATAAATGTTTTCAGCATTTTATTTGGCAGAAAATAAGTTTATTAGGATAAAAGAAAGGCTAGATAAGCACACATATACACAAAACCTGCTCAGAATAATCCTCACCTGTGGGGGTATCAATTCTTTCTCTGAAGTCAGAATTTTAAAGAATTAGTCTCCTGGGCAGCTTTGGAAGAAAAGCTGCTACAGTTAGCTGAGATGAAAATGCAGACAGGCTGAATTTACCTTCAGTTCTCTATACAAAATACAGAGAAGCAGTGTTGAAGATTATATTTAAAAGGCAAACAAAAGGGATAATACGAAAGATCAACCTGGCAGCTCTCTCAGACCATCCACACTTGAATTCTAATGCATAAGATTGCTGCAGAAAGCATAAGGAGATTTTTGGGTAGTACACATACATGATGCTGGACTGTGAAACCCAGATCTGATCTGTAACAGCAACATTTCAGGCTAGGCTCAGAACTGAAGTTACAGGATCAGAACCAGTTACTTCACTAAAAACTGAGGACAACTCTAAGACAACTTGAGAAACAACTTCACTCTTGTAATAATCAAAGAGAATATAGAATGAAGTATAAGAAATAATGTTAATTGGAATCAAACTGCTTTAATACTATTGAAATTATCCTAATGCTTAGAGAAGTTTCTGCTTGGATTGTGAATAACAGGTCAGTTCAAATCAAGTCCTCAGAAGACTCCAAAATTCCACACTTGAAAGAATTTCAAAATTTGGAAATCTCTTACTTTAAAAAAAAAAAAAAAAAAAAAAAAA